>NC_137018.1:45631167-46033667 GCF_032717465.1 Coenobita brevimanus
CGAATGTTTTTCTTTCATTCCTTCGTGCTATTGCTGGCAAAGCCGACGAGTCACTTGCAGACCAGTTTGATCTCACATTAGTTTCCCATAATTTCCTGCTTGCTGGATCGTATGGTAATCGGAAAAGCCGCCCAGGTCAATGAGTGTTACTGCACCCAAATGCAGCACAACGAACAATTAATAAAGACAAAAAGGCACTAGTAAAATAAGCACGATCCCCCTTGTATTACGGCAACCAACAATCTGGTTTGTCAACACTGCAATTCGGTGTTTATCACGATGTTGTTGATGTATACTCTGATGTAAAATCAACCTGTAAAAATGAAGATTAAAACGAAAATCTTCAGTAGTTCAAACTAACAACATATACTACAATTAAAGCGACATTTTATTTGTCAACCAGTAACATATCATATCACAGTAGGTGATAGGATGTATTTTTAGATGAATCTGCTGTCAGCCAGTGCCCGGGCTGTGAAGCGTTTGCATAAAATGGAGCCATGACAGCCGATCAATCAGAGAGCAGCTGATAACATTGGGGCTGTCCAGTCTCTCTTCCTTTAGGGTCTCTAGTACGTACTGAACATTCATACATAAGTACATATGCATATATGCACGTCATCACGTACATACTTACATAAGGACACAAATATCCAAAGAAGGACTTAATTGTATGAGTACGTAAGTACTTAAGTATTCATGTATCACGTACGGTATATAGAGATACGTGATGGCATACGCCAGTGTACGTAAATACCTACGTAAGTGCGTAACGACGTACGTGCATAAGCATGTACTGTACATACTCAAGTATTTGTCCGTAAGCACATGTATATTACGGTCTTTCCTACATATGCATTGAAGTAAGCACGTAAATACGTACGACGAACTTTTGCATGTACGTAGCTTAAGTACTCACGTGCATACATGCTTAAACATTACGTACATACGTACGAACGTGCGTGCTTAAGTATTTATGAATGCATATACATAAGTACGGAAGTAAGTATATAAGTACACATGCAAGTAGGTACGTAAATATGTACGAACATGTACATATGTAATGCAACTGTGCGTAAATATGTAGGTATGTAAATATGTACGTAAGTAGGCAAGTACGTACATATGTGGATTCGTAAGTACGTACGTGGGTGCGTACGTACTTAGGTGCGTATGTAAGTACGTACATAGGTGCGTACGTATGTACGTACATAGACGTGGATGTAAGTACGTATATACGTGCGGACGTAAGTACATATACAGGTACGTACGTAAGTACGAAGTATGATTCATCCGACCAACTCGATCATGTGTCATTTCCCGAATCTCATCAAAAACACATTATGTCCAGCCTCCTTCATACTACAAACAGATAAAAACCTCTGGGACGTCTCAGAGGCTTTTATTTGTTTGTAGTATGAAGGAGGTTGAGAAAGGAAAGTCCATATGGCTAGGAAATTAACAGGGGAACGAGTTCAATGCGTGAAACATTGACAGAGCACCACATTACAAGAGTCTGGCACTCATTTTTAAACTCAGGAGTCAGAGGAATAATTTCTCCGGCAGTTGTGCATCTATAAGAAAAAGAGAAAAAGATGTGTAAACGGCTAGGCTTGCGAGGTGAAGCTCTGTTTCGGGCTTGAATGATGGGTGAACCAAGATCTATAGACACACACACACACACACACACACACACACACACACACACACACACACATTGTACAGAATGGTGCTAAAGGCGGGCGATAAAAATTAGTTGACATTGGCAGCTATTTTGCTGACCTTGACCTTGACCCCGAGTGCCCATTTTCGAACTCGTCCAAGATTTTAGCCATATCTTGATACCCTGAAGGTTTCATGTTGATAGCTCTAGCCGTTCATGAGATATAATGGTGCTAAAGGTGGGATAATAAAAACTAGTTGACCCTTGGCAGCCATTTTGGTGACGACGTTGACCCTCAAGTGCCCATTTTCGAACTCGGCCAAGATTTTGGCCATATCTTGATACCCTGAAGGTTTCATGTTGATAGCTCTAGCCGTTCATGAGATATAATGGGTACACACACACACACACACACACACACACACACACACACACACACACACACACACACACACACACACCGACAGACATACAGTACAGAGGCAGGCAAAAACATTATCGCTCCCCCTCGTAAGGCGGCCGATAACAACATTTTAAAAACCGTCAGGGGTTTCTGCCCCACCCTGTACTTAGTATAACAAAGACAGGCACTAATTTAGGAGACTATAATTATAAAATTGCCAAAAGTTGCTTCAGCTGAAGGGCTATAAATCTACATTATTTTTAGCTCAGACCAGTCATCATAATTCTCCCAGTTAAACATATTACCAGGGCTTATACCAAGAGATAAACACTTAATTTGCTTTTTAGTGTATCATCAACGCATGACCTGGCCAACCAGTAATGGAATTTATTAAATATTATTCTCTGTTTTCAGGCCACACGAAGGAAAAAGTAAAGATGCGGAACTGTTGCACGAGTATGTGGCTGCAAGGAGTCTGGGCAACATGGATGAAGCTTTGTGCAGTTCTCATTACTACTCCTGTCCATTCAGCATCTTCAAGTACTTTGAGAAACTGGCAAATATCACCTCAAGCCTCTACACAGATCAGTAAAAGAATACAGTAGAGATTTTTTTTTTTTTTTTTTTTTCCAGAATGTAAATCACACGGCAACTGTATGGTCATAATCAGTTAAAACTATCGGTGGGCCTACACATTATTTTTCATCCGTCTGATAGCACAAGCGTTTATTATTAAATTATAGTTCGACCACCTTAGCTTGGAGGAGACCTCTTCCCTATTGCAGCCTATATCCCGCTGCTCTATGGCAGAATAAAACAATACTGCGGCTCTATATCCTTTACATAACATTTTCGTGACTATCATCGTATTCTGGTGTTAATTTCTAGTCACAGATGAGCTTTCAAGATGGAGAGAGGGAAATTTTTGGGCAAGCTGAAATGGACAGAGAATTGGGAATGATGCAGTCATGGTCCATGTATTTGAAACTTACTGTTTGTATCTCATGATGTTTTGAAAAGCAGTGTCTGTGGTGTAATCAGTGTAATTCACGCTGTCATATCTTGACATTAAAACGTTATCACTGTCTTGTTGAACTATTTTCACAATAAAAAAGATTTACAGTATCAGTATTTTTTTTTTCTCTCCCATCACCATATATTGTCTGAAGTTTCACCAGTCCACTTACTACATTTAGATCTATAACTTTAAACACACACACACACACACACACACACACGCACACACACACACATACATTCAAAGATATGTATGATAAAAATGGTTCAAAACACGGGACAGTACGAGCTTGACTCAATCCTGTAAAGATACAATTAGAAGGCAGTGTTCTCAACCTTTTTTGACCCATTCACCCCTTCCACCATATGGCAGAATGTCATTCCCCCCTTCCCAAGACTTTTACTCATAAGGTTCTTACCTGAATAATACGCATAAAATAATGAGAGTGACAGAATCTGCCGAGGCCTGAGGCCCAACAGCGTCACTAGTTTGTACACGTCCAAAACGAAAACCTGACGGTACAGGAATATGACGACTCTCTCTCTCTCTCTCTCTCTCTCTCTCTCTCTCTCTCTCTCTCTCTCTCACACACAGTTTCAGTTTATTAAATACGTAAAAATAATTGCATTTTTTTTTTAGTGGAGATGAAATTCCCCTTGATTTGAGTGGTTTTGGTAGTTCCTTCGCCGTTTCCCCAACTTAGGCAAACAAAACAAGCTGACGGGGCGAACACACAGGAATTAGACATGAAAGAAGACAAGCCTCCTCCTCCACCTCGGACCGCACGTACACACATATTTTCTCACAGAAACAACTGAAACGGACCTGAGAAAAAAAATTTTCTTCCGTTATTTCTCACACTATTCCTTAATTATTATAAAAATAACTAAACACTGGGGGGAAAAAAATGGGCCTAACTGATGCACATTATGTTTTGTGTTCAGAGGCAATAAAACGATGAATATAACAACAGTTTGAGCTTGCCATTCTATGGCTTTAATTCCCCCCGTGAGACAAATTCCTCCCTGGGGGGAATTCCCCCCTGGCTGAGAACCCCTGAAGTAAGGTAAGAACAGAGTGTAGCGCACTTATTGTGCACCACACAGTCTTACTTTGCACCACACAGCCTCCATATGTAATCATCACATTCCCTCCACACTTTGCACACGACACCGTGGCACCGAGGCTTGTATGATCCAGTGACCCTCCTAAAACCACAAAACCACGCCGAGGGTGTCGCTGGTGCCTAATCCAATCAGGTCACATATAAGCCACGCTGTAAGGTGCGTCTTCCAATTGCCTTCGACCAAAGGTCTTGCTGCCCAATCACAGTCGACTTAGTCATGTGCACACGGCACTAGAGGCCTATGTGAGCGTCATGTGTACAAAAGCGCCTGGGGCGTTGCCTGAGGCCTGCTTCCTTCTTCTGACCTCATCCGGGCAACACCTGTGCACCCTCGCGTACACATACACACCATGGAAACACTTAACCCCTTGTACCTGCCTAACCCTCCAACTACTGAGTTTCCGTATCCACCCCTCTCTCTATGAACACAGTCACGGTACTTGCTCCAGCTCCAGTACTTTGTAATTCTCCCCCGTAAACCAATTGTCAATGTGTTGGATACAGTGTTGATACAGTGTTTATACATTTGGTGAATACACGCCTCTCTCTCCCAAGCTGAATTTAATATCAATCCCCATTGTGAGTATCGAACATATAAAGTAACAAATTACCACACTCGCTAAAGCGCAACACAGGCAACTACCCCGCACACCTAAGGCGCTACACACTAGCGAGCGAGCAACCTCCGCTCTACAAACACGCTACAAGAGAGAGAGAGAGAGAGAGAGAGAGAGAGAGAGAGAGAGGAGCCAAAAGCAAGCTAAAAAGGTTTAAATTATTCTCACTGGAAAAGAAAAGAAAAAAAAAAGGAGAAACAAAAAGGCCTTCTTAGTCATCAAAGATTCCGGCAGCATTTGAGATAAACTAAAGAGGACGTCACCCTGATTCAAAGTTATGTTTTTCTTTTTCTTTTATTCTAACCTTCTGCTGGCGATTTTGCTAAGCATGGGACAGAATTATCGAACTGGGGGATAGATATTAATTTCATAAACTTCAGTGCGAAGAGCCTTTCCTAAGTTGAATAAAATCGTCTGGTGGCAGCAAGAATAAATTAAAAAACATCCCCAGGACTTAAAGGGTCAGACCGGCTCACAGGCCTGAACAAACACCCGTTACCTATAGTACTGTATATACAACCATACTAATAACAATACATCACACATAACCCTACTCCACACATAACCCTACTCCATACATAACCATTCCACACATAACCCTACTCCACACATAACCCTACTCCACACATAACCCCACCCCACACATAACCCTACTCCACACATAACCCTACTCCACACATAACCCCACCCCACACATAACCCTGCTCCACACATAACCCTACACCACACATAACCCTACTCCACACATAACCCCACCCCACACATAACCCTGCTCCACACATAACCATACTCCACACATAACTATACTCACAACATCAATACAAATGATAGTACACAGCGCCCAGAGTATTGTTCTAGGAGAAAACCGATATAAACTTTCAAACCGCCACAGTAACCGACCTACAAAGTGTTCATCTTAACAGGGTGTACTCCCCCTAGTCCTCCAACTCACTCTTCCACATTGTCTGGCCCTTTCTGTAGGATGACGTATTTTTTCCATATTATTCATGCTAAATACTGACTTTCTTCCAGTTTAGGAGGTATTTTTCGAGCAGGAGTTTTTAGATATAGCCAACTGTAGCTTCATTTACCTCTCACTGAAAAGAGATCTCTTCTAAGCTTAATAAAACCGTATGAAAGTAGCCACAATATAGGAAACAAGGCGTCATCGTGGTGAAGGAGCCCGGGTGGAATTTTCGAGCATATTTTCGATCGACTCCCTCTCATACACCATCATTTTATTCTTCTTTTTCTTCTTCTTCTTCAGGAAGGACAAGGAGGGAGTAGAAGTTTTTCCATGGCTCCTCATACTTCACACACACGAAGTCATGGTTCCGGGTGGGAAACTATCATGAACTTATTTTTCTTTTTCTTTTTTTAATACATGAGGAACAAAGAAAAGAGACTGCAGAACCTTCCCGTCTCTCATTCTTCCTGCATAAAGTTATGTCCACCCATGTCCACCCAGCCTACCTTTTTCTGACCCTGGTCTTCTCCCTGCTATAGTGGCACCTACCAGAGGTGGCTGTATTAAAATTTAGGCTCCTGTTTCTCACTGACAGCTAAGTAAAATAATCTGGGGTCTGCTGAAAATAGGGTACTAGAGTTGTTCCTGATATGAGAAGGTTAATAGTGACTGTTAATCTCAGACTATGACTTATTCTCAGTTGCATAAACTCTTCTGGCATCAACTGAAATAGAATTCCTCCTATCATGAAAGGGCTGATGGTGACAGCAATGTCTCAGGCTCCCATGGCTCATTCAGCAACATAAAACCGTGGTGTATAAAACAAAATAATACAGTTTTGACTGTCAAGGGACGATTAAACAACCGTATCTATTTCAAACAAAAAATTATTCAGACAGTTTATACCTCGAACAATACATTTGTCTTGACTTTCATTTGGGTAAGAACATAATTTTATTCTCAACATTTTATAGGCTAAATGTTATAATCATATGCCGAAAATTGGTACACAGATTTTGTTTTCCTGCTCTGCTTAAGCTTTTACGGTGACGGGCGCTTAAAGGATGTTTTCATGATTCCAGTTTTCAAAAAAGTGAGATAGGTGAGGGAGAATCTTGCCATATTACTAGCATTATACGACCCGCAGAGAAGACGTAGGTTGTACGAATATTACTTTATGTGACCATCAATACTTGATAATAGGGTGGTGGTGGTGGTGGTGGTGTGTGGCAGAGTACTGGGGCTCTCCTGGTCCTTCTCCACTCAACAACACAGTGACAGCCTCCATTAAAAACAACTTAAAATCGCTCTCCTCACTGGTGAAGGAGACCACTTTTATATATATATATATATATATATATATATATATATATATATATATATATATATATATATATATATATATATATATCCATTATCCAATCCTACGTTGCCCCATGAGGAGCGTAGGAGCCCGGGGCTAGGCAGTTGGTCCTATTATTTGAGATGAGAGTGACCAACCTCACTCATCCCTCAGTGGCATTACGTGAGCAATTAACCCCAACCACCCCTTGGATATAAACCTTTACCGGCTCAATACGATCGGAGCACAATAATTACCCACTAAACCACCAGACGCCAAAATTTGGTTATATGGTTACCACCCACCGTAGTAAATGGTTTCCTGGTGTACAGGAAACCATTTGGCTTGTCACTCAGTGTAGAGACACCCACAGGCAGAAGGAAGAGGAAAGAATGAAGGAATGAAAGACAGAAGAGGGAGTGTAAAGTCACCCGTAGGCAGAAGGAAGAGGAAAGAATGAAGGAAAGATAGAAGAAGATGGAAGGAAAGAAGGATGGAGGAGAGAACAGGGCAGACACCCGAGAGCAGCACTACATAGAGTGAGTGGATGGTGAGCGCCCTCACCTACCACAAATTATATATATATATATATATATATATATATATATATATATATATATATATATATATATATATATATATATGTATGTATGTATTGTTTCATTTATATAGGCTCAAACATGACTGCATGCGACTGCCTTGGTCAGCTAATGGAGGCTCTCCATGCTGCTCGATCTCTGGCAGCCTCCCTGTTCAGTCTCTTATCCTTGAGGTCACACTTTATGACCTCGTCCGAGGTCTTTTTCGGTCTGTCTCTCACAATCTTATCCCCAAAGTTCACACTTCTCACTGTCTGCAGAAGTGTGAATATTATATATATATATATATATATATATATATATATATATATATATATATATATATATATATATATATATATATATATATATATATATATTGTATATAATTTTTACTGCCTCATCAGGCGCGCAGAGATCTAGGGCTCATCAACTATATCAAAACATTTAAGACGAGTGGCGTGACTCTTCACTAAGCGGAATTACATAAGCATTAACACTAACAACCATTCGAACTTAGATCTTTAAGGGTTACATCCAGCTTTAGCGCCTCAACCACAAGACCAGCAGGCATCCATTTATTTTATATTTATTGTCTTTCGCTTCTGTAATATTTACCTGCGGTGTGGAACAACAGAGGTATATAGACCCAGCCGCACACTTACAGGAAGGATTCACAACTCAAGCAATGTCTTTAAATCCAAAAACTAATTCAGTAATCTCTTGGTTACCCAAATGTTATTTTGCTTCTATAAAGAGGTAAGTCCAGTTAAATATGAACAAACACAGCACTGCCACACTGATCGAAATCTGAAGTCTGTCTGTAAACACAGAGCTGGAGGCGGAGGAGAAGGCATCACCACGTACGTAACATCCTCACAAACGTAAGTTGTGGTGTGTGTGTGTGTGTGTGTGTGTGTCAAATAACCCACATATATTGCATAGTATCAGTATTCCCAGCCCACTTCTTCATCTGTTCTCATATCCAATCTTCGTCTTCCTCTCCGTTACATCCGAAGCTTTCTACACACACAACGGTAATGAGTCGTGGCTGGGTTCATCGCACTCTGTCTTACCCCAAGTCTCTCATGGCTGCGTCTTCTCTGATATTTTATCTCAGCTGACGACAGACGAGTTTATTCAGCTAAGAGTGAGTCATACGAGACTGAGAGTGCTAAAACTTGCACCATTAACGTTCGCATGGTCAGAACAGCTCTAGTTTTTCATCTCAGTTAACACCAGAACATTGAAATTAGCCAAGACTAAGTCACAGGAGCCTCACATCTAACTGATTTATTCTGCAATCTAGTTTTTATAGTCACTTTTCAATCACTTTTCCCTTTGTATCAGCATTAAGTTCACATCAGATCGATGGTCAAAATCAACCTTTCCCTTTGCTGTCAAAGTATGAATGGGGAAGGAGTGTTTGTAGGAAGAGTGATGTATGATGCATGTGCAAGTGTTGTACTGGCTGTTTGTATGGATCAAAGTCTGTATATAGGCTACCATCGGTAGAGGCGACAAGGTGCGAACATATGTATGTGAAAGGACGTAGTAACCACGTATGGGTTCAAGTATATGTACCTGTTTTCATGTACTTGTATTCATATTTAGTACAGTAATCTGTACTTGAACCGATGCCTGAGCTGACAACACTAAGTCTGAATGTCTGCCACTCCTCAAACCGAGACTCGGGGCACACGCATCATAAGATGAGTACGCCAACATGGAACCACTGCAGCTCCTAGAGCTATTCAGCAGGATCGCATTCTAAGTGACTCTGGAGGTATCATAACACCATCTTCCCAGCGACTCATTCTGCACACTACATCTTAATATGAAACCTCTCTTATGTTACTGATGCACACTAGGTCGATATTAAAACTATATAAAGTTCATAAACAGAATGTTAAGGTGAAACAGGCAAAACAAGTCGCTAAGGAATAAATGCTGCGAAGCCTCCTGTGCTAACTTAAATGCACTCCCCTATAACAACGTTTCCAGGGTGCACCACTAGGTGGCGAACTGTATTATCACTCTTTTTCCTCTGAACACGTCCCCATTCCAGCTTACCAACAAGCAATACTCTGCTATAGTGAGTTTTTCCTAAGCCAGTGAAGATGCCTTACCCCTTTTGGCTCGGTTGATGACGGATTAGAGGGTTGATGTGACCAGTAACCGAAAAGACTCATTCACATCTCATAACTAATGATAGTCGAATTTCATGCAACCACTATTTAGCAAAGTAAGTTGTGGGAAATAGCCCAATTATGTCAGATTACAGCTCCTTCTTCACGCCAACCTCGTCCTCTGAATCCTAGAGTTGTAGTCTCATTCTCGGGCAGGTCAGGCTGGTCCCTGTTTGCATAGCAGTACCACCGAGAACCTGGATGTGGCACAGCTACTATGAAGTCATGATCAAGAAGACCAGGACAACTTGCCTTAACGACTCTAGTAGTTGGATATGGTGTAGTGAAAAGACAGAAAACCAAAATCTTCTTCGTACTTTCGTTGGCTGGTAAACTTCCTAGCGCCTCTGACTTTGCGACTTACTTTTTTTAGCATAAGTCAATATATACATCATCATCATCATTATCATCATCATCATCAGCCGTAACTAGTCCACTGCTGAACAAAGGCCTCCCCCAACCTTCTCCACGAATTCCTTGACTGAGCCAATCTTTGCCACGTTTTCCCTGCAAATTTCACTATCTCATCTCTACACCTCCTGTCTGGTCTTTTTCTGCTACGCTATCAATCTCTTGGAACAACTTCTTAAATACAGACAGTGCGGATAATACGAGTAAACAATGCAGTCATAATTATAAGAATATAAGATACTGTATGATCTATAATTATGACTGTATTGTCTATTATCCGCTCTGTTTTTGCTTATGAAGTGTAGCAAGTCATGTTTATTTTATGCACCATTTTTTTTTTTTCTTTACTGATCCAATTTAGGGTTGTTTATCCTCGTTCATTTTATGCACTTTTTTTTTATTTAAGAAGTTTCGATTATTTGTCTGGCAGGCATGACCTATTATTTCTGTGTAACAAGAATATTACCAGCAATTATGCACAGTTCTTTTATTTGGTATACTGATTGCAGTTAATCATTTCACTAACCAATCTTATACTTTGATTTGGAAATTACTATAAGGGCAGTAGAATTAATGGTTTCTACTTTAAATGTAAAAGCAGTCTCATAGGATATCGTCGAATCTATTCTACAACGTCGGATTTTATGTTTTAGGCTATGGAGATGGTCCGTTTTGTAACCGAAACGTTAACCAAATGAATCAATATGATGATGCTTTGATGCTTTCATTCACGGCCCAGCATTCCTTTTCATTATAATATATATATATATATATATATATATATATATATATATATATATATATATATATATATATATATATATATATATGTATGTATGTATGTATGTATGTATGTATATTGCATTAGTATCATAATAAAAATATTAAGGTCAAATGTAGAAAATAAACAAAAATAAATCACTAAAGAAGATTTACGAAATCTCCAAAGCTAACTGGAATACGACCTTATACACCCAAGCCCCACCTCCTGACCCTCCAATATCCACCAATTGATCAATAAGCCACGTCACACCAGACCTACTGTACACCACGCGCTCTGAGAACCGCCCCAGAGTTTCTTCTACCTCATCTCTATTGCTCCGCCCAGCCAAGGTCAAGTCCACCCTTTGTGTCCATGCTTGGTTATAGATCTTGCGAGTGTTGCCACACACCAACCGGACGTTTGCACGCGACGGCCCAAACTCAACACACAAGCCAGCCAATAGACCGAGGAACACCGCAGACCTGTAGTTGCAGCAGGAACTTCAAGATGGCGGTGGTGCCTTTCCTCCTCGAGCGCCCGATCCTCTCAGTCATTAACGCTATCGAGATCCCGGTAATATCTGAGGCCCCATTCGGAGCGGAGGATGTTCTGCTGGCTATCATCGACATACTCTTCCCCGTGAACTTCTTCCTCGACACCGTCATGGACGATCAGGTGTTAGAGAAAAGGTAGGCTTATCCAACCTGGTCTTTGTTTACATTACGTTATTTGTTCAGAGGCCATATTCAGAAACTTGCTTTAGCTTAAACTGAGTGCATTATTTCTTGTTTGTATCGAGCGTCGTCATCGTTGACATTATATCATTTGTCCAACGACAGCGTTCAAAACTTTCTTGATCTAGTTCTGTGTAAATAAGATTTGTCTATATGTTTATCCTCACTCACACAGCTACCAGTACAGCTCACAATCTAGGGTGAATAACCTAACAGATACATCAAAACAAAATGATTCATGGAACTATGTGCTACAGAAACGT
Source organism: Coenobita brevimanus (assembly GCF_032717465.1). Taxonomy (NCBI): domain Eukaryota; kingdom Metazoa; phylum Arthropoda; class Malacostraca; order Decapoda; family Coenobitidae; genus Coenobita; species Coenobita brevimanus. The sequence continues at coordinate 45,643,242 of NC_137018.1, forward strand.
ACCATACCTTCACAGTTAACACAAAAGAGCGGACAAAACAGAGGCCTTTGGCCTTTACCCCTAGAATACGAGAACCCACTAATGTACTTGGATATATGCAATCGCCTGCTGATTGTCAGAGTACAACGGCTACAGTTTCCGACGTAAATAACGGTAATTTAGGCGAGTGTTTGAAACCGGTACAGCACGAAAGGGTGTGCCTAAAAAGATAAAATTGTAAAAGGTCTTCTTCCTTCACCTTTATCATTCTTTTTTCTGTGTCTGCTTTCCTTTCTTCGTATTTCTCCCATCTTTCCTTTCACGTTTTATTACTCTTTCCTTTTCAGGTGACTTTACATTAAATGACAAGATTAATGGTTTCCTGTAAGCCAGGAAACCATTTACAGTGCTGGATGATAACCGCATAACCAACCCATACTACCTACGTGTCAACAAGTGGGTTGGCGGAGGTTTAGTGCCCCTCCCCGTAAAACTACTAACTCAAAGACCAAAGGCCACCCCTTAAGGGATTATGGCGTCTGGATACAGATAGATAGTGAAGGGTTATAGTTCACACACACACACACACACACACACACACACACACACACACACACACACACACACACGCACGCACGCGCGCGCGCGCAATAAATTAATTTCTGAAAATAAATATCTCTGAAGACTTGCTTATCTTGCAAACTTCGAGGCAAGGGTCAAGCAATGTCTACTCACGGGCCGCCAGAGAGCGAAAGAAAACGTGCCAGCTCCTGGGTGATGACGTTACACTCTCCTCTCTCGTCTCCCGCGTCCCAGCTCATACCTTACATTGTTACACACTAATTTTTTTCTTTTTTTCCTATCATTTCGTAACATGTGGTTGCATATTATGTCAGAAAAGAGGCAAAGAAATAACATACTAATTTCTAGGCAAACTATTGGTTTCAGTCATACTCTGCTCATAAGCTTGGAAACGGTGTTTAAGCATGTGGACTAGAAAATTATCTCATGTCATACTTAAAATTTCATTGAACTGGAATCTCTCTCTCTCTCTCTCTCTCTCTCTCTCTCTCTCTCTCTCTCTCTCTCTCTCTCTCTCTCTCTCTCTCTCAAGCAATCAGTCATTCAGTATATTTATACATCTATTTATTATCTTATGAGTTTACTTATTTTTTACAGTTTTTCTGGATGAAATGATTTTTTTTTATTCAGTACTCGCATTCTAAAAAACATACGACAGCGAACAAAATCAATAATTACTTCATAAGGCAAAGAAACAAATTCAGCAGTTTGACTGGCTTGGTTCTGGGTATTGACTTTTCCAGGTTGCAGGGCTTTAGCTCCATGATGACAAATAAATAACTTTTCCATTGTTTTTCATTTTTCTAGGAATTCAAAGCTAGGTTTCATCAATTTTTCATTTCCCCTGCTAATTGCATCAATCCATGTGTCTTCTTTGTTTGATGCCTTTGAACCGAGGTAGCCATATTAAGGACATTTATGAGTTTGAAAGAGTGTGTAAGAAACGGAACCTAAAGGTGAATGTAGGGAAGAGTAAAGTGATGGTCTTTGAGAGAGGTGAAGTTAGTGAATGTACAGCGAGGTTGGATGGTGAGGAATTGGAAAATGTGAGTACGTTTAAGTATTTGGGTAGTGTGACGAGTAAGGATGGAGGTTTGGAGGGTGAAGTGCTTGAAAGGGTACAGCAGGGAAGAAAGGTTGCTGGTTCCTTGAAAGCAGTGATAAGAAACAGGGAAGTGAGCATGGAAGTGAAAAAGTTACTACATGACAGTATTGTGATACCAACTCTAACGTACGGAAGTGAAGCTTGGACATTGTTGGAAGGACACAAGTCAAGAGTGAGAGCAGTGGAAATGAGTTATTTAAGAGGAGCCTGTGGAGTCACGTGGAGAGACAGGCTGACGAATGAGGATATAAAGGAGCGTTGTGGTGTGGATGTGGATGTGATAGGAAGCGTTATGAGGAACACACTGAGGTGGTTTGGCCATGTGGAGAGGATGGAGGGTGAAAGACTGACGAAGAGAGTGTATATGAGTGAGGTGGAGGGGGGAAGAGGGAGGGGGAGGCCGAGGATGAGATGGAGGGATGGGGTGGAGAGGTATATGAGAGAGGGGGGTGTGAGTTGGGAGCAGGGCAGTGAAATGGCGGGGGACAGGGCGACTTGGAGGCGATTTGTTTGTGGCCACCCCAAACGGGATTGAGGCGTCTGGCAATAGATAGATAGATAGATAGATGAGCTGAGAATCTACCAAAATACGCTAGGCCCTCTTCCTCAATGACTTCTTTTAACCCTTTAACCTCTAAATGCAGGTTGTCTGAAATATTTTCCTTGTCCATACCCTCTGCCTCTGGTTCATCGTTTTCATCTGACAAGCAGAACACCACTGCAGACAGGGTCAGTTCACCGGAGATTTTCTTCGCCATCCTCAGACAATGGAGCATACTCATCACTGAAGCTGGAAAATGATTTTGTTGACATGTTCACATCATCATTTTTTTTTCTCCACGTTGTATTATGACCTCACAAGTGAACTATATTTTCCGAGCAGATGTGACCTAACCTGATGGTTAACTGCAACAGGAGAAGGATGCCTAGCGTATTTTGGTAGATTCTCAGCTCATAAATGTCCTCAATATGGCTACCTCGGTTCAAAGGCATCAAACAAAGAAGACACATGGATTGATGCAATTAGCAGGGGAAATGAAATATTGATGAAACCTAGCTTTGAATTCCTAGAAAAATGAAGAACAATGGAAAAGTTATTTATTTGCAACCAAGCCAGTCAAACTGCTGAATTTGTTTCTCTGCCTAGGCTTACCATACGTCCCGGATTAGCCGGGACAGTCCCGGTTTTGAGCAACTGTCCCGGTGTCCCGGCCGATTTAAGTAATGTCCCGGAGAGAGAGAGAGAGAGAGAGAGAGAGAGAGAGAGAGAGAGAGACCCTTCAAAATTACCGCTCCAGCTTAGGCTCTATTTACATCACGTAGGGTTATGATTGGGGGAGACAGTTGGAAAGTATAGTCATGATTGGCTGATGTAGCTACCCTTCTGTCTTGCAATCCAGTAAGACTGTTGAGTTGCATATTGGTGGAGACAAACACTCCTTTTACTTAGTAGTCAAGTTGGTGGTGTGATCGTGTGAAAAGCTCGAGTTCGTGTCTGTATTATTTTTTTTTTCAGCAAATATACATGGAATTATGTACTATTTCTGTAAATTACAGTGAAGTAAATAGAGAAGGCATTGGAAAATCAGTGTACAAAGCTATGACAGTGTTATTCTAGGGGAATTGACCGACTGGCTAAGTGGGTTGGTAGGTCGTTATTGTGATCCAGTCTTTTGATCTGAATTTGGACACCTAATTTACGATTTATCTGAATGACCTTGCAAGTTTTGTTTCCGTGTAGATACTTGTGACAGTGATGAGATACTAAGGATTTCCACTCGAGGGGTTTCCTTGTGACGAGAAAAATCGTCTGGCGTTAGCCAGTATTATTATGATCAGGTTTAGTTGCGCGTGATAGTCAATCTCGTCATCATAGCATGAAGGTATATCACTAACTTCAAGTACTGTGATTCAAACGTTAGAAATAATGCATGTTTACGTTATACACAAGTTTAGATGTTCTTCACAATTATTTTTGGGCCAGGAAGACGAAGTCGATGGTCATTGTTTTTGTATGAAATGTATCAGTGTGTGTTTGTCTGTGTCGAAAACTCAAATCTCAGAAAGTCGATCCAGGTATTTTATTTTATTTATTTATTTATTCATATATTTGTCTCACGATCTGACTAGGTTCCACATGCTTTTGGAGTTTAATTCACCATATACCGTATATTTTTCTACGTTTTTTTTCTGTTTAAAGTATCCACGATTGTGATTTGTAATTAAGGTGGGATGACTTCCACACTTTGAAGCACCCTAGGTACCCATGTAGGCTATTTCCTTATCTATTCTATTCTATTCTATAGCCCGACGCCCTAATCCCGCAAAGGGTGGCCGCAGACAAAACGCCTCCAAGTCACTCTGTCACCCACCATTTGACTCCCCTCCCCCCAACTCACCCCCCCCTCCCTCATATACCTCTCAACTCCATCCCTCCACCTCATCCTCGGTCTACCCCTCCCTCTCCCTCCCTCCACCTCACCTACATACACCCTCTTAGTCAGTCTTTCATTCTCCATCCTCTCCACATGTCCAAACCACCTCAGTGTATTTCTCCTAATCTTTTCAACCACATCCACATCTACCCCACAACGTTCCTTCACTTCTTCATTCGTCAACCTGTCCCTCCTTATGCAACGTATAAATGAAAATGAGATGATTTAAGTAGGTGCCATATTTTTATGTTTCCATATTAACTTTTTTTGTCAAAATCTTACACAACGGCAAGTACAGTATATGCAGATTAATACACATTATCGACATTCAATTAAATCCTTGTCCCGGTTTCCCGTTAAAAAAATATGGTAAGCCTATCTCTGCCTTATGAAGTAATTATTTATTTTGCACGCTGTCGTATGCTTGTTAGAATGCGAATACTAAATTTAAAAAAAAATCATTTCATCCAGAAAAACTGTAAACAAAATGAGTAAACTGATAATTGATAAAAAGATGTATAAAATTCTGACTGATTGCTTGAGAGAAAGAGAGAGAGAGAGAGAGAGAGAGAGAGATTCATATTCAATGAACTTTAAGTATGACATGACATTTTTCTAGTCAATATGCTTAAATACTGTTTCCAAGCTTATGAATGATATGAGCATGCTATGACTAAAATCAATAAATTGTTTGGCTAGAGATTCATAAATTCTTTATTTGCATCATTTCTGACAAAATGTGCATGTACATGTTAGGATATGGTAGGAAAGAATGGGAAATTTAGTGTGTAACAATGTAAGGTATGAACTGGGACGCGGGAGACGAGAGAGGAGAGTGTGACGTCATCACCCAGGAGATGGCGCGTTTTCTTTCGCTCCCGGGCGGCCCGTGAGTAGACATTGTATTCTATGGATATTGGGGTCAAGGAGGCCAGGACTTCCTTTCTATTTGCTGTGTATTTTATTTTATTTTATTTTATTTTCAAACCAGGCAAAGGGAAAACGCCACCTTTTCTCAGTACAGACAGGTAACACAATCCGCAATAAGTGGTGGCTTATTGAAAGGAAATTGACGCTACAGATAATATTACCATTCCCAACCACTGAGCTCCATAGCATGAAGGGGCTATCGCCGCCGCGAGCGTGTGACTATGGCTGTCATATTGAAACACTCCCACTCGCTGCTTTTAATACCAAAATATATATGGATTATTATTTTTTTTTTTTCTGCCTAGTTCAACGACTTATATGGGGTACATTCAGCCAAAAGTATAAAACGACAGGTTGCCGCAGTGCAAAAACTTACCCTTTATGGCACTAAGGCAGAGAAAGGTAATGGCAGAAAGGGAAAAGATACCGGTAGTTTGGTATTAACGTTGAAATGATAGTGATGTTGAAGATGTTTTACGTCGAAGTAATGGTGTTGAATTGGTGTGGGAAGTCTAGACTACCCATATGCCATGAAACCGAATGTCCAAATTGTTAAAGGCCGGAAGAAACATTAAAGTATCTACAAGAGAGTGTGGACAGAAAAGAGGACATGGAGAGAAAGACTGGAGATAAATGGACTCCTTTTAGTCGCCTCATACACGCAGGGATACTGGGGAGGAATCTTCCCGCCCCTCCGCAGGGGAGAGTAATCTTACGGAATTAGCAACAAGATTTAGGCCTATTTCTTAGTGATGAAATGTAATGCCATCTCTCTTCGATGAATTCGTGTGCCCATTTTTGCATCCGTAAGCTGCACGGTGAACCATGGCACTAAATTTTCTGCAGTCATCGGCTGCTTTCAAAAATCCGCCGAGCAGTTCAGTTAAAAAAAAAAAAAAAAAAAAAAAAAAAAACGCCGCACGAGGCATGGTGTAACATGGCTGCCACTACATCAGCGCCGCCCGGGCGGCGTAATCTGTGTATCCGCCCGGGCGGCGGATACACAGATTACGCTATGTTACCGATGAGAACGCCCATCCGTCTCCCTACCCTACCCCATCCATCTTTTGCTATAGATCATCTAATTTAACTAGGCTGAGATTTCGTCATTTAGCAGCCCATTTCCCGTAGATCAGTGGCAGAATAGGACAGTACTGCGATCCAGTGTAATTTCTGAAATACCCACCCGGCGAAGCGATCCCGACACCACCCTAGGAGAAGGACATGGGGAGGTGGCCCCCACCCCAACAGGAGGCAATGGGGAGACGCATGGGCGTTCCCCGCCACAGCGGCTCATATCCCCCGTGACCCTACACCCCTCTTCCACGCAGCCGGACAACCAGGAAGTACGCCGATTGAGTACATTACCCTTTGACGGAAAGAACACTTGTCAGAATCGGGCTGGGACTTGCCCTTCGACAGTCCCAAGTAGGCCCTCGGATGCAGTGTCCACTGGACCTGCCTTCACAAGAGGGAGAGCCGTCACCAACGCTCACGGCCCTACTATACCCCAGTGGAGCAGCGGCACAGTAGTATCCACCGAATCTACTGTAGGAGGAGTGTACACCTGATCTCCTCCTTCTGCCACCCACCTCCGGGAGCAGGCGTCCCAGACCGTCACTCCGACGACCTTCACCTGCGATCCTCAGGAGGGCTGTGGGCCGCGTGGTAGTACCCACCGTATCTGCCACCGGGGGAGAGAGCACCAGTCGTCCCCCAGTTGCACTTTCCCCTGACAGCAAGAGGGCGGCAGAGTCCACCAGACCTGCCGCAGAAGCCAGAAGGCCCACTGGTCCTTCTCCTCCTATTGTCCCCGGGACGAGTGGTCCCCCTGCAGCGTCCTCCAGACCTGTCAGCCCGAGGGAGTATCCACCGGATCTCCCTCGACGACTACCCTGGGAGGGAGCCTGGGTAGCATCCCCCGGACCTACCAGGCAGAAGAAGCGTCCTCTGGACCTCTTTACTCTGCCCCAGAGTGGAGATTCGGCAGGGACCGTCAGGCCCGCCAGGCTGAGGAACAGACCACTGGTTGTCCCTTCTCCACTACCCCGGAGGCTTCCTATGAGGGTGCCATCCCTTGCTTGGCCCACCCCTCCTGCGACTGAGCGACACGCCCCTCATGCTCCCCCTCCTCTACGAAGGGTGGAGACTGCTCCCCAACAGGGCTCCTGTCGGAGAGTACCTGGGACAGACCCATCTCAAGGCTAGGCGTCCCGTCCCTGTAGCCCAGCCCCTGGCGTCCCCAGCAGCTGACGGACTCCTCCATGGAGAGCGGCCACAGTCAACCCCTGACAGCCTCCTCCTCCCGGCGAGACCGCAGCTCCAGGACGACGAGAGGCTCCCTGCAGCCGACCCCAGGCCCGGACCAGCCTGGACCCGTCCCCAACACTACAGCCAAGGGCAGGCACCATGCTGCGCGCCTCTTTGCCCTGTTCAGCCCCAGTCCAGAGGGCCATCACACCCCCAGGGTCCCCACCAGAAAAGGGCCGCCCATCACGCCACCCTCCAGCTCGACCTGGACCCGGACCCCATACAAGACCTCTACCAGGAACGCACCCCAGACGGCCCTCCTCCCACACCAGGCCGTCACCTGTGACTACCTGTGCCGTAGTCTTGGGCGCGCCCCTAGCGCCCGCCGGCGACCCAGCCTATACTGTGAGATACTCCCCCCGACGATTCCCAGTGCTACAGACCCTGTGTGAACCCCTCTCCCCCCCCATTGTCCAGAGCGTTGAGTCCCTGTGTGCCCTAATTCATACTAGACCCTCGTGTAGTGTTCCCTGTGTGTGTTCCCTTGTGCGCCGCCCCACCCCCCCCTGTGTGACCCTCCACCCCGTAGGTAATACCCACACCCCTTGTGTAATACCTGTGGCCCCTACATGTGCTACCACGGCCCCTGTCATACGAGTGGTGATATACAGTGTCTTAGTCCTGTGGAATATCCGTCCACTTGATATATATACGTCTATGTAAAAGACTTGTGTGATATATCTTGTTGATAGTATACTTCAGTGTAGTGTCACATACTGTATCTGGATCACGGATCGTGTTGTTCCTCCTTGTAATATATACCTTGCTTGTGTTATATGTTATATTGTTTGTGATATATGGATGGGTATTTTCGTATGCTATACTGTGTTCATGCTATGTATGTGTATAGTGCTGTGTCATAGAGTGTGCTTGTGTCCCATATAAAACTGTCCGTGTACTAGTGTGTAAATTCTGTTGTACTCTGTTTGTAAGGTAATATACGTGTGGAACTGGTTAGCCCATGCTTGAGCCCCATCCCTTGTCTGCATGCTCTAGCCCGGTCCAGAATAAAACAACCCAAGGCCCGAGCCCGTATCTGAACCCAGTAAGTTGGGCGCTGAATACGCTGCATAACAATTTCTATAACATATTTTCGTGATTAGCGCCATATTCTAAAGTACATATTAAAGCTTAGCATTCAGGATAGCTAGCAACACTAGGCCAAGTTAAAACGATAAATTACAGGTTAGTCTGTATTGCTGCATTCTTTTTTTTTTTTTCTTTCTTTCTTTTCTGAGGACGGCTGTCTACTTTCATGAAGAGCGAATAAAGATATATTGACGGCTTCGTGAAATTATTAATGAACCGTGCAGTGAAAGGACTTACAGAGCAAACACTACGTTATAAATCTGAAAATGACTAAGAAAATGAGGTAGTAAAGAGGTTTAAGCCGTTCCTACACCCCTTGAGAATTAAAATACCTATTACATGGACAAATTAAATTGGGCACACAATTTTTCAAACTTCCCAACATACCTTCTCACTACTCCTCGCACATGTACCGTACAATCCCCTCACACTCACCCACATATCCTGAACAAACATTTACTTCACCTACACTTACCTCACGCTCACTTCACACGCTCACAACTTCACACCCTCACGTTACTCCTCCACACTGTGGAGAGTTTAGGATAAGTTAGGCTAATTAAAGCTGGGTTGGACTAAGTCAGTGTTCCTTAACCTGGGATGCTAGCATCCCCGGGGGGTGCTGAAATCAATTCTAGTGGGTGCTGGAAAATGCTGCATTATTTTTTAAAATTGATTTTGTTAAGTTTTGGCATCCTTGAAGTTATATTTTTGGAGAATGTATAAAATAAATGGCCAGGCAGGACGTCACTTTATTTTCCAAGTAGTAGTGTTGCAGTCGTAGTAGTGTTCCAACTGTAGTCCCCCCAGTTGTAGAAGGTGCTGGCCTGTGAGACCTTACTACAGGGGGTGCTGAGGTGGCAAAATGTTAAGTAACGCTGGACTGGGTTAAAGTGAACATAAGTATAAATAGTGAATCCTGCATTGCAACAGAAGCTTGGGCGATGACCAGAGCCAAGTGTACAGGAGCGTAGCGGAGAAGTTAGCTGGAGAGCTGGGGGTGGACGGAAAGGCATGTTTGTTGCGGTTTGTGTGTGAGCTGCAGAACAGAACCATTTCCAGGTGGACCGTGGCAGGCCGACTCCTTAAGCTCCTCTTCACGTGAGTACTTCATGTTATCATCACCATCGTCAGTATTACCAACACTGTCATTATTACCACCATCATCATTACTATATTCGAGAAAGTGTTAGGATACTGACCGTTATCATTAGGCTACCAACATCATTATCATCAGCACCATATTCATCATTATGATCATCACCATCGTTCCCAATATTACCATGACTTAAAAGTCAGAAGGGAGAAAAAATTTCCTTCCTCCTAAGGATGAGGTGAGACAGGATAAACACCACTGGGCTCCATAGTATGGTGTGTCTCCGCCGCGAGCTTGTGGCTTTAGCCGTCATATTGAAACACCTGCGCTCGTCGCTTATAGTACAAAAACATGTATGGATTAAGATTTTTTTTTTTTCTGCTTAGTTCAACGCATTATATGGGGTACAATCAACCAAAAGTATAAAACGACAGGTTGCTGCAGTGCAGAACTTACCCTTTATGGCAATAAGGCAGAGAAAGGTAATGGCAGAAAGGGAAAAGATAGTGTGGTATTAACGTTGAAATAGGAGTGATGTTGAAACTGTTTTACGTCGAAGTAATGGTGTTGAATTGGTGTAGGAAGTCTTTAGACTACCCACATGCAATGAAACCATGTCCAAATTATTAAAGGCCGGAAGAAACATAAAAATACCCACAAGAGAGTGTGGACAGAAGAGAAGAGGACATGGAGAGAAAGACTGGAGATATATGGGCCCTTTTTAGTCGCCTCATACACAAGCAGGGCTTCTGGGGAAAAATCTTCCCGCCCCTCCTCAGGTGGCAATAACCTTATATAATGCCATCTCTCTTCGATGAATTCGTATGCCCATTTTTTTACATCCGTAAGCTGCACAGTAGACCATAACACTGTATTTTCCGCAATCATCGGCTGATTTCAGAAACGCATTGAGCAGTTTAGTACTAAAAACGAGGGCATCAGGCCTGGTGTAACATGGCTGCTACTACACCAACGCCACACTGGCGGCGGACACACACATTACGTGGTCCAGCCCATGAGAAAGCCCCTCTATATTATAGGGATCAGTGATAAACACACACACACACACACACACACACACAGTGGGGGAAGAGGGAGAAAACAGCAGAATGAAACTGGCAGAACTATCATCAGAATGCACAAGGAATATGGTCACAAAATCATTCACACATCATTCAGGTCTCCAGAATCCTGGATCCATCTCACAGACCTAACCATGTACACACATTCTGGGGAGTATTTTTTGTTATAAATGTACTTTACCTACTCTACCAAATGGGGTGAGTAAATTTTGGCAGTTCAAAATTGTTTGATTATTCACTAGTTAGCATCAGAACAATGCTACTGAAGGACCAAGCTCCTACCCCTTCCCCTGCTTCTTTTACCTAAGGATGTCTTGAAACAAGAAACGAAAGTTCAGTATTGAATTTTTTTTCCCTAGCGAATTATGCTTCCTATTACATATAACATGCACTTGTTGTTCTGTGTGTGTGTGTGTGTGTGTGTGTGTGTGTGTGTGTGTGTGTGTGTGTGTGTGTGTTCTTACCTAATTGTATCTTTACAGGAATGAGTCAAGCTCGTACTGTCCCGTGTCTTAAACCATATTTATCGTACATATCCTTAAATTTGTGAATTGTTTTGGCACACATTATTTCATTCGGTAGTGCATTCCACTGATCAATTGCTCTATTTGGGAAACTAAATTTCCTTACGTCTTTATCACCTCTCTTTTTATGCAATTTTTTGCAGTGTCCTCTTGTTGATGCTTCCCATACGTTAAGTATTCATTTATGTCTATTTTCTCCTTCCCTGATATGCATTTATATAGCATAATCATGTCACCTCTTTTCCTTCTGTCCTGTAGTGTTGGTAGATTCAGTTTATTTAGTCTTTCTTCATAGCTTAGATCCCTTAAGCTTGGTACCCATCTTGTAACGGCCTTTTGAACACTTTCAATTTTGTCTATGTGTTTTTTGAGATGAGGACTCCAGACTACTGATGCATACTCCAGGGTTGATCTGATGAATGATGTTATTATCTTTCTGAAATTTCATCAGGACCACTTGCTTTTCCCTTGTCTAATTTACTTAGCTCCTCCTGTATATCTTTTTCTGATGTTTGTATATCTGGTAGTATGTGTGGGCATGCATGTTCCACATAATCTCTCTCTAAAATTTTTTCCTCTGTAAAAACTGATTGGAAACTCTTGTTTAGTGCTTCACAAATATCCTTCTCTTGTGTATAGGTGATTCCATCGTCCGTAATGGATTGTATTTTATCTTTTACTTTGGTTTTGCTTCTGATGTAGCCGTAAAATAGCTTTGGTTGATCTACTTTTATTTATGATATCCTCCTCTAACTGTTTTTGGGCTTCCCTCCTTATTCTTGTATAATCGTTTCTTGCCTGTTTGTAATTATTATATGCCCTTTCACTATTGTGTCTTCTGTATCTATTCCACAACAAATCTCTTCTTTCTTTTGATTTTTTATATTCTATATTGAACCATTTCTTTATTTTCTTTTCTGCTTCTTTGTGCTGTGGGATGTACTTCTGGACTCCTATTTCATAAAGTTCACAGAATTTTTCATATATAGCATTTAAATCTTGTCCTCTAAGTTCCTTTTCCCAAGCTATTTCTAAGATGTACTTCTTTAGGTCATGATACTTTCCCTTTTTATAGTTTAGACTCTTTTTGTACCTTTCATTGCTGTTATCTATATCATATGCATTCCTGAAGTTGCAATTTAGTACTGCATGGTCGCTTTTGCCGAATGGAGGGTGACATAGTAAATTGTCAATATCGTTTTCTTGCCTAGTAAATATGAGATCTAGCATTGACGGTACATCGAGTCCTCTTTTTCTGGTGCTTTCCCTTACATGTTGCTTTAGGAAAACTCTTGCACAAGATCCAGGAGCTTTTGGTCCCAACAGCTTTCTTGGCTTATTATATCTAGAATATTCCAATTTATGTTTGTATTAAAATCTCCAGTTAGTATAATTCTTTTTTATTTTTCTTCCATTTTATGTAGTAAGGACCTTAAACTCTGAATTGTTCTCTCCGCCAGGTCCTCATATTCGTCTCTTTCCCATGTGTTTGATCTGGGTGGCATGTACAAATTGGCTACAATTACTTTCCATTCCCTCCTGTTTATGTACCACTTTCGTACCTGCAATCCTATTACTTTGTAAAAAAAAAAAAAATGTGTTCTTCTCCTCCTCTGATCTTCCCTCATTTTTTGTTTTTGCTTCCTCTCTCTTCTCTTTCAGAAATTCCAGTTCCTCTTGTGTTAGGCATCTTTTTATCCTTACATTTTTGAACTCCTCTTTTTCCATAAGATTCTTTGCATTTTTTAGTATCTCCACGGTGTTTACACTCTGGAAGGTTACCTTTAAGGGTCTTGATTTACTTGTCTCGTATTTCCCGAACCTTTTGTGTTCCTCTGTCTTTACTACAGATTTCCTCTGATACTTCTTTCAATATGCCCATTACATTTGCCATCTCCTTTTTGTCTTTTGAGATCTTGTTTTTTACTTCTTCCTCTTCTATACCAGTGATTACTATAGATTTGTTAATATCTACTGAATCCCTAAATAAGGATTGTTTTGGATTATTCTTTTCACTTCCTTTTTAATGCTTTCTTCTTCCACCCTTGTTTCTAAGTCTTTCTTTACTTTCACCAATTCAGCATATGTGGTTTCCACATCATTTTTGTAGCTTTGCACAGCTTCATTCACCTGTGTTATCTTCTCAATATCACTGCTCTGATCTATCAGACTGCTTACTTGCTTAATTGTCTCTGTATCACTTTTGAACTCTTCCATAATACTCTCGTGATTGACTACTGTACTTGCCATTTCACTAATTTTTCTCCTAAGTGTACCCACTTCAACGGATCTTTTTTGTTGACTTCCTTTCCTAATTTTTCTATTTCTTCCTTTTGCAAGTGCATCTGTTTCTTAATTTCATCAATTTCATTTTGAAAAGCAGTCTCAAGCCTGTGTACTCGCTCAACCAGTTTGTTATGAGTCTCCATTTCAACCAGTTCTTGGTAGAAATCATCGTCCTGCTTTCTACCTTTATCCCTTTTCTTTTCCAAATTTGCTTTACTAAAGTCTGTGGCCATGTTGCAGTACTAAAAACACATATGGTACTTACATTCCCTGGAGCAGATTGTAGACTAAACAAAGATCAGCTGACTGTGCGCATTCTTACTCTAAATTGTTTTCTTTTCTGTTTGAACAAGTCTTGCTTTAAAATTTCTTTTTTTTTTTTTTATATATTAGAACACCATTTGGTCTAACCTGATACAGAGCTTGACGCATATAAAGATACAAATTTAGGTAATGTCTCTGGCCAGGTTGGCCGTGTATGGAGCGATGTCGGCGTGCGTCTGGTCTCCTCCGTGCCTTGTGTGTGTGTGTGTGTGTACAGTAGTCCCTCAATTATCCGGACACTCATTATATGGATGTGTTCAGTAACCGGATGCTGGTCCTTGGCTCTGTCAAACCACTATCCGAATTTGCTTCATATTATCCAGACATAAAAGAGCCCGAGAACTTCGGCCGGCCAGCCAACTTGTCCAAACATTCAGTATCGTGGCCGCTGGGCTCGAGCTGTGAGCAGGAAGTACTCCATAACCTACAACCAGAGCTAAAATGTCTGTCTGCCCCTGTACTGAATAGTCAAAGTCGCGTGCTCATCCTATCACTCCCAATGAACCTTCAGCACCCAAGCAATACGACTGTTACCAGCAACCGGTGTCAAAACGTCCGTATGCATCCCCATCGAATGACCAGTATCGTGCGGCCACCTGGCTAACTCTTTCCTAAATGCCGTTGAGATTGTAACACAGACCGCAAGCCACGAGTACATTTTCGGTGACGGCGGCCGTCCGCCTCTCTACCGAATGTTGCGCTGCCAACAGGCTAAGTCTTGCCCAACCGCCACCATCATTGAACACAGACCACAAGCCATGAGTACATGCTCGGTGACAGTGGCCATCTACCTCTCTACCAAACACTGAAAGTCGCACAGCCACCGGGAGACACACACACACACACACACACACACACACACACACACAAAGAGAGAGAGAAAGAGAGACATTCCTTCCCACAATATGATTACAGTATCAGTACAGTAATTTTTGTACCAGTGCAAATGATAGTACTGTACACAGTATAGTACTGTATGTGTGTATGTACTGTTCAGTACACTTCTATTGGGTGTGGGTACTCATTTCAATACCACAGTCAGCTATCTTAGCCAAGCAGCCCTAATGGGATAGGATAGGTTAGGTTTAGTTAGGTCATAGAAGAATAACTATGTAATTTTGACTGGAAAACACATTGAGCATATTTTTGAGAAAATCCTATGGTTATTTTTGAAAAGACGAGGCGAGCGTTGTTCCTGGCTGAAGGGTACCGGTGGCTACCACGCATGTAACGTAGACCACAAGCCGCGAGTAAATGTATGGTAAAACTGCCTGTCTGCCTCT
Organism: Coenobita brevimanus; assembly: GCF_032717465.1. Classification (NCBI taxonomy): domain Eukaryota; kingdom Metazoa; phylum Arthropoda; class Malacostraca; order Decapoda; family Coenobitidae; genus Coenobita; species Coenobita brevimanus. The sequence continues at coordinate 45,658,267 of NC_137018.1, forward strand.
ACACCGAATGGTCGGAGTCCCCTGGCCTCCGAGATTAGTGCGAAACCCGCCACTATGCGTGCCTGTCCACTTCCCTACTGAATGATCAGAGTCGCCAGGCAGGCCGCATTAGTCATACACTGTCTGAGGCAATGATGTACTGGTAATCTGCTGTTGCAATTACATACACATACTAACCTTTGCCTGGGCAAACAGATGTGATCCTGATATGCAGATGTCAGGTTGCTGCGTTTTGCTTCCTCTTTGCTCGAACGCAACCGTTGGGTGTGATATGACGGTGCTGTATTGCTTGCCGGTGAACACAAGCCCGCACCTCAGTTCCTGCAGGGTGACCAGGTTTGGCCTTTTTGGGCCAAATTGGCCTTTTTGAAGGGTTGTTAGCTTAAAAAAAAAATACAGTTTAAGGCCAAATGCTATTTGGCTTTAAATATGGCCTTTTTCAACCCATTAAAGCTCACGGTCCCGATTTGGAGACTGTTTTTCTGCATATATTTTTTTTCTTAACACTAAAAAAAATTAGTCATGTAAAACTGCAATGATGATGGTAAAACATGTATGCTTAATAATTTGACACAGAATGTTTTAGGTTTGTAACCCTGGTCCCTGATGTCAGTCGTGTACTCGTGTCACTGTTTACAAAGACCTTCTTAGGGGTAAGTCGGATATTTGGCTTTGCTCTTGTTTGTACTAGTTACCTCAATCTGTAGGGATAATCATGATCATGACAAAAGCATTGATGGTAATTTGGATGAGATCAGTGAAATTCCCTTTTGACAAATGCTACATGATTTTCACACTATCTGAGTGCCTCACAAATATTTAGGCATTTTGTAACGAGATGGCAGTTTTGCTTGTTTGGCAATAAGCAGATATGTATCTTTATTTTTTTTTTTTTTTAGTGCAAATGCTCATAATGAAAGTGTTGATGAACACTAATGTATTTTCCTTTATGTGATCGAATTTATGGGCTGTCACACCAACAAGCTAAAAATACTTGTTCCAGTAATTGAAACTTGTACAGATATTCAGGGTAAGAGAACTGATGATTTTTTCATTTGCTGAAATTGGAATTCCTGTTATGCGGGATGTTTTTAGTCCGACTCCCTAAAAACGCCCGCGACTGAGCGGGGTCCTCTTTCCGGACCGGAAATAAAGCACTCACAAAGGAACAGGGCACAAAAACTAGGCAGTACACCTTAATACATCTATTGTCTTAATTCAATACACTGTTACAATAAAAACAAAGAGTTACAGGATATGATGGAGACAGGTTTACAGAATTAGCTTCTCAATATAATGTATCACACAGCGCAGGCAGAGAGTAAAGTTCTGCAAATACATCGATGGTGAGTTGTAATTTCCTTGTACCCGTCTTAAGTCCATAGGCAGAATTAGCATTTAATAGTCTAAACCAGATGCACTAGGGTTAAAGAGGGTCAGGGGTCGAGAGAGTGAATATTACTATAACTTGTCAGAGCGCGAGTCACGACACTCGGGATAGTTACTTAGTCGCGGAGACACCGTTCTTAGGTTTTTGGTTTTTCCTCGTGCTCTTACTGTTTCTGTATATTCTTGTACCCGTGTTTACTAGTCTTTTCTGTTCAGCCTGGGTATTTGTCTCACTGCGTGTCATATTATTCTGGCCTTACTCTTTCACTGTCACTGATAACCCCCGTCTCTGTGGGGTTTCAAGGCACACGAGATGCGTTAAAGTCACTACTTGCCCTTGTTTCCTGGGCTTAACATAGGAGGCGCCCGGGCGTGGGAGGGGGCTCTACTGGAGAGCCCTCCTGCAGGAGACAGTGCACTACCCGTAGGGGTGTCACTGCCCGGGCCTTCTTCGTCAGGGGGTGCAGGGAGACTCTCCCGTCTGGGGGCCTCGACCTGTCTGGGGGCCTCGACCTGAGAGGCCCTTGTGCTGGAGACTCGTCGGTGGGGTGCAGGGAGGCCCTCCGGCCTGGGGGCCTCGACCTGAAGGGCGGCCCTCGGGACTGGGGCCGAACAGCTGCAGGAGGCGGGCCTGTCGCCTCTTACTCCAGGCGGAGAGCCGTGAGGGAGTGGAACCCAAACAGCCTGGCTCAGGCCCGCTGGTCCGGTCTGGGAGCCCGGGTGCTGCGGTCGCCTGTAGGGAGGGGCGCCGTCAGGGGCAGACTGAGGCACTTCTTCTGTCTGGCGTCCGTCATGGACCGGGGCAGACCAGGAGTATGTGGCAGGACCGACACAGGGCCGCGCCACCACTCCGGCAGCACCTCCAGGGAACCACACCTGGAGGGAGTAAGAGAGGGGCGTCCCACGCAGCCGAGAGGTGAAAGGCCAGCCGCACAAGGGACCTCCTTCTCCGGGAGAACCTCAGGAATCACGAATGAAGGGCGTACAGTGGCCGCTCCCTCCCCGACACGTACAGTGACCGTTATTGCGGTTCCACTCCTCCTTCCTTTGCCAGTCGGAGTGCACTCAATAGCTAACACTCCGGTGGTGTTACTCCCATAGGAGGAGGAGGTAGTGGATGAGGGGCGTACAGTGGCCGCTCCCTCCCCAACACGTACAGTGGCCGTTATCGCAGTCGCTCAATAGCTAACACTCCGAGGCCGTCTCCAGATGTGGCTGTAGCTGAAGGGCGTACAGTGGCCACTCCTTCCCCCACACGTATAGTGGCTGTTGTGGCGCCGTTACAGGGGGGAAAACAACTGAGGGGAGTACAGTGGCCACTCCCTCCCCGGCACGTACAGTGGCCGTACCGCGGTGTTGCCTGGGACTGAATCTGGCTCAGTCCCACTCCGAACCTGGTGAAGGCTGCCCCGCCCGCAGGGTCGTGTCTTTTGCCGGCATAGCTTCTTTCGGATGAGTGACAGAGAGACTTAGGACGGGGGAGCACCGGCGCCCTTCTTGTCCTGGGTTGACCTCTCGGTGATCCGGCCCTCCGTGATGTCCTCCTGGGGTGGTGGTGAGTCGGCGGCTCAGTGGTAGGGTGGGGGGTGGTGGGGTGGTCGGTCCGGCGGCAGCGGGTATTTCACCACCTTCCGCGGTCGAGAAGTCACGCCCCCGTGACTGGAGGTGATATGTTGTGGTGGTGCAGGTCTGGTGGGCCGCTGTGAGATGGTTGAGGAGGTTGGTCCAATGGCAGGTGGTGAGGTTTGGCTCCTGGTGGGGGTTGAGGGTGAGGCGTAGGGACGATGGTTGGGTGGTCTGGCGTAAGAGACGGAGGAGCTGGTGTGTCACCCTTATCCTGATGGTGGTGGGTTGTGGGAGCGCCATAGTACTCTTTCAATCTTCATCTCCGGTGGTGGTGCTTGGTGCCGGGGCAGAAGCTGTATGCTAGCGAGTGAGGAGATCTTGGGGTTTATATGGGGGATGGTTTGGTGGGAGGAGAGTTTTCCTTTGAGGAATTGGGAATTGGGAAGTTTCCACCTTGCTTGATGGAGGGGGAGGGTGATGGAGGTGGTGTCTGTGGGGAGGGTGGCATGTGTTGGGGAATGGGGAGCAGGATGGGGAGGAGATGGAGGTGTTGGGGTGTATCTAGATGGTGGGCGGGAGAGGCGTCCTGATCTGGTAGTCTTGGTGGTGAGGGTGGGTGTAGGTGGTGAGGGTGGTTGGACACGTGGTGGTGTTGGGGTGTTACTGTGGGTGGTGGAGGTCGTGGGCGGTGGTGTGGCACGTCGTGTGTAGTGAGAATGGTCAGTGGGTAAAGGGGGGGCAGAAGTGGTGGTGTGGGTGGTGTGTGCGAGAGGTGGTGTGGGCGCACGTGGTGGGCTGGAGGGTGGTGTGGTGGCAGGTGTAGTGCGTGGGGTGGGTGGTAGGATGCTGTGGTGTGGTGGTGGTGGGCGTGAACTGTGTTGGTTGGCGGGGAATGGGCGGGGTGGTGGGTGCCGTGGGTGGTGTTGGAGACGGGTGTGGAGATGGTAAGGTGGGCGTAAGAGAGGCATGGAGAATTGTTGGTGGTGGGGGATAGGGGTCGGGGAGAGGGGGGGGGTGTCGGAGGTTGGAGTAGGGGAAGGTGGCGTGGCTGTAGGTGAGGTGGAGGGGGGGTGAGAAGGAGTAGGAGTCCGGGGGGTAATTCTGGGAAGACGCTGCGGTGGTAGGTGCGCAGCGGGTGGTGTGTGGCGCACCGGTGAGTGTGGGGTCATTGTTGGAGGGTGGGAAGAGACGCACGTGTCTGTTTCTCTAGGTTCGTGGTTGTCCCTGGTGGTGAATCGTGACTTGATAGAGGTTAGGGACTTTGATGATGGTGAAGGGACCGTCAAAACGGGGGGAGGTCTTAGTGGGGGTAGGCAGACGTGCCACGACGACGGAATCTCCTGGCTTGTAGGGATTGGAGGGGTTAGTGTCGGGTTGCAGGTCTTGTTGTGCTTGGAGGTGATGGAGGCGTCGTTTGAGGTGGTGTAGGGGGTCGGTGGTGGAGGGTGGGGTGGGAGGTTGGAGGTGGTGGTGGAGGGGTGGGAGGAGTGGGGCTTCCCCGAAAACTCACTCGTGGTGGGTGATGCCGTCCTCTCTGGGGCACGTGTTCAAACCTCATTGCACGATTTTGACGTGCGCCGGCCAATCGTCATTTCCAGTTTGTACAATTCTCGTCCTTACTTGGTTTACGAGGGATCTATGACTCCTCTCACAGATGCTGTTTCCCTGTGGCCAGTATGGAGATGAGTGGGAGATGCGGTAGCCAAATATTGATGCGAGTTCCTCCCAGATTTTTCCCGTAAATTCTGGTGCGTTGTCTGAATGTAAGGCCTGTGGGATTCCGAAATAGGGGAAAACGTGACAGACTAGGGCGTCGGCAACTGAAATGGCATTGTGGTCTTTAGCGGGGCATGCAATGATGAATTTGGAGTAAACGTCTACGAAGGTGATGATATATTTGTATCCTGCTTTAGGTGTGAGGGGGCCGACGACATCGAGAGAGAGCAACTGCCATGGTTTTTGTGCGGTGAGTTCCCCTGCTGGGCCAGGTGTGCGGGTGATGTCTTTGCCCAAGGCACAGGCACGGCATGCTTGAACAATACTTTTGGCAATGGTGGAGGGGTTAGAGGTCCAATATATATCATTGAAAACTTGCAAAAGTTTCTTTGTACCGAGGTGGATGCCGTTGTTGGCATGGAGATGCAGCATTGCGTCGTGTGCGGTGGTTGGGTCGAGGATGATGTGGCCGTCTGAGTTGAACAGGTGATCGCTGTGTCGGTGTAATTTGGTGAACGTGCGCTGCGGAATCCAGGTGGGGCATTGTTTATCCTGCCACATTTGAATGAGGTCAGGTTTGGGGCGGATAGCATTGATGGGTAGGCAGGAAAGGGCGTCAGCGTTGGTGTGTAATTTGCCGGGCCGGTAGGATATTTCGAAATCGAACTCCTCAAACGCTTCTCGCCACCGGATGAGTTGGGCATTGTTAGTATTGGACTGGCATAGCCACTGGAGGTATTGGTGGTCGGTGATGATGACTACGTGGGTGCTGGAGATATATGACCTGAAGTAGTCTAACGCCCAGATGATTCCGAGGCACTCACGCTTGGTGGCCACGTAATTACATTCGGCCTGATTCAGGGTGCGGCTGGCGCAGGTAATGATGTGTTTGCGCCCATCATGCACTTGAGCAAGAACAGCCCCTATTGCAATGAGGGAGACGTCAGTGTACAGACGAAAGGGAAGGTTGTAATCTGGAAAGGCAACGATGGGGACTGAGATGAGTTTTGACTTGAGGTTGTTGAATGCAGCTTCCCTTTCCTCAGTCCATACGAACGGTTCGCCCTTCTTTGTCAGGTCATGGAGAGGCTTGGCGATATCGGTGAAGCCTTTCAAGAAATGCTGATAGTATGAAGTTAGGCCTAGGAAGGCACGGGTTTCGTTAGGTAGAGGTATGTCGGCTATCGTGCGTAGTTTTTCTGGGTCAGGTGAGATGCCCTCGGCTCCGATCACATGTCCTAGGAGGGAGACGGATCGCTCGGCTAGGACGCATTTGGAAGGCTTGAGTTTTAGTCCAGACTGGCATATACGTAGGAAAACTTGTTTGAGGCGGTGTAGGTGGTCGGCCCAGGTGCGGCTGAAGACAATGACGTCGTCGAGATACGCCAGGCAGATTTCCCAGGTTAGACCGCTCAGTACAGACTCCATGAGGTGGGAGAATGTAGCTGCGGCATTGCAGAGTCCGAAGGGAAGAACGTTGAACTCGTAGTGTTTGCCGTGTGAGGTTGAGAAAGCCGTCTTCTGTTTGTCCTCTGGATGAATGGGGACTTGCCAGTAACCTGACTGTAGATCTGGCGTGGAGAACCAGGTTGAGCAGTGTAGGGAGTCGAGGGAATCGTCGACTCTCGGGAGGGGCGTGGTGTCTTTGGTGGTGACATCGTTGAGAGTGCAGTAATCCACACAGAACCGCATTGTTCTGTCTTTTTTTCTAACTAGCACGACGGGGGAGGACCATGGGCTATTTGATTTGGAAATGACACCGGCATCAAGCATGTCCTGGACCTGCCAGTCTTCTTCTGCACGTTGTTTAGGGTTTTTGCGGCGTGATGGTTGGCGAATGGGTGGTCCGGTTGTGTGGATCTCATGGCTGAGGTAAGTAGTGTGGCCGATGTCTGTAGGGCCAGATGAGAAGAGGTCTTGGAAGTCCAGGAGTATCTGTCGGAGGCTGTTAGTTTGGGAAGTGGATAGGTGCGGAGGGAGAGTAGGTAGAGTGGGGTGGTTGGAGGGCGGTGTTGCACAAGGCTCGGCTTCTTCCATGTCGCCTACAATTAACCCTCGTGGTAGGGTAAGTGGTGTGGCGGCGAGGTTTGCGACATGGATAGTTCGGACATGGGGGGGGAGGAAAGTCAGAGACACTAAACATGACGACAGGGGTCCGGTTGGTAGGGCGGGAGAGAAGAGGATGGAGGTACCAGAGGGTCTATTTAGTTCTAACCAAGCCTCGTGGTGGGGTGGAATGGTGATAGCGGAGGCGATTGTGGCGGGGAAAGTTGGAGAGGGAGGTGGCATAGGGTGGGTGGAATATGAGGATGGTGAGTGAGGGGATGAGGTGTGGGGTGATAAGGAAGTGGAGTTGCATGTGCAGATGGGTTGGGGAGGATGACTGTCAGGGGGAGGTGGTTTGTATGTGTTGTGTGGATGGGTGGTGATGTTTTTTTTTCCTTGGGGGGCGTTGGGGGCTGGACTGAAGTGGAGTCGGCGCTGGTGACAATCGATAGTGGTGTATAGTTTTTGTAGGAGGTCCAGCCCCAGGTAGCCATCGTATGCATGGCAGGTGGAGTCGAAGATGATGAAGGGATGCATGGTGGATACTTGTTGGTGGGTTTCGGTCTGCAGGGCCCGAGTTTCCCCACGGATAGGCAGGGGGCCATCCCCTGCATCTACGAGGTTGGCTGAGGTGGGGAGAAGGGGGCCAAAGGCGGAATTGTGACGGGAGTAAAAGTGTGAAGACAGGCATGACCTGGCAGCTCCCGTGTCCACCAGTAGTCTAGCCTTGACCCTGTTCAGGCGTATTTTGTCGTAGACTGGGGGTCTGTACTTGTGTGAAGTGGCCCCCGCCACCGTGGGGAGGTGCGGGGGCAAACCTAAAAATCCATCTGCTGAGTGTTATCCTCTTCTTCGCGCTGCTCGTCGCCGGGTTCAAGGTAGATGATGGGCGGAGCATCGTCTTGTGGAGTGTCGTCCTCAAGGGATGAGACATTCCTGTGCCCCTGTGTAAGGGTCCTGCGTCAGTTCGCCTTAAGCTGCTCCCTGATGTCGTGAAGGGGGCAGGTACGACTACAGGCAGTAAATTCCCAGGGGTTAATAGAGATGAGGTTGAAATTTTCCCTGGGGTTGGGGCGTTTTCTCTGTGGGTGAGCCCTGGGGACGGTGATAGACGGCTCCGTGGTGGGTTGGGTGGGCTGGGTGGGCGGCGTCCTTGCCTTGGGTGGCTGGGGTTTGGTGGTGGGGAATTTGCTCACAGCGTGGATAGGTTATGGATTAGGGCGTGCGGCGAGGAGCCGTCAGACGAGTTGTAGGTCATGATCCATGTCTCCTGAGGGATCATAGATGGTGAAGTGCTCCCGTACTGTGCTTGGGAGAATCCTCAGCAGGAGGAGACCCACCTGACGGACCCCGACGCAGACTGGTGCTGCAGCCCCTTCCTGACGGTGCCGCCAAGCACCGGGGACCGCAGCCCTCGGGAACTCCAGGCCGCCCCCAGGACTCCCGGGCAGGAACTCCCCATACCTCGACGCCGGAGATCTTCGTCCTCCATCAGGAGCCTGAACGAAAGGTTCAGGCAGTTATTCGGTCCCAGCCCTGAGGTCCATACTCCAGCCCCCAGCCCCGAGAGTGCGGGACCCCTTCGCCACCCACAGCCCCGGACGAGAGAGGACGCCCTTGCACGTGATCCCGTGGCCTGTGGATATAGAGGCCCCCGGCGGAACCCAGCCCCATCAGTACCGGAGCTGTGACACCTCTGCCGTCCTTGTACCTGATCGCCACGACACCCGGACCCGAAAGGAGTGACAGTGATAGTAGTGTCTGTGACCTAGTAACATAGAGGCAGAACAGTGAACTAACCCTCTAATGGAAGTCAGTGATAATACCAAAGTGGCGGAGTGAGTAACAGTGACAGTTAGAGTCGGGTCTATTAGAGTGAATACACTACCACCAGTAAATACCTCCTGATACTAAGACCATATCCAGATCCCAGTGCCAAAGAAACACTTACCAGCAAGGAACAATATTAGTGACTCCACAAATATAGAAAACCCAGACTTCCTATAATTAATAATACTCTGCCTCAAGTGCTATTCACTGTGATCCGAGAAGTATCCTGCGCGATACTGATAACCCATATCTAGACGTAAGGGTTGTAATTGCCCAGTGTATCTTTATCAGTGACATGTACTCGTTCCCCTGTCCAGCTTAGTAATACACGTGTAAGGTTGTTGCCTTGAGTTTTTGTGTCCTATCTCTCTCCTATTTGTCCAAGCTCCGGTCTAGAAAGAGAGCCCTGCTACACACTAGGCGTCTACGGGACGGGAAGCCTGACCCTAAAACACCTAGCATTACACAAACCAAGCCTCCAGTACCAACGACAGAGGGGGGGCTCGTTGGCTTAGTGCCTGCTAGAGGTGGCACAATCGAGCTTGCTAAATGTGGCTCGGCAATGCAGGAGTTCCGGTGTTCCAGAGTGCTTGCTAGAGGAGGCACAACCGAGCTTGCTAGAGGTGGCTTTGCAATGCAGGAACTCCAGTGTTCCAGAGTGCTTGTTAGACGCAGCACAACTAAGCTTGCTAGAGGTGGCTTGGCAATGCAGAAGGAGTTCCAGTGTTCCAGTGTGCTTGCTAGATACAGCACAACCAAGCTTGATAGAGGCGGCTTGGCAACTCAGAAGGAGTTCCAGTGTTCCAGTGTGCTTGCTAGATACGGCACAACCAAGCTTGGCAGAAGCGGCTTGGCAATGCAGAAGGAGTTCCAGAACACACACTCCCTGGAGTCTGGAAGGCTTCCCCAAAATGATGTTGAAGCTAGAGTCAGTCCCCCACACACATAGACATCCCCTCACACAAGTAAAGCCTGCCCTCCTAGACCTGGAAAAGGAATCCTGGGCTTAGTAATATAAACTTGTTGTCCTGACTATCTTGGGTCCTCTTTAACTTCACCGTTAGGCCCACTCTGGGTACAGACCACACTACTCTATTCCTAGGCTGAGAGAGAGAGAGAGAGAGAGAGAGAGAGAGAGAGAGAGAGAAAGACTGACATCAGGTCTCAACTGTGCCGCAGCCAGGGTCGTAGTTTATCTGCCCCTTGGTCCTACCTCAAATAATACACTACATCCCAAAATTCCCTACAGACGTAAAGACAAATTCCGGCCCCATCCTTTTACAGAGGGGTCTTTGTGACGGGCGTCAGTGTCATATGCGGGACGTCCCCTTCAGATCTCCCCTCCGAATTCCCCTTTGCCCCAGTTGACCATTTCTTGTATATAACTCTCACGATATTGGAAGTAAGGTGGTATAAAGAGGCTTATGCAATAATAAATCTTTTGTCCTGCCATCTGGAGTTTCTGTGTCAACCCTGTACTCTTAAGGTGTGTTGAAGCCTGCTTTGGTATTCTTCCCTGTTTAGAAGAACCCCACTAGACCAGAAGGACTTCAGTATAAAAATGTATTTATTTATTTATTTATTTTCAGTATAATGTTACCCATTCTCATCAGTTTAATCCATCAGTAAGTGAGGACACACAACACACGAATGAAACCTTCACTATAACATTTTATGAATCAATAGTAGAAGACGGGACACCCTAGAAGAAAAGCAAGAAACTTTAAAAAATTTCATTGGAACTTCTAAACAAAATAAGGAAATTTATTGTAGGGACAAAGAGAGATCACAGAATTGGCCAAGCTAATGCAAACCATCTCCAAATAGGTAATTGAAGATATCCTCAAGTTTAACACCACTCCCTCTGAAAATTAGGACAAGTAGATGGATACGGCAAAAAAGTATGTGAGGAAGTGAGGTGTGGAAGTTGATATGGCTAAGGAATTACCAGGGGCTCGAGCTAGTCACGTGCAGTATTGACAGAGTTGCACCTGAAAATCGCTTAGCACACCTTTTTAAACTTAAAAGACGACGGAATAACTTCACTGGCAGGTGTTTATATATATATATATATATATATATATATATATATATATATATATAAAGCGCAAATGGTTAGGATTGTGAAGTGAAGCCCTGTTTCAGGCTTGGATGCTGTGTGAACGACGATGTCTCATTTCGACGGGTATGCTCATGACAGTAGATCTACTTCGTATTTTCTCATTCCATGTTTCTGGTTCCTAACTCATCCCATCCTTAGATGGGAAAAGAAAGATCACGATGATGATGATGATTATGTTGTTGTTGATGATGATGATGATGATGATGATAAGTGTTTGCAGTACATGTGTCCTGATGGCACAACACGTATACTTTTTGTATGTTGCACGAAATCCTACTGATGCTGCACACTGATTCAGGAATTACTCATACTCAGTATAACAAGAACAGTCATTAATCCAGGAGACTATGTAATATTGCCAAAAGTTGCTTCAGTTGAAGGGCTGTAAGTCTGCATTATTTTTAGCTCAGACCAGTCATCATAATTCTCCCAGTTAAACATATTACCAGGGCTTATACCAAGAGATAAACACTTAATTTGCTTTTTAGTGTATCATCAACGCATGACCTGGCCAACCAGTAATGGAATTTATTAAATATTATTCTCTGTTTTCAGGCCACACGAAGGAAAAAGTAAAGATGCGGAACTGTTGCACGAGTATGTGGCTGCAAGGAGTCTGGGCAACATGGATGAAGCTTTGTGCAGTTCTCATTACTACTCCTGTCCATTCAGCATCTTCAAGTACTTTGAGAAACTGGCAAATATCACCTCAAGCCTCTACACAGATCAGTAAAAAAAATATAGTAATGACTTTTTTTTTTTCAGAATGTAAATCACACAGCAACTGTATGGTCATAATCAGTTAAAACTGCCGGTACACATTATTTCCATCCGTCTGATAGCACAAGCATTTATTATTAAACTATAGTTCAATATTAATAATAAATTAAACAATACTGCGTCTATGTATCCTTTACATAACGCTATCATGACTCTCATCATATTCTAGTGTTAACTTCTTATCACAGCTGAGCTGTCAAGATGGAGAGAGGGCAATTTTAGGCCTTTAAACTGGACAACGCGTAATGAAAAATGCATGTGTTAACCATGTATTTCGAACACACTGTTCGTACTTGAGGATGCTCTGAACAAATTGAACGTGATAACGTTCTGAAAAGCAGTATCATCTATGGTAATCCACACCCTCTTATTTTGACATTAAAATGTCACTGACTTATTACAATGTTTTCAGAGTAACATTATATATAGTACCTGTATTAGTAATATTGTTTCCTCTCCCATCACCCTATATTATCTGAAATTTCACCAATCCATTTAGTACGCCACTCAACAGAAAATCTGAGATCTGTAACTTTTAACACACACACACACACACACACACACACACACAGCATTGTCAGTCAGTCCCAGAAAAAGGTGCATAAAGGACCCAAAACGAAGTTGAAAAAAATTACATTATTCATTATAATGGGGAAGGGGATATAATGAGACAGCCTCTGATAACACTGGTTTATTAAAAAAAAAAAAAAAAAATATCTGAGGCAAGCATGTGAATAGGTGTTTTGGACTAATTTTGATATGCTTAATTCAAATTTCTAAGCAGTTTTGCTCTATCACCTCTAGTTTTTTTGCTTTCACATATCCCGTTTTTTTATTATAATGCATATATTCATACAGCCAACGGCCATGCCACGTTGAGTACACCGCTTCCCGTCCGATCAGCGAAGTTAAGCAACGTTGGGTCTGGTTAGTACTTGGATGGGTGACCGCCTGGGAACACCAGATGCTGTTGGCATAACGTTCTCCCTACGTGTCAAGTGGGGTTGGTGGAGGATTAGTGCCCCTCCCCGTAAAACAATTAACTCTGAGCCCTTGGCCACCCCGTTTGGGATACGTGGCATCTGGCAATGGATGGATGATGGATGGATGGATATATTCATAATATAATGACTTTATTTCATATATCAAAATGGCATATTACAGAACGAAACAAAACAGGCACAGAACACTGACAGAACTAAATATTACCATTACTTGGATGTAAGCATATATATACACATCATAGTACTACAGACAGTCAGAAGTGAGTTTGTTTGGACGATCTGGTGTACTTTGACTCCTTGATGTCACGCATCAGCATCCAGCAGAAGTCCCCCATCATGCTGGGGTTCCACTTGCCTTGGTAGTTACTCTTCATCTTAGTAATATCTTAGTGGAATCTTTCCCCATGTTCGTCACTTACTGCTCCGAGGTTCTGGGGGAAGAAGTTGAGGTGGAAGTGGAGAAAGTAAATCTTGAGAGACATTCGGCACCCCATATCCTGATAAGCCTGCAACAACTTCTCGACACGCTCTTGGTAATCAAGTGCCCGTGTGTTACCAGGGAAGCCATGGCCGACTGACTTAAATGCTTCCCATGCTCTCAGTTCCTTCAAGGTGAGCTTCTCCTCGAATACCTCATCCTTCAGCACCTCCCAGATCTGAGGTCCGACGAAGATGCCCTCCTTGAGCTTAACAGAACTGAGAGCTGGGAACAGAGTACACAGGTGTTGGAAGGTAGCGCCATCCTTGTCCATGGCCTTCACAAAATTCTCCATAAGGCCAAGCTTGATATGAAGAGGGGGAAGAAGCACCTTGTTCACGTCCACCAAAGGATTTTCTTGGACACTGTGTTTCCCAGGCACGAAAGTGCTCCTAGACCCTCAGTCCTTCTGCGTGTAGTGCTTGTTGTGGCGCGCGTTTTAAACAAGTTCCAAGAAAATAGGACGGTAAATTGATTTTTGACGAATATTTTGGATCTAGGCCTATATGTATACATGTACTTACATGTATACATGTATATCTCAAAAACTAGAGGTGATGAGTGAAAACGGATTTCGAATCTGAAATCAGCACCCCAAAATTAAGTTAGAACACCTAAGTTCATGCTTGCCTCAAATATTTTGTAAACCAGTGTAATGTAGGCTACCAATTTATATGTAATATGAAGGAAATTGACAAGACTGAACAGTCAAGAGGACATGGAAAGAAATTACATGAAGTACGGGGTGAAAGCGATGTAAGAAGATACTGTTGAGTTTTTTAATGACAACATGTGACTTATGGAACCAGCTATCAGATGATGAACCCAAACCAAACCATTCATAAATTTAAATAAATGTCTATCAACTGATCTGTCTATAGCTAGACCTCGTAATCTCGGAATATGCTAATCACCTCCACATCACCCTGTCCTTTGCTATCAGGCAGCCCTCCCTCCATCCCACACCAAACTAAGTTATATGATTTTCCACCCCGACCATCCGCCTTATTCTTGGTGTCATCCACTTCTTTCACCTTATCTATCGATCTGTTGCCAGACGCCTTAATCCCAGAAGGGGTGGCCACAAACAAATTGCCTCCGTGTCGCCCTATCCCCCGCCATTTCACTGCCTTCCCCCCAGCTCACACTCCCCTCTCTCAAACTGTATAGCTCTCCACTTCATCCTCGGCCTCCTCCTCCCTCAACCTCACTACAAACACTCTCCTCATAAGTCTCTCACTCTCCATCCTCTCCACATGACCAAACCACTTCAGTGTAAAGAAGAGAGAAACCTGTATTTTACACAGGAAATATCATCTGAGAAATTACCAATATGCCGGAAATCGAACCCAGGAATCTCAGGTGAGAGCCAGGCAGCATACCACTACACCACGACCAGGTAAAAGTTAACTCACGTTGTCACAATCTTGTAACCAACGTCCCTCCGCCCCCACTGTGGGCCTGAAGAGGGTGAGTTAACCCCCTGGCACTCGGGCAAGTAGATGCTTTTAATCTATCCCAAACACTTCCGGTAAGTCAGAATGAAGAGAGAAACCTGTATTTTACACAAGAAAAATCATCTGAGTGTAGTGGTATGCTGCCTGGCTCTCACCTGAGAGTCCCGGGTTCAATTCCAGGCATATTGGTAATTTCTCAGATGATTTTTCCTGTGTAAAATACAGGTTTCTCTCTTCATTCTGAGTTGCCGGAAGTGCTTGGGATAGATTAAAAGCATCTACTTGCCCGAGTGCCAGGGGGTTAACTCACCCTCTTCAGGCCCACAGTGGGGGCGGAGGGACGTTGGTTACAAGATTGTGACAAAGTGAGTTACCTTTTACCTGGTCGTGGTGTAGTGGTGTGCTGCCTGGCTCTCACCTGAGATTCCCGGGTTCGATTCCCGGCATATTTGTAATTTCCCAGATCACTTCAGTGTACTTATCCCAACGCTTAATTTCTATCACATCCAAATTCACACTACAACGTTTCTTCACTTCCTCATTTGTCAGTCGGTCTCTCCATGCAACTCCACATGCTCCTCTCAGATAACTAATTTCCACTGCTCTCATTCTTGACTTCTGTCCTTTCAACAAAGTTTAAGCCTCATTTCCATATGTCAGAGTTGGCATCACAATATTATCATGCAGAGACATTTTTTTACTTCCATGTTCGCTTCCCTATATCTTACCACTGCTTTCAAAGAACCAGCAACCATTCTTCCCTGTTGTACCCTTTCAAGCACTTCGTCCTCCAAACTTCCATCCATACTCATCACACTACTGAAGTACTTAAATGCACTCACATTTTCTATTTTTTCATCATCCAACCTCACTGTGCATTCCCAACATTCACCTTTAGATTCCGTTTCCTAAACACTCTCCTAAACTTATTCACCAAGCCTTGCAGTTCCCCTTTGTCTTCACATGACAATACATTATCACCTGCAAACAATACATGCAGGAAGCTTCCAAACGCCGCCCACTCTCATTAAGGCCGCTTCAGCATCCGCTGCCCTACCTTGCATCTCTTTTATTACCCCATCCATATACAGATTGAACAACCATGGAGACATGACACATTCCTGTTGCAATCCAGCAGTCAGATAGAAAAATTCACTCAGTTCACCCTCCACACATACTGCACCCTCATGCATACTCACGGCATTCAACAGCTTCCCATTTACTCCATGCCGTATATTCTTCATATTTTCCACACTCCTTTTCTGTCTATTGTCATATGCTTTCTCCATATCCATGGATGCCACATACAACTTCTTTCCCTTTCCTAGAAACTTTTCTTTACTTACATACACTGTCTTATTCCCTAACTGTCTGCATGGCTAAACCATCTCTGCATACTCTTAATTTTCATAGAGATCCACAACAGTGGCATAGCCATGGGGGACCTGTGGGGGGGGGGGTGGAGGTCCAAGCCCCCACAGTCAGATCTTTAGCCCCCTACTGGCCCCCTAATTTGAAATTTAGGCTTCTTATTACATGTGCTTACACTATGCAGCAGTTATCCCCTCAGATATAAGGCCTGGTCCCACCTTGACCTCCTCATTTGTAGAAGTTTGACTACGCTGCTGATCAACATCAACACCACAAATTTACCAAACTTCATATGACTGTCTTCACCTAACTCCACATACTTCTCTCGGATAACTTATTTTCTTTCCCCTCGATTGATTTGTGTCCACCCAACAAAGTCCCAGCTTTGCCACTACATGCTATCGTAAGCATCACAATATCGTCTTAAAACCACTTCTTTGCTTCCATACTCACCTTCCTATGTCTTGTCACTGCCCTCAGTGTACCTGCAAACCCCCTTCATTGCAGTACCCATGCTCTCATTCTCCATACTCCAATTTTCGCTCATCACGGTACCTAGATACTTGAAGGTGTTCAGAGTCATCTTTTCCTGACCATTCAGCCCCACTGCACATGACTTCTTTAGTCTCTGAAACCATGGCATTACTTTTTGCAACATCTTTGTCTGATTCCTTACATATACTTCCAAACTCATTCATCATGGCTCATGTCTCCAACTCATCTTCACTTACTGGTAACAGAACAGTATCATCAGCAAACAGTAGTTTAGATATTTGCTTCACCTAACCCTCTCTCACAGTGGACAGCATAACAGCCACTATTAGTATAATTTTCTAATTCCATTCCTCTCTCTCTCTCTCTCTCTCTCTCTCTATTATATATGTTTACATATATATATATATATATATATATATATATATATATATATATATATATATATATATATATATATATATATATATTCTCATTTTATTTCGTTTTTGAAGGCTCTAACATGCTTGGTTGCGTCGGCCTTTGTCACCTAATCGCTGCTCTCCATGCTGCTCGATCTCTGGCAGCATCTCTATTTGGTCCCTTGCTCCTGAGGCCACATTCAATGACCTCGTCCCACGTCTTTTTCGGTCTACATTTTGCTACCCTACCCCTAACATTAACACTTATCCTCTCCACATGCCCAAACAATCTCAATCTACCCCTCCTCATCACAACACCAATACACTCCAGTCCCATGCTACCTCTCTACTCTTCCTTGTAAACCTAGCCCCCCGAGGCCTCGCGCTCAGGAGCGCACTGCCATGTCTGCACGTTTGAGCCTGCGAATATCCTCTTCCTTCACTACCCAGGCCTCACTACCATACAGCATTACATTCTTAATACATGCCGCAAACAAAGATCCTTTTCACGGAGGGAGAGCCCTCTCAATGTCAGGAGAGGCAACAGCTCCCTGAACTTCTTCCAGCCACTCCTCACTCTAGCCATAGAGCTAGCTCAGCCCCATCTCCAGCACATAACATGTCCCCCAAATAAAACTCGTCCACACATTCAAGAGACTCACCAGTAGGTTCAATCCTTTCACGCCTGGCCATTTCCACATGCTCCCCCCGACACATCGCACGTGTGAAATCAGCATTATCTTGCAGTTTACCTCTAATACCACTACATCTCTTATGCATCCACTTGTCATAAACACTGCACAAGTTGGAATTACTTCCGAAGCCCTGGTGGCAAATCGCTCATGGCCAAGCCCCCTCTTCTTTGACAGCACCACCCCCAACCCTAGATATCATCAATTTTGTTTTATCTGCATTCACTCTTAAGCCCTTATACCACGTACCATCTGTTCATTTTCTAAATCTTTCCTCCGCCTCCCTCTCAATCTCTGCAATGAACACCATACATCTCAAACGGGAGTAAATTTCTAAAGTCACATGAGAGGGCTTCAAGACTGACCCTGATGCACACCAACATTCAAGGAAATGTCCTAACTCATACCTCCATTCACCCTTATCTGGTTGCGAGCTACCACATACATGGCCATAACCACCCTAATAGTCACTCCTCGATCCCAAGCTTTCTCATTGTCCACTTCACCACCACTCTAGGGACTCTGTCAAAGGCCTACTCCAAATCAACAAAAACAAAGTACAGTTCCATTTTCTTTCCAATATATTTTTCCTGAAGCTGTCGAATAATGAATATGGCATCAGTGGACCCTTCGCCTGGCATTAACCCAAACTGCATCTCATCAATATTCACTCATTCTTTAATCATACCTTCTAGAACTCTCTCCATTACCTTCATTATCTGGTCCAAAGGCTTTACGCCTCCATAATTTCCTCTTTCCTGGGCATCACCCTTCCCTTTGTACAAATTTTCAGTTGCACTCCAGCAAATCATCTGGGACAATACACTGATGTATAATCGTATTTATGAAATCATTGACTAACCCCACTCCTATATATCCTGAGAATTTCAACATTTCTGCATTCAACCCAGACATACCTTCTGCCTTCCCCACCTGCCTCTTACCTATAGCCCTGCTCACAGTTGCTGCGTCAATCAAAGGCCAAGGGTCAAACACTGAATCTGCTGGCTCCAAACCTTCCCTGTCCCAGTTAAACTGCTCATTCAACAACCCGTTGTAGTGCTCTCTCCAGGCGTCTTTAACATCCCCACTGTTCAGCACTACCTATAATGGGGGCGGTCATCATCCATTCAATGTAGTATTGCCTTATTGGTCACTACACTGAGTGACAAGCCAAATGGTTTCCTGTACCCAGGAAATCATTTAATACGCTGGGTGGTAATCATATAACGGGGGTTTCTGGCAGGGTTAAGTGTCCCTCAGATACCCCTATATATCTAACATCACTAAATTAAGGCAAACGTTTCGGAGAGCCTCGGAGGGCCCAATACCTGCCCAGGGCCCCAACCAAATGGGCAGATTCGCATGGCCATCTGGAATGTGAGAGGTGTGAATGAGAAGAGTAAGAGGGTGGAAGTGGTGAATGTGTTCAAGAGTGCGAGATATGCCGTGATGGCACTGTGAGAAACTAAGATGAAAGGGAGTGAAGTAGAGGAGTGGGAGGGTGTAAAGTGTGTAAGGTCGGGCATGAAAGGGCGAGGAAGATGCAAGGAAGGAGTTGCTTTGTTGATGAATGAAGTGTGGCAAAGTGGAATGAGAGATTGCAAATGTGTCAGCTAGAGATGTATGCATGTCAAGTTTGAGAAGGTGAAAGTGGCAGTGACTGTGGCGTATGCACCGTGTGAGAACAGGAGTGAGACAGAGAAAGACTGGTTTAGGGATGGGCTAGATAAAGTAATAGGAGAATTGCCCAGGAGTTATAAAATGATTGTAATGGGCGATATGAATGGTAGAGTAGGCACTTGTCCTGTGAATGATATAATGGGTATAATGGAGTACCAGGAAAGAATGATAATAGGAAGCGACTGAGGGACATGTGTCAGGAAAGGAGGTTGTGCATTTGTAATTCTCATTTTTAACAAAGATGCACGTAAATATACGTGGTATAGAGGGAATGGAGCTCATGTTCAAAGGAGCCTGGCTGATTACGTGCTCCTAGAGAAATCGATGCTGGGTAGTGTTGCTGATACGAGGGCAGCGAGAGGAAGATGTGGAGGTTTGTCAGGTCAGATAATTGTGGTATGCAAAATCATGCTGAGAGGAATGAGGTAGACCAAGAGAGAGGAGCTGTCAGGGAGAGAGACTGAAAACTGAGAAGCTAAGGATCAAAGAACTGGCAGAGGAATACAGGTCCAAAATAGGGGAGGAGTTAGAATCATGAAATTGAATGAAATGGATCTGGACAGCTTGTGGAATGTATATAAGGCTTGCATAGTTTGGAATGCTAAAGCAGTGTGTGGTGTGGCAAGAATAGCAACAAAGAAGAAAGGTACGGCATGGTGGGATGAAGAGGTTAAGAGAGCAATGAAGGAAAAGAGGAAGAAGTGGGTAGAGTGGATACAGGACAAGGGTTCAGTTGAAATAAGAAATGAATATACTGAGATAAAGAAGCACGTAAATAGACTACTGAAGAGGAAATGATGGTCTATGAAGAAAAATGAATGCAAATTATTTTTAAAATAAGAAGTTATTCTGGAAAGAGATGCGAGAATGTAGCAGTGACAATGGAAAGAAATGTGAATGTGCGAAGGTTTTAAGTGGTAGATTATTAACCCATAAGGATGAAGTAAGAACCAGATGGAA
The DNA here is from genome assembly GCF_032717465.1 of Coenobita brevimanus. Lineage (NCBI taxonomy): Eukaryota > Metazoa > Arthropoda > Malacostraca > Decapoda > Coenobitidae > Coenobita > Coenobita brevimanus. The sequence continues at coordinate 45,678,254 of NC_137018.1, forward strand.
AGAATATTTTGAAAGTCTGATGAATGGGAATATAGAAAGCAAAGCGACTGTTAGCATGATTGGTTTTAGGGGTGTACAGAGAAGGAATACAGTACAGTGCCCGGAAACGTGACACTCGCGCAGGTAAAGAACGGCTGAAAATTGGGAAAGCAGCTGGGGATGATGAGGTGTATGCAGAGATGATTAAGTGCAGTTGAGAGAGTGGAATGAAGTGCTTGTTGAAGATATGTAAGAAGGCCTGGATGAGTGAAACTGTCAGTAGAGTGGAAAAGCGCAGTAATTGTACCCGTACTAAAATAAACGTGTGCGAAGTGAGTGCAAGAATTGTAGCATAAGTCTGTTGCATGTGGTAGGGAAGGTATATGGAAGAATTATTATAGAGAAGGTATGACAGATATCAGTAAGTCCTACTGAGCGACGAACAGGGTGGCTTTGGGAGTGGCAGAGGATGTGTGGATCAAATATTTGCAGTGAGAGAGATAGAGGAGAAGGAGTGTGAGAAGGACTATTAGGTGTTCATGGCATTAAAGGCTCTGGAAAATGCATACGACAAAGTAGATAGAGAAGGACTAGAAATTTTGCGCATTTACGGTGTAGATGGTAAGCTGCTAGGTGCTGTCAAGAGTTTTTGTGATGGTAGTGAGGCATGTGTAAGGGTAAATGAGTTCATGATCAGTGTGAGTGTGGGCATGCGACAAGGTTGTGTGACATCACCATGGTTGTTCAATATATATATGGATGGGGTGATGACAGAAGTCAAAACACAAGTAATGGAGAGAGGGATGGCGTTCGTAATGAATGGTGATGGATGGAATATCTAAAATTTGTTGTATGCTGATGACGCAGTGCTAGTTGCAAATACCGGACAAGAGCTTGGTAGACCAGTGCAGTTTAGTAGATGTCTGTGAACGTTGTGCCTTGAGAGTAAATGTAGAAAAGAGTAAAGTGAAGGTTACTGAGAGAGAAGGTGACTCCCAGAGTGATGTGACAGTGAATGGAGAGAGATTGAAAAGAGGAGAAAAGGTTCAAAAGAAGTGGAAAGTAGAGTGACACAAGGACGGAAAGTAGATGGTGCTATGAAGGCCCTGAAACAGAGGCTTGAGTGTTGCAGCTGTGCGAGGCTTATATGAAGGGGTGTTAGTGCCAACTTTAACCCCCCGCATCCTGACCTATTTTTCACCACTGTCCCGCCCCAATCCCGGCAGATTAAAAAAAAAAAAAAAAAAAAAAAAAAAAAAAAAAAAAAATGGCTAAAACCTCCGCTTTTTATGAGAAACATTGGAAAATGCCCCCAAAAGTGCTCACCTGAGCTTAGAAATGGTCTAAACAGGTGACCCTTTAAACACCTGGTACAGTACTCTGTTCTCTGGAGCCGAGTTGTTGGTGTCGCGTTTTCTGTGGTAGCGGTAACGATTGCAAACCACTCGGAATAGGTAGATATTTTTTCATTTGGTACGAATTTATATGTAGTACAAGAATATGTTGGTTTTCACACAATAATATGAGCGACATAAGCGTTGTTTCACTCACTGAACACATCAACATGCTGCACCTTCCTTGGCGACGTTACTTCCTCATAATTTCTGCTCGTTTCTTCCTCTGATGCCACGTAATCTTTGTCCTCCACATTGTCATCCATTGGGGAATTGCTCTCGCCTTGACATGGCGCGACATGTCTTTACTGGCCAGGTCACTGGTAACAGGTGAGTTGCCGAGACAATGGCATGCTAGGAGAGGTCACACAAGGTAAGGCAGTGTCCCCGCCTGGCGGCGGGTAGAGGAAGGTGTCCTGCGTATACGTACCAAAAATCACATGCGAAATTTAAAAATTGTGCAAATGACGGACCTTGCAATAGCAAAATGTGTGGGTACGTCAACAGGAGTCAGTGTAAAAAGATGTTGTGACATACCCATATGTCAACGGGATGCCTCAGGTTAATGTAGGGATGTGATTCTATGGTATGGAATGAAAATGAAAAGTCAAAAGTGAGAGCAATGGAGATAGGACTGCTGGGGAATGTATGTGGAGTACAGAGAATGGATAGGGTATGGAATGATGTGATTCGTGAAAGATGCAGTGAGGAAGTCTGTGACACCAGAATCTAAGAGTGTACTGAGATGGTTTGGTCATGTGAAGAGAATAGATAACAACAGTGGGGTGAAAAACGTATATGTGAGAGAATTTGAAGGTGGGAGGAGGCGAGGTAGGCCAAGATGAAGATGGAGGGGTATGGTGGATGAGTGTGTGAGGAAGAGAGGTATGGAAGTTGGTGAGGATAAGGGACTGACAAGAAACAGAGCTGACTGGATGAAAATTGTGCGGAGGAGCGCATAACCAGGGAGTTGGCACCTTTTTTTAATGTGACTGCGTTCAGATTGACTCTCATCTTTGGTATATGTGAAGCTACAGAAGGTGGTAAAATTTTCTTGGCCTACCTGATGGAGCCAGGATTCCGTGGGCCACTGAGCGATGAGTGAGGCTGGTCACTCTCATCTTTCATTTATCAGGACCAACTTGCCTAGCCCTGGGCTCCTATGCTCCTCATGGGGCAATGTAGGATTATATGATGAATGGATGAATGAATATATATATATATATATATATATATATATATATATATATTCATCCATCCATCCATCATCCAAACCTACGTTGTCCCATGAGGAGCGTAGGAGCCCAGGGCTAGGCAGTTGGTCCTGACATTTAAGACGAGTGACCAACCTCTCATCCCTGAATGGCATTACGTGAGTAATAAACCCCAACCACCCCTTGGATATAAACCTTCACCGGCTTAATCCGACTGGGGCATAATAATTACCCACTGAACCACCAGGCGTCAAAATTTGGTTATATGGTTACCACCCAGTGTATATATATATATATATACTGTATATGTAATCATTCATTCATCATCATCATCCAATCTTACATTACCCCATGAGGATTAAGGGGATTAATCCCCAAGCTAGACCTCATCAGATCATATAGCCCTGCTAGGGTTACAGGAGAGCTCTACCCCTCCCAGCAGAGCAGCCACTGGGCGGGGCATGAACTCGCAACCTTACGATTACGAGCCCGACACCCTACTGCCGAGCTACAAGGCTCCCCTTACCCCATGAGAAGCATAGGACCTCGGGGCTAGGCAAGTTGGTTCTGACATTTAAGATGTGAATGACCAACCTTACTTACCCCTGAGAGGCATTATATTAGCAATAACCCCAACCATCCCTTGGATATAGACCTTCACCGGTTCAATTCGATTGGAGACCGGCAATTACCCACTAAACCACTAGGCACCATAATTTGGTTATATGGTTACCATCCAGCATAGGAGATGGTTTCCTGGTGTACAACAAACCATTTGGCCTGTCACACAATGTAGAGTCACCCATGGGCAGAAGGAACAGGAAAGAATGAAAAGAATATATGCATATATATTCATTCATCATCCAATCCTACATTGCCCCATGAGAAGCGTAGGAGCCCGTGGCTAGGCAAGTTGGTCCTGACATTTAAGATGAGAGTGACAGCCTCACTCATCCCTGAGTGGCATTACGTGAGCAATAAACCCCAACCATCCCCTGGACATAAACCTTCACCAGCTCAATCCGACTGGAGCTCCATAATTACCCAATAAACCACCAGGCGCCGAACTTTGGTTATATGATTACCACCCAGCGTAGTAAATGGTTTCCTGTTATACAGAAAACCATTTGGCTTGTCACTGAGTGTAGAGTCACCCACACGCAGGAGGAGGAGGAAAGAAAGAAGGAAAGAAAGACAGAAGAGGGAGTGTAAAGTCACCTGTAGGCAGAAGGACGAGGAAAGAATGAAGGAGAGAAAGAAAGAAGAGGATGGAAGGAAAGAAGGATGGAGGAGAGGAAAGGGCAGACACCCGACAGCAGCACTACATCGAGTGAGTGGATGGTGAGCGCCCCCACCTACCACAATATATATATATATATATATGGAGCCTCTGTGGTACAGTGGTAGAGGGTGCGTTTTGCATCCTGGTGAGCGCGGGTTCGCCTCCCGCCAGAGTTGTAAAAACTTTGGGAAGCATTCACCAAGCCACTTGCTACTTTGGCAGACACAACGGGTGCTGTGGTTGAACCAGTGTTGCATACTAGTATGCTTGCACCCAATCTACACACGTCCAAAGCCACTACAACACTACAATCACATTCACAAGCACTTCTCACCCTACATGCAGTCTCTACCAGACAGCCTAAGCCACTGGGTAGAGATACATTGGCTGTATCGTCCCTGTTTCGGTAGGGATAGGCCGGTCCTGCAGTGGACCTCAACGGCTGATGATGATGATGATGATGATGATGATATATAGAGAGAGAGAGAAAGAGGACTTTAAGGAATGGGAAATGATCCCCTGAGTTAGACCTTACTAGGCCATATAGCCCTGGTAGGTGAAACACAGCAAGGAGAGTAAGACTAGAGACAAAAAGGCCCTTTTAGCCACCTCTTATGATAAGCAGGGATACTGGGAAAGTATTGTTCCCCTCACTACCATACAGCATTACTCTCCTAACGTGCGCTGCATACGTGGACCCCTTAGCATGGAGGGGGAGCATATCAGGAGAGGCAATAGCACCCTGAATTTCTTCCAACCATTCCTTACCTAGCCCCACCTCCAGCACATACTATGTCCCACAAATAACAAAACTCCTCCACACATACTTGAGACCCCCCAGCAAGGTTGGTCCTTTCCCACCTCTGTTTCTGCATACTCTCATCAACGCACCACATACATTAAATCACAATATCGCAGCCTATCCTACTGCATCTCTTCTGCACTTGGTTGTTAGAAATGTACAGTATATTGTACTGAAATGTTCTCTCTTTACTCGTTTTCTTTGGTGTTTCTCTCCCCAGCATACTGTATAATGTATATAATGCACTTCCAAACAGGAAAATAATGCATTCATAGACTTAAAAAGTTTATTAAAGCAACATGACTGATTTGTATGGTGAATGCAACAAGATTAAAAAAGAAAAAGGTAATATATATATATATATATATATATATATATATATACCATGAGACTATCTTGTTGATCCCTATGATGACTTTTTTTTTCTTTTTTTTTTTTCTTTTTATGATGGAGGGCAATGAGACCAAGACTAGAAGAAGAAAGTTTGAAGATGTGATGAACAAAGACAAACATTTCTAAATATAAACAGAGTCAGAGTATATTATTAAAAGAGTAGGCGAGCGAGCAACGTTGATGAGTAAGTTTGTCATATCCTAAGAGTGAAAAAACTATTTATAGTAATCAACATAAATAGATGTGACCCATAGCAGTGCTAATAGAGTCATGTGTCCTTAGAAGGGCTGCCACACCTGACCCCACCTGGCTGGCTGACTGGCTTGGGGTGTTTCATTATATTTCCTCTCTGTGCAATGATGGCAATTTGGTGAACAGTACTCTTAGGAATGATTCACACTTCCATCCAACTTCAAACAACTGAACAATGCCCATAGTTCACGACCACATAAACCTCTATCTTACCAATTAAAGTACACACACACACACACACACACACACACATAGTATCAGAGGCAGCCCAGGATGAGAGATCCAGCCAGGGGGAGGGCAGAATGTCACTGACCTATAGCAACAGCTAATGGAGGTCTGGCGGTGACTAGCATCACTAGTTGTCTCCGCCGTGGTGGCGTTGAGGTATAAAAATATATCTTTCTTTCTACTTAAATTAACTGATGTATTTACAAGGCCCATAGCACATGCTACTGCGGACCAAGGCCACTGTGATCCTTACAGAGTGGGAATGTGCATTGGGCAGTTTGGTTGATGCTGCAACACCAACACTGGCCAGGATGATAATGCCATCTGAGCAACACGGGGCTAATGGTGTGTCACCAGGACATCAACCAACCACCTGCATGTCCAGATAAATGAGCAACTGTGTCAGCCATCCTGATGCTGACATTATATCCTGAAAAATAACAAGTGCAGAGAAGTGTAATGCGGCATGCTAGCACATTACTTATTCCTAAAAACTGGGAACAGGCATTTTAATAGTATGTAGGTCCTAGACTGACTGCAGATCCAGCTACTATTTATGACTGAATAATTTTGTTTGTACAGTAGCATGATCAATAGGGTTACAGTATGAATTTAACAGCTACAAGAAGTCAGGAAAAGAATATCACAGATGGCCTTTGAAAATATTCAGAGCACAGTCTGCACATGGCACAACTGTTCAGTTAATGAGCTTCTAGTTACAGTAGGATACTGTACATGACACACATGCCAAGTCAAGCTTCTCGCACAACATCTTATCTGAAAGGAATCCCTCTCAATATTCTACTTTAGTGGACACAGTTCATCAGTTTATAATATCTAGCCTTTCAACAGAATTATAATATGCAACACGTGATATATACACACATACATACATACATACACACATACACACAAAAGGCATAATCAAGAAGCTCAACAATTCAGGTGTGAGAGTGACTGGACTAGATAGCAAAGTGCCCAAGGATCCCTTTTCGTAACATAGGCATCCTTTACAACAAAACAACAAATAGCTGCTACAAAACAAACTTCCTGAGCCATTGCATCACCTCAAGAATACACATGTGCAACAAAATCTCTTCCTGCTGACTTTTGCTACAAAATAAAATTGAGAGGGTTCTTGCAGTAACTATTCTAACACTGTGGAACCCATGTGCAACTTTTAACAAAACCTTGTATACTCATATATCAAGAACTTTTACTCAAAATCTAATCTAAGTTACTTTAGAGACTGGAGTCACATTTAAAATATCAACAAATACCAAAAATTACTCTACTTCAGAAGGGTAAAAGTCAGTTTCTACCTCAAATTATGTTACTACTTACAACATTAACAATCGTATTTCCTTTGAAGCTCAATTTAGTGATAAAATGCCATCACCACTTAAACAGCCATCAATGATTAGTTTTACAACACCAGCACCATATTTATCTCAGCTAGTGGAAGAATACACAAAATGAGCCTCACACTGAATATGAGAACAGATTTCTTGGACCTCAACCCCATACATTCTATTATCTGATCTCAGTAAAACATAAGAATATGCATAATTAGAAAAGATCAAAATGAAAAGTGTTGCATACAGCTTAAAAATACATGGAAGTGATAACTGTACAGATGGAAAGAATTCAAGAAATACTGTACAAATCTTATAAAATATTGCATTTCTAATGATGTAACAACACTTAATATTCAGCAGTGATTACATGGGCCACTTCTTAACCTGATCATACAGAAAGAAAACTGTACATGAAATACCTCATGTATCACAAAAATTACTGGAATCACCGACATGAAAACTAACACTGCAACCCAGATCTATTATGAGTATTACACACCAAAACTGGAAGAAGTGTAAGGCAGCAGTAGGAGCTGTGACACATGAGGGGGAGGGGGGATGTGGGTGGGGGCAGGGAAACAATGACTTAGAAGCCATCTCTCCCTCTAATGATAAATATTGAGAGCAGCCCGTGCCACCTCATCTCATACCGACCTACAGGTTTAGCTGTATTTTAATCACAGGTCTCTCAACTTCAGGGACTGTATAAAGACAACAGCCACATGCACCAACTGGGGTCATAGAGGAGAATTACTGGGGGTGTAATGCTAAGGGTGGTGGGAAATGCAGATATCCAATTAACATTTAACAGACACAAATTTACAAACATATACAGGTGATCAACTGATATCAGGTGTCACAACTGTACATTCCGGGAAAAGGTCTTACTGCTTTTTCTAAGTATCAGCTGATGGCATTTTGATTTACAATCCTTTTGTACGAACCAATACCATGATGGGATAAATGATAAGAAAATAAAAATGATAAGCATTTTCTATGAAGCTTTAAGTGTGTGTGTGGGGGGGAGGGGGAATGGGGGGTTTCTCACTACACAAAAAGGGAAGGAGGAGGGAGGTGATATATAATATTTCATTGCAGAAGATCAGAAGGGTATGGAGGGGGTGCGGTCGGTTCCAAAGGTGGGGCCACTCTTTTGTACGTAAGATCATTACTGTGCTCCAGTTCACTGTAAGCAAATACGAAGAACAACAAACATGGCCCAAAAAGTAATTACAAGTGCCTCAAATGCAGGAAGCTCCAGACTTTACACAGTGGTAACTGTATATTATATAAATAACCAACACAATCAATTGCTAGTACAGTGCCCTACCAATAATCAACCACAGCAGGAAATGTAACCACCAAGACATACAGTATCAGTGTACAACAAAGATACAGGCATTACAAGATTTTAACAAAGTGAATAATGATCAAGAAGAAGGAAGGATGAATAATGAAAGGATGGGGGAAGTCTGTATGCACAGACTGGCACACATTCAATGAGCTCACTCTATTTCACCGTACCTAAGACTCTATCACCACTAAACTTTTAATTAATCAACCAAGGAGCTGTGGTGCTGAGTAACATTCTTGGTGAACACAGGTACTGATAATAAATAATAATGTAAAAAAAAAAATCATTTATGATTACTAACAACATGAAAGATTAGCCGACTGAAATTATGCCTACAGCAATATTTACCTAAGGCACTAAAACCAAATCCACTACAAATGCACACTAGCCAAACTAATTACCATGATTAAGAACCAAAGGAGCCACCAAAATTGAAACTTGCAGGAACTGCTGTTTGCTGGAAGTTGTACCCTGAAATTACAAATTGGTATGAGTTTAATTAATAAAAGCATAATATTGAAAATTCAGTTCAAGAAGCCTGATGATCAACAGGTAATTTTGCACAGTAATGACTGTGATGGCTAACATTCTGTCCATTATATTACCAAGCGTGTGTGTATTCACCTCCACTCTGTTGGATCTTCTTGCTCTGTGCAGCAGCACGCCTCTGGTCTGCCAACGTGGCTACTTCCTGCATAATCTTTTGCTGTTCCTCACTCAGGCCCACTGTTAGGGCTTGGTACCATCCAGGATTAGTGCCTTCCATATCTAAGAGCAAGAATATTTTATTTATTTATTTATTATATATATATAATACTATGCCAACCATGTATTACATGTAATCCTAAATATTTATATCAGAACCTGGCTAAGAAAATTTACCATACAGAGTAGATCCTCACTACAATAAACCTGTATATAATAGATTTCTGATTTAACGAATGCCACAGAGACCACTGAACTTTCGACAAATAATACAATGGTCATTAAATGAGGTGCAATGAGTTGCAATACATGCTTCCTACCCTTTTCACTTCAACCTGGCCTGACATTGACCTCTCCCCATCACAAATGGCAAATTGTAACAACAGATGTATAGTAATGTGTTACTGTACTATAGTCAAGGCGCGCAACACTGAGATTGTTATTATCGTGCTCTGGCAACCTACCATTCAAAAGTGCGTCTGATTTCAGGTATGAGACGCTTGTGATTCATGTATAATATATTCCTGCATAATAATATGATTCATGTATAACATAATACAAAATCAGATGCACTTTTGAATGGCAGGTTGCCAGGGTATGATAATGAAAACCTCAGAGTCATGCGCTGCGACTATAGTCATAAAATGGTATGATATAGATGTGAAATAAGCTGCAAAAGGGCAAAATTATGGATCAAATTAGTGTAAAATGTGTCCACTCATGTGCTGCTAAATGTCCCACCACACACAGTCCGTTCACTTAACGTCCAGGGACCCATAGGAATATAACAGAAAATGGACTCGTAAGACATCATAAGACTGACTCTATCAGATACGTTTATGTGAAGCTACAGAATGTGGTGAATGTCTTTGGCATATCAGATAGAGACAGGATTCCAGGGGTTTGAATGGTGAGCAAATGGAGGCATCGCCCATTGGACTGGGCAAATTTGGGCTGTCTGAACACTGCTACGGTACTCCTCACCCTGCCCTATAATGAGAAAGGAGGTCATGATGATGATGATGATGATGGACTTCAAAAAAAAATAAAAAATAAAATAAATTTAAAAAAAATAAATTTGAAGAACAGGACATAGTAAGTGTATGTGGGCGCAAAGTAGTGCTGCTGCGTGACGGCCAGCCAGCATCCCAAAACAAAGCCATTACACTGCCAGCTGTACGATACACAGTACATGTATAACCTACACAGATACACTGTAATACTATTCATATATCTTAATATTTTTCTTTTTTTCCCTACTTACATAAAAGCATTGAAAATTATACCAAAAAGCAATAAAGAGTTTACTAACAAGCTGTAAAAAGTTTATCACATAACAGTGTCATCAACACCAGCCGCACGCAGCCGTGTCCAGTCGCTTATTTTATAGGCTATGTACAGTAATCCCTCTACTATCTGGACCCCCTCCCCCCCACTACCCGGATATTTTGGGCCTGGGACTTCATACCCCCCCCCCCCTCAAAAAAAATAATAACTAATTAAATAAAAAAATAAATAAAATAAATCCTATTTTTTTTTCCACCCATAATTTCAACTTGGCGCATGGAGCTGCGTTTTGCCGGGTAGTTCCAAAAACGTCCGGCATGGCAACGATGCTTCCTCCCCATTTCTCGCCCGTCCTTCATCGTGAGTGCACGCTTGTCTCCATGGCTGCCCATGTGCTCGTTTTTGTGGTGGTGCCCTACCTTCTGCAGGCTCTGCTGTTCCTCTCCTTCCTCTTCTTCGTGTGTGTAATGATGGCCCCGCTGCCCGAGAAGAGGAAACGAGTGGTTCTGACTCTGGAGAAAAAGAGGGAGATATTGGACAAGGTGGACGTGGGATGGTCGACGTCACGCATCCTCCGTCAATTCAACCTGGCCTGCTCTACCTTGTTTGATATCAAGAGATTCTGGGACAAACTTACCCAGTACAGGGCTGACTTCCCATCCAAGACCAAATGCAATGTGGAGAGGAAAGTTATGTTCACTTCCCGGTTTGCAGAAACTGACCACTCCACGCTGATTTGGTATCGTCAACAATGTGCTGCTGGTGTTCTGGTGTGTGGTACGGAGTTGAAGGCTGCTGCTGAGAAGTTTGCAGCGATATACGACACCCCAGTCTTCAAAACATCAGAGGGTTGGCTCTTCGCTTTCAAGTTACAGCATGGACTCATCAACTGTAAGGCCCATGGCAAAGCTCTGGACGCCAATGAGGAGGGAGCAGAACAGTTTCGACAGAAGATGAAGGGCTTGATCGACAGGGAGGGCCTCACTCTTGGTCAAGTCTACAACGCTCATGAAACTGGTCTATTCTATTGCTCGATGCCGACGAACACTCTAGCCAAGAAGATGGAGAAGCATGTACCTGGCTGCAAGCATTGCGAGCAACAGATATCTGCTTTGTGTTGTGCCAATGCTAACGGCATGCACCACCTCAAGCCCATTATTGTTGGCCGTGCAAAGCAACCTCGGTGTCTTCGTGGGGTGATGGACGTCCTTCCTGTCATGTGGTACTATTCTCTTGAAGGCTTGGTTCACAGCCAATATCTTCAACGACTGGTTTCACAGCCACTTCGTCAAAGAGGTCATCCATTACCAGAAGAACGCACTGGGAATCCCGCATGACCAGGTAAAGGCCCTCCTTCTTCTGGACAATGGACCTGCGCATCTGTCCAACAAGGAGTTGGTGGTGGAGAATGCCCGCACTAGGTGCATGCTTCTGCCACCTAATATGACTGCTCTCGTCCAACCAATGGACCAAGGAGTGATCGTGGCAATGAAGAGGCTGTAGTGTCGCAAGTTCCTGGACGAGGTGATGGTTGTTCTAGAAGACGAGGACGAGCGCAGGTAGGGACGGGACATGCAAGGCCAGCAGACTATGGAAAACCTTCCCCGCTACAACATTGAGTCTGCCATCTACAACTGGGCCAGTGTATGGAGGGAAGTCTCTGTCAAGACTCTGGAAAGTGGTTGGTCTAATCTGCTTCTTGCAGACAATGTGGTGCACGATTTTCTAGGTTTTAACATGGACGACTTCCATGCATGTCTTCGTGCGGCTGGCGACAATCTTGATGTGGACAAAGTACGTGAGTGTTGGATGACAACGAGGGCGATCCTGGGTACCATATCATGTCCGATATCGAGATCACATCTTCGGTTGCCGGTACAAGTACTGTACCCAGCTTGAAGATTCCAACGAGGACAGTGACGATGATGCGGACTCCTCTCAGCGTGCCACTACTCCAGCCATCCTCAAGCTGAGTGCACTCAGGGAGCACTTAGAGTTCATTTTCGACTACCTGGAACACCTAGACTGTGACAGGGAGATGGGCCCCCTGGGACTTGTGGTGGAAGTGTGCGCTTTCAAGCAGTACATCATCAATCGCCAGAATTGTCATTCCTTGCATCACTCAACCACTGACAGTTTTGTCAGGCCTGTTACCCCCACCGTGCCGAGCCCTGGCTCCACACCGCTGCCTCCTCAAGATAGGCCTTCCACCTCTAAGCCACACCCCAGGACATCAGCCACAGTGGAGTCGCCACTGGACGTGAGTTTGTGCCTCTTTTCGGAGTTGTCTGCAGTGGGTAGTCCATCACCACGTCTCAGCGACGCACCCTCGGCCACCTGCAACACATACTCTAGGACTCTGACAGTGAATTAAAAGCAAAAACTCGCTGCTAGACCAAATGGGAATTTACAGTGTTGCGTAGTGAAAAGAACACAATGTACAGTATTAAGAAATTACAAATCAGGGTGCAAAGGCTTCAGTGCAGAGTGCAACAGTGGTGAGAGTCAAGTACAGTAGAGTGCAAGTGAGAAAAAAATGCACAGTGTTAAGAAATTAAATTCAGAGTGCAAAGGCTTCAGTGCAGAGCGCAACATTGGTGAGAGTCAAGTAGAGCGCAAGTGAGAAAAGAATGCGCAGTGTTAAGACATTCAAGTTCAGTGTACAAATGATAAGTGCAGTGCAACACTGGATTGCTGTAGGTGCTTCAGGTCCACCTCACTACTGTCAGAGTCTGAGAGGAGGTGGGTTATTCATCGCGACAGCCACGGACTTGTTATAAGTACCCTGGATACTGCTAAATATTTTCCATACTCACCTCTAAATCCTCATTCTCTGGTTCCTTTTCATTTATTTTGTCCTTTCTGTCCCTTATTTGTGTGATTAGGGCCTTAAATAGGTGCTATGCATATCCGGTAGGGAGTTATGTAGGTGGTTTTCTGAGTTAGAATGGGTTATGGCCCATATGTACCAGTCCAGGAGGCAGGGGCCCACTATCCAGATGAACCCACTTCCTGGACATGCCTTTGGCTGTATTACATCGGAAAATGGGACTATTACTGTATGCAGAATTTCACGAGCTTTTATACGGTGTCTCCAGAATTTTGATATGACCAATAGTTTTTGAGTCAATTGACAAAATTTGTGAATGTGCACCCCCAAAAAGGCAGAGAGAAAGTTGACTATCTGAGCGCGCTGGCCTTGAAATAGACAACCTCCCCTATGACACACTTTATCCTAAAACTTAATACTTGGTTATTGTCTAAAACTGCCTCATTGGCATCCCTTCAGACCAAGAGTGACACGTGCATCACAGTGAGTCATTGGTTCCTCTTCTGCCTAACATCATTTTGACTCAACTTGTGTCATTGTGCGCAAGGGGGTTAATTGTGGCAGGCACTTCTACCCTTCAGAATTAACTGATTCTGACCAAACCTAGAAGCAATGACCTGTCTGACCTACTTGTGTCTGCAAGGTTTTGGTTGCTAGGCAATTACTTGTTGCCTAGCAACAGCCAAAAAACCATTTTTTTCATACTTTTCACGTTTCGGGATGTAGATGCATTACTAATGGGCAAAGAAACTCTTGACTTCTTTAGACGTAATCTTGGTCATTCCCTATCGGAAGTGTTCTATCCATTTCTCCCCTCTCTCCTCTAGTTTTCAAGTGGCAACCCGGCAAAGACTGGCCTCAGCATCCCTAGCAATCTTGTTTAACTTTGGTAAGCACTTCTACCCTTCAAATCACCCAATTCCAACCAAACCTGGATACAATGACCAGCCTACTACGTAGCTGTATCCACAAGGTTTTGGATGCTAGGCAACTACTTGTTGCCTAGCAATGGCCGCCTTAGCCCTTCCGTGGCCATGAGTCTGGAAATTGTCAGGACCCAGTGGCCAGACCCGACACCATTTTTTTTTTTTTTTTTTTTTTTTTTTTTTTTTTTTTTTACCAAACTGAACAGAAACGTCTGGTGCACCTGGCAATGCAATTTTTAGTTTCCTAAACCCATCCTGAGCTTTGCAATGAAGCACAAATAATTCCACAAAATGACTGCATAAACTATCAATCTATCTATTGCCAGATGCCTTACTCCCGTAAGGGATGGCCACAAAAAAATCACCTCCATGTCACCCTGTCCCCTGCCATTTCACTGCCCTACTCCCAGCTCACACCTCTCTCTCTCTCATATATCTCTCTACCTCATCCTTGACCTCCCTCTCCCTCTCCCTCCCTCCACCACCCCACTCACATAATCTCCTTCTCAGTCTCTCACTTTCCATCCTTTCCACGTGGCCAAACCACCTCAATGTGTTTCTCCTAACACTTCCTCTCACATCCACATCCACACCACAACGGTCCTTCACTTTCTCATTTGTCGGTCTTTCTCTACATGTGACTCCACAGGCTTCTCTCAAATAACTCATTTCCACTGCTCTCCCTCTTGACTTCTGTCCCCCCAACATGGTCCAAGATTCATTTCCATATGTCAGAGTTGGTATCACAATAGTGTCATGCAGTAACTTTTTCACTTCCATGCTCACTTCCCTGTTTCTTATCACTGCTTTCAAGGAACCAGCAACTTTTCTTCCTTGTTGTACCCTTTCAAGCACTTCACCCTCTAAACTTCCATCCTTACTCATCAGACTAACCAAGTATTTAACCCGTGGATTGCAAGCCACAGCTCAGACTAGGTAACATCGGGTTGCAAGCCACAGTTCAGGCTGTGCTGGCCGTGAATCACCGTTAACAACTCAACCCCCACGGAAACTTACGCATGGCGCTACACTAAGACAGACAGACATATTTTTTTTTTTTTTTTTTCCCCCCCCACCAGATGATGCCCTGGATGTTTATTTTCAAGTTTATAATAAACTAAAACATTTTTTTTTTTTTCACTACTCCCCTATGTAAACTTACACATGGCCCTATGCAAAGATGGAGAGAGAGAGAGAGAGAGAGAGAGAGAGAGAGAGAGAAATTTCCACCAGAAAATGCCCTGGATGTTTATCAAGTTATAAAAAATAAATAAATAAATATATAAATAAAAATTCTTCATTTTTTGCACACCACGGGGTGGGATAAAAAAAGGTACAGTAATTGCGCAATCCATGCGATAAATGCACTCACATTTTCCACTGCCTCCTCATCCAAAATCACTACATTCACCAACTTCATTTCTCTCGAAGACCATCACTTTACTCTTCCCTACATTCACCTTTACATGCCATTTCTTACACACTCTCCCAAACTCATCCACCAAGTCTTGCAGCTCCCCTTCATCATTACTTAACAACACAGTATCATCTCCAAACAACAGTACAGGGAGTTTCCAAACATTACCCTCTCTCATTAGGGCCACTCCACCATCCCCTGCCCTACTTTGTATCTCTTTTATAACCTCATCCATATACATATTGAACAACCATTGAGACATGACACATCAATGTTTCAATCCAACCTTCAAATAGAAACATTCATTCAGTTCACTATCCACATGCACTGCAGCCCTAGCACTCTCATACATATTCTTCAAGGCACTCAACAACTTCCCATCTGATCCATATATTCTTAATACTTTCCACAATCCTTGTCTATCCATCCTGTCATACTATCTATCTACCTATTGCCAGACGCCATAATCCCGTAAGGGGTGGTCATTTGTCTATCTATCTATCTATCTATTGCCAGACGCCTCAATCCCGTTTGGGGTGGCCACAAACAAATCGCCTCCACGTCGTCCTGTCCCCTGCCATTTCACTGCCCTGCTCCCAACTCACACACCCCTCTCTCATATACCTCTCCACCCCATCCCTCCATCTCATCCTCGGCCTCCCCTTCCCTCTTCCCCCCTCCACCTCACTCACATACACTCTCTTTGTCAGTCTTTCACCCTCCATCCTCTCCACATGGCCAAACCACCTCAGTGTGTTCCTTATAATGCTTCCTATCACATCCACATCCACACTACAATGCTCCTTTATATCCTCATTCATCAGCCTGTCTCTCCATGTGACTCCACAAGTTCCTCTTAAATAACTCATTTCCACTGCTCTCACTCTTGACTTGTGTCCTTCCAACAACGTCCAAGCTTCACTTCCGTACGTTAGAGCTGGTATCACAATACTGTCATGTAGTAACTTTTTCACTTCCATGCTCAATTCCCTGTTTCTTATCACTGCTTTCAAAGAACCAGCAACCTTTCTTCCCTGCTGTACCCTTTCACGCACTTCACCCTCCAAACCTCCATCCTTACTCATCACACTACCCAAGTACTTAAACGTACTCACATTTTCCAATTCCTCACCATCCAACCTCGCTGTACATTCACTGACTTCACCTCTCTCAAAGACCATCACTTTACTCTTCCCTACATTCACCTTTAGATTCCGTTTCTTACACACTCTCCCAAACTCATCCACCATGCCTTGCAACTCCCCTTCGTCTTCACTCAACAACACAGTATCATCTGCAAACAACAGTACAGGGAGTTTCCAAACATTATCCTCTCTCACCAGGGCCACTCCAACATCCACTACCCTACCTTGTACCTCTTTTATTACCCCATCCATGTACAGATTGAACAACCATGGAGACATGACACATCCCTGTTTCAACCCAACTTTCAAAGAGAAAAATTCACTTAGTTCACCATCCACATGCACAGCAGCCTTCGCACCATCGTACATACTCTTCACAGCATTCAACAACATCCCATCTACTCTATGTATTCTTAACACTTTCCATAATATATATATATATATTGTGGAGGGGGGTCCTAAGTCAATATGCAGAAGCTATATACAGTGTATATATATATATATATATATACCTAGGCTGCTTCCCCCAAGGAAAGGGAGGTAGCCGAGACAGGATGACACACTCCCCATTTACTCATCCATTCAAACACATTCATTCGCATCTTAGTATATATAGTACAGTATGTATATATATATATATACATAGGCAGATAAACAGACATAGATAGATAGATAGATAGATATACAGTATATAAATCAGATTCAGGTATAGTACTGTACTGATTACAGTATTGTACAGTATACAGTACTCTCTCCAAACACATTGTAATACCATAAGTGGTGATGACAGTGTTCACCAATAAATTTAAGGTACTGAGTGGGTAGGTTATTCGATTATTCGGCAAATCCAATTTCTCGGCATCAGCCCGGTCCCGTAGATGCCAAACAAAAAGACTTTTACTGTACTACTTCCAACCCTGATACAAAATCAGTGGAGCTTGGTCACCGAGGTGAGTTACCATACAAACACTTATGAATTGTTACCATGGGGGATGGGGGAGTGGGAAGAGGGGGTGAATGTGACAGTGAAACAGATGAAGTAGTAAATGCTTCAGCTACATGGCGAAGGAATGAATGGAGTAAGACTATGTAACTGTCTGAGAATAAAATGGAACATGAAGAAGCACATCATAAAAAAATGATGAAGAGACATGGGTAGAAAAATACAGATATATAAAGGCTTGTACATCATCAAAAAATGATGAAGAGACAGGGGTAGAAAAATACAGATATATAAAGGCTGGTGGTGTATGATGGGTGCAGGGGTATTTACTGTGTCCACGCAGCTCCTTTAGTGAAATGCATCCTTTAAAAAATACAGCATCTGGTGCAACAAGATATAAGAAGAATGCAACATTCTCAACATTTAAAAACGTACTTTGCATAACTTCCTTGAAAACACAATACTCATCCACATCACAGTCATCTCGGTCAAGAGGTGTGGTGAATGATTCTAGAGCTGTTTCACCCATATCATCATCAGAGTCATCATCATCTTCCTCTTCTTCATCCTATGGGGTGATAAAGGTTAGTAAAACATTAGTTACCAAAAAAATAAAAAAGGAAAGAGGGAAGCAAGTTGGCAGAATTAAAACTGAATACTAGAAGGAAAAATGCATCATCATCATCCAAACCTTTCCCACGCCCAAGGTGTAGTAAGGTAAGGTCTAGAGACCCAGAAAAATATACACAAGACTGGAAGACACATGGGAGAGTTCAAAAGCTGCAGTGAAAGGTAAAAGGAAAAATAAAGAATTATAATAAAATTTAGATGCAATATACATACATAATAATGATGCCAAGCTTCCTCTCAGAGAAACTGTACAAGGATTGGCATAGTACAGTTGATGTTTTCTATGGACTGGAAGTTAACCCAGTGCCATAATGTGAGAGTTTCAGCTTGGATTTTGACTCTAAATACACCTGAATATTTTCTGCCATGAGTGATGATTGTGTGGCTAGATACCAAGCTTGCAGCAACACTTCACTCTCATGACAAAACTTTCCGAGTCGATGGTAGTCTTTCATCTACTCTGATTCATATACAAAATGATAAAAAATGCAATAAATGTTTCACTAATTTCATCCACATACAACACTGTCACTTGAAAAAAAGAAGTGCTTGACAATACAAAAACAGTACAAGTGCTACAAATAAAAAAATATACAAATTGGAAAAAGTGAAATAATTTAATCATCCTAATCCATTTTCCAACTTGAAGATAAACTGAAGGTTTGAGAAAGAAAGAAATCACAAGTGGCAAAATTACCAACAGCATCCCCAGTGAAATGGGTAAAATTTTGACATACCATTCTAGCTGCAATAATCATGGCTCCACTCCAAAACTCCATTCCATCTCCACTCATTTTTATTGTACTTTATCATCATCATCATTTATCATCATCCGGACCTCCTTTCCCACCCTAGGGCAGAGTAAGGAGTAGCAATATCCAGACAGCCCAAATCTGCCAAATCAAATAGGCCACGCTTCCATTCACTCATCATTCAGGCCCCCAGAATCCTGGCTCTTTCTGATGCGCCAAAAACATTCACCATGTTCTGTACCTTCACATAAACGTATCCAATTGAGTCAATCCAGACGCTGCCATGTTAAAAGGGGCGCTAAGTCGCTGATCATGCACTGCTCCTCACAACATTCATCCAGCCAGCTTGATCTCTTGTCAGTTCCCTAGCCTCACCGACTTCCAAACCTCTCTTCCACACACACTCATCCACCATATCTCTCCACCTTCTCCTTGGCCTACCTCGCCTCCTCCCTCCTTCAAATTCGCTCAGATATACTTTTCTCACCACTCTATTGTTATCCATTCTCTCCACATGACCATACCATCTCAGTACACTCACTTTGATTCCAGTGTCCACCAACTTCCTCACTCCACATCATTCACAAATCACATTATTTCATATCCTATCCACTCTCTGTACTCCACATATACTCCTCAGCAGTCCCATCTCCACTGCTCTTACTCTTGACTTTTCATTTTCATGCCACACCAAAGTCTCACACCCGTATGTTAGTGTTGGCACTAACACTCCCTCATGTAAGCCTCGTGCAGCTGCAACATTCAAGCCTCTGTTTCTTATCAAGGCCTTCATTGCACCAGCTACTTTTCTTCCTTGTGTCAATCTACTTTCAACTTCTTTTGCATCACTGTACCTAGGTATTTGAACTCTCTCACCAATTCCAATCTCTCTCCATTTCCTGTAACATCGCACTAGGAGTCACCTACTCTCAGTTACCATCACTTTACTCTTTTCTATATTTACTCTCAAGGCACAATGCTCAGACATCCAAAAAACTCTGCACTAGTCTACCAAGTTCCTGTCCAGTACTTGCAAGCAGTACTGCATCATCAACATAAAAAAAATTTGAAATATCCCATCCATCATCATTCATTACTAATGCCATTCCTCTCTCCATTACAGGTACTTGCGTTTTTACTTCTCTCATCATCCAATCCATATATATAATGAACAATCATGGGGACATCACACAACCTTGTTGCACACCCACACCAATCGTGAACCATTAACTTATGTGCTCATTAACCCTTACACATGCACATCCAAGTGAATGGTTCACGATCGGTATGGGTGTGCGACAAGGTTGTGTGATGTCCCCATGGTTGTTCAAAACATACATGGACGGGGTGATGAGAGAAATAAAAACACGAGTAATGGAGAGAGGGATGGCGTTGGTAATGAATGGTGATGGATGGAATATCTCAAATTTGTTATATGCTGATGATGCAGTACTGCCTGCAAGTACCAGACAAGAACTTGGTAGGCTCGTGCAGAGTTTTGCTAATGTCTGTGTGCATCGTGCCTTGAGAGTAAATTGCACTTTATATTACAGATATAACGGACATACATCTTCCAGAGCTGTTTTGTGTTTTGGTTATAAGGGTTTCCGTATGTCTGCATGAACCGGCCTAGGTCACGTACTGGTAGCTCTCCATGCAGCTCAGTCCTTGGCAGCCTCTCTATTCAGTCTTTTATCCCTGAGGTCACACTGTATGACCTTTTCCTAAGTCTTCGTTCATCTGCCTCTACAACTCTGCACAACACCAACACATTAAAAGTCCAATCCTTCCTCTCAGCTCTTCATTTGCAATCTTAAACTACCCAGGCCTGTCATTCAAGGATGCACTCCACATCCATCTGATCATTCTCATCCCCACACAATTGGTGAGAGATTTCAAATACCTGGGTACAGTGACAGAAAAGGGAGGAAAATGTGCGAAAGAAGCAGAAAGTACAGTGAGATATCGAAGGAAAGTAGCTGGTGCTATGAAGGCCTTGATGAAAAACAGAGGCTTGAGTGTTGCAGCTGCGCCAAGCTTACATGAAGGAGTGTCAGTGCCAACTACAGACTGATATGAGGCTATGGTATGCAATGAAAATGAAAAGGCAAGAGTAAGAGCAGTGGAGATGGGACTGCTGAGGAATGTCGTGGAGTACACAGAGTGGACAGGATATGGAATAAAGTGATTCGTGAAAGATGCGGAGTGAGGAAGTCTGTGGACACCAGAATCAGAGAGAGTGTACTGAGATGGTTTGGTCATGTGGTGCGATGGATGACAACAGAGGGGTGAAAAAGGTATATCTGAGCGAATTAGGAGGAGGGAGGAGGGGACATAGGGCAAGAAGATGGAGGGATATGGCGGATGAGTATGTGAGGAAAAGAGGTATGGAAGTTGTTGAGGCTAAGGGACTGACAAGAGATCAAGTTGGCTGGATGAATTTTGTGCAGGGAAGCACATAACCAGGGATTTGGCACCCCTTTTTAACATGACAGCATTTGGATTAACTCTATCAGATAGCTGTATGTGAAGGTACAGAATGTGGTGAAATTATTTTGGCCTAGCAGATGGAGCCAGGATTCCATGGGCTTGAATGATGAGTGAATGGTAGCATGGTCCATTGAATTGGGCAAACTTAAGCTGTCTAGACGATGCTACTCCTCACCCTGCCCTAGGATGGGAAAGGAGGTCCAGATGATGATGATGATGATGATGATGATGATGATGATGATATCATCCTCATTTACGGCCACAGTTCATAATCCAAAGCATTATTGAACTAATAACAGATAAAAACTATCAGATCAGAAAAAAAAATAATAAGTATGGATGAAGATAGAAAATGGAGGGTTTATAGACAAGAAAAAGCTAACAATTACTTCTTAGCTGCTTTACATTAACCTCTGCTGAATTTTTTCTTCAATACTATTCTACCTGTTGGTTGTGAAGAGGTTAATTCATCGTTTTGTTTACAAAAGCTTCAACATGCATGCATGAAAACAGTAACACCACCACTTCAAGGGGAATGGGAATGCTGGTAATAGGGAGAGCAGGAGCTCCTGTTTCAACAGCTACCAGAATATCTGACCATCCCCCTTTGATGACCTTTTCAATAGAAAGTTGACCAGCATACTCTCCCAAAAACTTTCCTCCAACTATTCCATGCATTACTCTACATGAACTTTACATAACAACGTACACTCAAACCTTGATTTAAGGTATTTCAGATTTAAGGGACTCCATATTCTACCTGACAAACGGACAAGACCATTAAAAAATGATGTGTAATGTCTAGGTTATACATATTAATATGTTTCTTTATACAGTACCCGTAAAATAATATTCATAATCATATAAATATATAAGTAAGATAAGTGAAACAATCATTGCATTTCATAATAAGATTGTCTTTATATGTGGTAAAACAATGGACATTTTTAAGCAAGGGACATTTTCAAATAAGGGACAAGTTGATTCCCCATTTAGTCCCTTAAATTGAGGTTTGAGTGTATCCCACTACATCACAGGGGTTGACACCAACTAGGACAGGCTGCCAGAAATTTTGCCCCCCCCTACTTAGTGGCTGACCCACTGAGTGGAGGCGTGATGAGGGCTCTGCCAGCGAAGTTCTTGGGGTCGGTATGGAATGGGGCTCGGATCTGTGCTAGAGGGTACACGGCATTGCAAGTTTCCAGGCTGCCGCTCCCACCCAACAGAGACGGGCCCAATCCTGGGAGTAGTGCCCCAGGAGGCTGCCCTATCAGTGGGTGAATAAGGGAAGGGCAGCTAAAGTGCCAAGGTGCCATTGGAGGGTGTCTCCATAGCTGTCCTGGGAGGGTGCCCCGAGGCCACTACCACAGCCACTGGTCACGGCTTCAGAGCTATAGGTCCCAAATCCCATGCCTGGACTTGGGACTATGTGGGTGGGCGTGGCCTGTGGTCTGTCTTTCCTTGTCATTTTTATTTTTATTGATTATGGGAACAAAGGAAAATCAGAGCAAGCCTGGAGAACATAAATCACCCAAGAGGTTCAAAGTGCCATTAGGGAAAGTGGGTAGTTTGAGGGGTAGAACAAGGGAAGCATTGGAGGCAATGAGTAGGAGGTGGGTGGATGTTGGATGTATGCAAGATGGACATGAGGAAGAATCAGCCAGAATGACTGCCGGGAGGAACTGTCAATACAAATTTTTTTGGCAGAATGAGGCAGATGGATATGGTGGTGTGCGTGTGTTAGTTAAGAAGAAATGGGTGGAATATGTCATGAATGTAACGAAAGTGAGTGCCAGGATAATAGTAATAAAATCTTTTTTTGATAGGATAGTATTTGCATTTATATCGATGTATGTTCCACAGGCTGGCTTGGATGAGGAAAAGAAGGATAGATTCTGGGATGACTTATACATGTAGTAAGTGGTATGGGGGATGATGAGATTGTAGTTTTGGGTGAGGACTTGAATGGTCATGTAGGTGAAGCAGCTCAAGGATATGAAAATAAATGGGTGATGTGTATATGGTACAAAAAACATGGAACAAGAAAGGATACTTGAGTTTGGGGGGGCAATGAACATGACTGTGTGCAGCACACACTCATGAAAAGAGGGAGAAGGTTTATTACATAAGAATCAGGGGGAAACAGCTGCCAGATAGAATATTTTGGCCAGGAGGGCTGATAGGTTAGTGTGAGATGTTAAAGTTATAGGAAGCGAGGACTGTGAGCAGCAACACAAGCTATTGGTATGTGACAAAGCACTTTAAGAGCAAGTGATGAAATAGAGTACCTATGCACCTAGGAGGAATATATGGAAGTTGAAAAACCATGAAGTAAAGGATGCCTTCTATAATAAGATGTGTAGGGTGGTGGCTGAACAGGGAGCTACTGACACAAGTGTTAATGAATAGTACAGAGCTCTCAAGAACAATCTCCTGAGAGTTGCTGATTCAGTGTATGGATGGACAAGGGGCTCCCCCAAGACATAAAGGAACTTGGTGGGATGAGGGTGTAGAAGTTGCAGACAAGGAGAAAATAAGGCTTTTCTGGGAATGGAAATGGATGGTAACAAAGAGGAACACTTGGCTGCCAAGTGTAGGGCTACAAAAGAGGTTTACAGGGCAAAAATCTGAGTCTCAGAGACTTGTACTGGATAACCTAAATACAGTGAGTCTTCGAAATACGAAAACCCGAAGTATAGATTTTGATGGTACAAAAACGATGAATATAGAACAAATTCCACAATAGGAAAATATCTGTCTCAATTATACGAAAATTGATACGAAAGGAAATACAGAGACAGCCCATTTATCCAGACTATACGGTGTGAAGAGGTGCCTGAAAAGTCTGAAATCACGATTAATCCAATGGAAACAAAACACAAGTACTGTTAGATTGATTTATTTACCGGTAAATGTACAATGAATGACACAACTATCTTCCCAGTTCTGTCTGAAGAAAATTTACACCAGGCAAAATACAACGAAAACCTTGTTTCTACTAGTGGGTGTTTCAAATGGTTCGATTTTTCCACGCTATTTTCGTCAGACTTTGGGAAGATACTTGTGTCTTTCACTGTACACTTAAAGCTGCAGAAAGACCTTACCAATTCAATTCATAATCCTCCAGCTTGTTTCTGTAATGTTCTGACAACTTTCAGTTTGGCAAATTACTTTTTCTTGCTGAAAAATTTCCTCCCTGTTATTATCGTCACTTTCCCCTACGATCGTTTCCAGCGCAATGGAAGAAAACGTGCTCAAAGGTGGATATAGTTTCCCAATTTCCCAACAGGACGTTAGGTTAGGTTAAATTATTAGACAGATAGGCGTGTATGAAGATACAGAATGTGGTGAATTTTTTTTTTGGCCTATCTGATGGGGCCAGGATTCTGTGGCCTTGAATGATAAGAAAGTGGAAGAGTGGCCCACTGAACTGGGCAAATTTAGGCTGTCTGGATGATGCTACTTCTCGCGCTGGCCTAAGGTGGGAAAGGATGTCCGGATGATGATGATGATATGATTGTAAATGTGTACAAGGGGAAGGGTGATGCCCTGGAAAGGGCTAATTATAGAAGCATAAAGCTTTTGGACCAGATAATGATGGTACCAGGGAGGGTCCTAAAAGGATCCTCCCCACTCCCACTGATGACATATTCACTGTTCAACACCTTCAGGAAAATTTATAGGAAGAAAAGGGATCTGTACTTTGTTGTCACTGACTTGGGGAAGGCCTTTAACAGAGTCCCTAGGGAGGTGCAGAAGTGGGCAATGAGAAAGCTTGGGATCAAAGAGTGGCTGGTTAGGATGGTTATGGCCATGTACTGTATGTGGGTGCTCGCACCCAGGTATGGGTGAACGGAGGCTTGAGTGGTGAGTTTTCCATGAATGCTGGTGGGCACCATGGGTCAGTTTTGAGCCCCTTGTTGTTTATCATGGTACTTGAAGCCCTCTTACATGACTTCAGAAATGGACTCCCATGGGAGATGTGTCCCGATGATTTAGTGTTAATTGTTGAAAATAAAAGGGAGGTGGAGGAAAGATTTAGGAAGTGAAGAGATAGTATGGGACACAAAGGCATGAGAGTATATGCATATAAAACAGTACTGTCAAAGAAGAGGGAGAGTGGCCATGTGTGATTTTGCTCATAGGTGTGGGAAGTAATTCCACTTTATGCAGTGTTTGTGGTAAGTGGGTGCACGAAAGATATAATGGTATTAAAGGCAGACTTGAAGATAATGCTGATTTTATGTGTGCTGTGTCGGGGAGAGCATGTGGAGATTGTCAGGTGTGAAAGGACTGAACTTGCTGGTGAGTCTCTCGAGTAAGTGAAGGAGCTTTGCTATCTGGGAGACATTCTGTGCTGGAGGTGGGGCTTGATCTAGCTCAACGGCTAGAGTGAGGAGTGGTTGGAAAAAGCTCAAGGACCTGTTGTGTCTCCTGACATTGAGAGGGCTCTTTTTCTGTGCTAAAGGATCTCTGTATAAAGCACGTGTTAGGAGTGTAATGCTGTATGGTGGTGAGACCTGGGCAGAAAGGAAGAGAATAAACGAAGGCTCAGATATACAGAAATGACAATGATTAGGTGGATCTGCAGTGTGTCCTTGAGTGTGAGACCTTGGGGGCTAAGTTGATGATGGAAGAGTCAAGTGGTAGGATGTGACTGGAGTGTATTGGTGCTGTAATGAGGATGGGTAGATTGAGATAGTCTGGGCATGTGGAGTGAATGGGGGATGACAACTGGGTGCAGAAAGTTAGGAATGTTAACATTAGGGGTTGGGTTGTGAAAGGCAGACAGAAAAAGACCTGGGATGAAGTCACTGTGCGTGGCAACGGGGATAAGGGACTGAACAGGGAGGCTGCTAGAGATCGAGCAGCATGGAGAGCAGTCATTAGATGACCAAGGCCGACACATGCAAGCATGCTGGAGCCTTCAAAAACAAAAATGAATCTGCACCCCTGATGGCCATGATTAGAACTAATTTGAAATAATCAACGGTACTCAATTACAGCAGTTTTTTTTTACTTCTACAACTGTAGCATTAGCTCCAATGGGTCAGACGGATGGACAGACTGGTGGAGTGGGTGGTTGGGTAGAGGAAAAATAGGTCCAAGGAGAATATATCCTTGGGAGAAATAAGTTGTGGAGGAACATAGGTTTCAATGGGTAAAATGGAACCCTGGGAGTCTTCCCCAATAGAAGAAGTGACCATCCAAAGTCCCAGGCAATGCTAATATGTACAATTACTGGGTTTTATCAGGGCAATGTCAGGTACCCCTGATTGTAATAATAAAAACTCACCTGGATAGAAGTGTTGACTGGGAAGGGAGATGATCCAGACCCTTTCTTCACCTTCTCCTCTAGTTTTTCCAAATATTCAAAACCCTCCTCATCAATCTCATCCTCATCACTTTCTAGCACCTCTGAGGAAGTCAAAATAACTTTATTTAAAAACCTGTCTCTTGGGAAATGATATATTTGACAATTTGGTCCAATATCACACATAAACAAACAATAACTGATGTAAATGACAGTAATACAGTTTCAATCTAACATCCAATCCAATACTACTATCAAAACACTGAAGGCCAGGATTAGGGTAATCAGTCCTGATATTAAAGGCAAGAGTGACCAGTTGCCCACACCTTAGCAGCCCTGCAAGGGCAATAAACCCAACTATCGCTTGGAATTAGATCCTTTTGAGCCACATCTTGCTACAGTCTTGAATTACTATCAGGAGTCTAAAAACTGTATGAAGGTAACGGGACTAATGAACCACAGCAGTATGCACCATAAAGGCCTAACTTTGATCTCCCTGCATGTTTGAAATCCACATCCATGAAAGTAGGAACAGTTTGTGCAATTTAATATATGTACGTATGTATATACCCTATACGGTACATATATATATGATCTCCCTGCATGTTAAAATCCACATCCATGAAAGTAGGAACAGTTCGTGCTATATTATATATGCACGTGTGTGTGTGTGTGTGTGTGTGTGTGTGTGTGTATATATATATATATATATATATATATACAGTAATCACTCTAATATCCGAACGCCCAATAACCGAACATCCCCACTAACCGAACCTTATCGTCCTGGGATCAAACATTCCCAAAATGGTCCGAAAATCCAAAAAAAATTGGGGAAAAAAATCGATTTTTTGCCGTCCGTAATTTGAACTTGCCGCGCGCGCCGCGTGAGAGCATTGTTTTGGTTCGTCATTCCTCCGACGTCCGATAGAGCGCCGCTGCATCCTCCCCACTTCCCGCCTGTCTCTCACCGCGACAAGACCTGCGCTGTTCGCCATGGCTGCCCACGTGCTCGCTTTTGTGGTGGTGCCGTACTTGCTGCAAGGCCTCCTGCTGCTCTCTGCCATACTCTTAGTGTGTGTGATGATGGCCCCGCCTCCTGAGAAAAGGAAGAGAGTGGTGTTGACTCTGGAGAAGAAACGGGAGATATTGGAGAAGGTTGATGCGGGTTGGTCTTCCTCTCGCATTCTCCGCGAGTTCAACCTGGCCCGGTCGACTTTGTTCGATATCAAGCGTTCCCGAGACAAGCTCATGCAGTACACGGCTGACTTCTCGTCGAGAAGCAAACGCAACGTGGAGAGGAAGGTTATGTTTACCCCCAAGTATGCAGAGATCGACCGCTCCACGTTGATTTGGTATCGACAGCAACGTGCAGCTGGTGTGATGGTACGTGGAACGGAGCTGAAGGCTGCTGCTGAGAAGTTTGCAAGGCTTCACGACGCCCTTGACTTCAAGGCATCCGAGGGTTGGCTCTTCGCGTGCAAGTTACGACATGGCCTTACTAACCGTAAAGCACATGGCGAAGCATTGGATGCTAACGAGGATGGAGTGGACAAGTTTCGGCACAAGGTGAAAGGCTTGATCGACAGGGAGGGCCTCACTCTCGGTCAAGTCTATAACGCTGACAAAACTGGCCTATTCTATCGCTCGGTGCCAACGAACACTCTCGCCGATGAGACGGAGAAGCGTGTACCTGGCCGCAAGCTTTCTAAGGAACGGATATCTGCTTTGTGTTGTGCCAATGCTAACGGCATGCACCGGCTTAAGCCCGTTATTGTTGGCCGTGCAAAGCAGCCTCGGTGCCTTCGTGGGGTGATGGATGTCCTTCCTGTCGTATGGTACCATTCTTTGAAAGTATGGTTCACAGCTGTGATTTTCAAAGACTGGTTTCACCATCACTTCGTCAAGGAGGTCATACATTACCAGACGAAGACGCTGGGAATTCCTTGCAACCAGGTAAAGGCTCTCCTTCTCCTCGACAATGCACCTGCCCAACCGTGCGACAAGGACTTGGTTGCTGAGAATGGCCGTATTAGGTGCATGTTTCTGCCACCTAATACGACTGCTCTCATTCAACCAATGGACCAAGGAGTGATTGTGGCAACAAAGCGCCTGTACCGTCGGAAGTTCCTGGACGAGGTGATGGTGGTTCTCGAGGACGAGGACGAGGACGAGCGCAGGGAAGGACGTGACACTTGAGGCAAGCGGACTTTGGAAAACCTTCGCCGCTACAACATCAAGTCTGCGCTGTACAACTGGGCTAGTGCATGGAAGGAAGTCCCTGTGAAAACTCTTGAAAATGGTTGGTCTCGTCTGCTTCTCGGAACAGATGTGGAGTACGATTTCCTAGTATTTGACGTGGATGACTTCCATGCACGGCTACGTACGCACGGCGACGATGTTGATGTGGACGATGTTCGTGAGTGGTTGGACGACGACGAGGGCGATCCTGGGTATCAGACGTTGTCTGATATCCAGATCGCGTCTTCGGTTGCTGGTGTCAGTCCCGAACTTGAAGATTCCGACGACGAAGGCGATGATGATGCAGACTCCGCCCAGCAGGACACTACTCCAGCCATCCCCAAGCTGAGCGCACTCCGGGAACATCTAGAGTTCGTCCTAGACTACCTGGAACACCCGGACTGCGACAGGGAGATGGGGCCCTTGGGACTCGTGGAGGAAGTGCGTGCTTTCCGGCAGCGCATCATCAATCGCCAGAATCGTCGGTCCTTGCGTCAGTCAACGATTGACAGTTTTTTCAGGCCCGTGACCCCCGCTGTGCCAAGCCCTGGTTCACTCTGTTGCCTCCCCAAGACAGGCCCTCATGCTCCGAGCCACAGCCCAGCACATCAGCTACAGTGGAGTCACCGCTCGACGTGAGTTTGCGGCTGTCTTCAGAGTCTTCTGTAGTCGGTACGCCATCACCACTACCCACCGATGCACCCCTTGGACGCCTGTCAGTGATACTCTCGGGCTCTGACAGTGAATAAACAGCAAGAACTTCTCCACTAGACCACACGGGAATTTTGAGTGTTGTGCAGTGAAAAAAACGGTGTGTTGTGTTAAGGTTTTCAAGTTGGGAGAAAAGACTAAGTAGAAAAGAAATTTAACGTAACTAACCTTCTTTGTTTTGGCTTTGGAAACTTAAAAAAACTTGGGAAAAGTTAATGTGCAACACTTAAATTTAATGGAACATTATTTGGACTTAAGTGAACACTGTGAAAAGAACGGACTTCTGTGTGTTAGTGACTAAGTTCAGTGCAAGACTTCAGGAAGAGTGTAGTGCAAGTGCTTCAGGAAATCGTTCTTACTGTCAGAGTCCGAGAGGAGGCGGTTATTCATCGAGGTGGCCAGGGACTTGCTGTAAGTAGCCAAAATGTTTCATGTTGTACTATTTTCCATACTATATTTACCAGAATGTTTCATATTGTATTTTTTCCCATACTATACTTACCAGAAAGTGTCATACTGTACTTCTTTCCATACTAAACTTACCTCATGCATGTGCAGTAGGAATGTGTTTTTCAGAGTTCGGTTAGGTTCGGTTAGGTTAGGTTCGGTTAGAGTCCATAAGTACCAGAATGTTTATTAATGTATGAACATACTTCTAAACCCACATTTTATGTTTCTATTGCATTTATTTCAGTCATTTATGTGCCTTATTGGTGTGATTTGGGTGTTAAATAGGTGCTATGCATGTCCGGAGGGAGTTGTATAGGTGTTTCTCTGTGTTAGGGTCCGTAAGTACAAGTCCATAAGCTGGGGCCCAATATCCGGACGAAACCAATATCCGAACCTACCGATGGCTCTATTGATCCGGATATTGGAGGGGTTACTGTATATATATATATATATATATATATATATATTATATATGTAGCAGCCATGGCTCAGTGGGTTAGAGCGCTCTGCTCTAACCGAAGGGTCGGAGGATCGAATCCACCCAAGGATCATTGCTAGACATCAGGAAGGGCATCTAGTCATAAAATGTTATACGCTCCAGTCCAAAAGTCCTATACTCAGGGGCAATGGCTTAGCCCTTCAGGAATACCTGGAGTGAAACCAAATTATTTTATTATATATATACAGTACCCTCGTCCAACAGGGTAATATTGCCATGCACAGGTCCCGTGTTGGACCAAAAACGTGTTGGACAAACAACAGAGCTTATGGGGAAAAATGAATTATGTCAGCAACCCTAGGAAAAGTCACCCTAAATACCTACCATATACCTTTACATATATTGGTACTACTGTAATTATAATAAATGGTGCTGTACTATGAATGATAACTAACCTTTTAGGATAGTGTCGGTGGGCTTGCAGGGAATGGAAGGTGGTATCCAAGGATGTAGGTAGTCCTACTGGGTCCCCGGAGGATGGCTGCTGGCGTTACCAGCAGGTAATGACCGCTGCTCCTCCTCAACCTCCCTCATAAATCCTTCGAAATCACACTCAGAATCACTATTCTTATCCACATCCATGGAAAGTCCTGCTTCTGCCTGTCCTAGCATTCCGTAAGCCTTCACTGCTGCCAGGATCTTGTCTTGGTTTTTATTATGGTCCTCATGCTGGCTTCATTCACGTCGTAGGCCTTGGCGATGTCCACTTTCCTCTCCCTTTTCTTCTTCCTCTCAATGATTTCTAGCTTGGTGGCCTGAGGGAGGTGCCGCCGCTTCTTGGGGTTCTCAGAAGGCTTCCTAGGCATCATGAGCAGGATAAAATGCAGTTGCAAGGGCAGAAAATGCAGCGAGAAAAAAGCACCTTCCAATGCAAATTATGCGACTGAGTGGCACTGTGGCGGGAGAAATTTAAACAAAACATCACGTGAAAGCAGAAGCATTTTTGATTGGGCGACTTCACGATCACGTCACGATAGCGGGTGGGGGAGGCAACTTGATCAGAAGTTTTGATTGGCTGTCAGGATCACAGAAACGTCCAGTATGACCGTGTTGAACCGGGGGTGATCGACCTAGAGGTGAACTCTGCGGATTTCACCCACTTCTCGGAGCTCCATGCATGTTATGCTAATGCACCCATGTTACAGTAATTAAATTGTATTAAATCGTACTAATTCTTTGCTCTCCGTGCTGGACGCGAATCGTGCTGGACAAACGCGTGTTGGATGCGAGGGTACTGTGTATGTGTATGTGTGTGTGTATATATATATATATATATATATATATATATATATATATATATATACTGGATACAGTATATATATATATATATATATATACAGTATATATATATGAGGCGTCTAGAACCAAAGGGGCATCGGCGCCAAAATGTACTTTTGAGTTATAACGCTTTAAAGTTGTGTTTATCGGAACATCATAGCCAGAAGGCAATAAACAAACCTTTTGTACATCAAAATGATCATCAGCGCCTATGCTCTACATGTCAAGCCAAAAAAACAAAACAATAATGACCGTAACCACAAAATAGGCAGTAAACAAAACCCCCAATTTATAAGTGGGCATAATAACATATTGTAGGGATTTAAAAACATAGCAGAAAAAACATAAACGAATGTATTAATGTACAAAACATTATTAACTGAAGATTCCAGTTCACTTATTATTAATAAACGAATAATTATTACTGTAATTTCACGTTTTTTACAACTAAAACTGAATTCAATGCAGTTATTATTTTTCCTCTACCATAATAGATTGAAATAATAACACTAAAAAAAAAAAAAGTAGTGTAGTGCTTAAGTAAATTGAGAAGGGGCAGTGGGGGGTTAAATGGTGGGGTCGTCATCTAGGAGATCAACATCCAACTCTGCGTCCTCGGTGCCAAGCCCCTCCCGCTGTCTCCCCTCACCACTCTTTTTTCCTCTTCCTTTCTACCTTTTTCCACTTCTCCACACACTTCTGACACTCACGAGAGGTTATAGGCACCACCTCCTCACTGTACCTATGTGATGAACTCATCTTGTCACCCCCCCTTCAACCCCAATAACAACAGCTCATCTTGTCACCAATAATCCACGATAAATGGGGTAAAAATCCAATACGTAATAATTATACACATCAGTGAACACGGGAGGGAATCCTCACCGTCACACCGGGCGGGCCACACGCTTGCTGATTGGCTGCTCTGGGGGAGTGGCAGAGAGTGAGAATGCTGATTGGTTTGGGCTGTGTGGCTTAGATGCTTGCCTGCTCTGATTTGTTCGCCCGGCAGCATGGACAAACCCACGTGACTTTGAGTCCCTCTACCACTGTCCAGAAGGCCGAATCTTGTATGGCAACCAGTGCTGTCACTGAGAAGAGAGTTAAGCCTGTTGTCTCCCCTACCTAACTCAAAACCAGTATATTGGTGGGGATGCCCCTGTGGCTCTAGACGCCTCATATATATACAGTATATATATATATATATATATATATATAGTATATATATATATATATATATATAGTATATATATATATACAGTAATACCCGTACTATCCGGACGCCCATTTTCCGGACATCCCCACTTACCGGATATTTTGGTCCCAGCACCCAGTATTTCCAAAATGGGCAAAAAATCGCAAAAAATTCGGAAAAAAAATCCAACTTTTTCCCACCCGTAATATGAACTCGGTGCGCGCGGCGCGGCCCAGCTGTGTTTTGGTGAGTAGTTCCGCCGCCGTCCGCTAGAGCGACCCTGCATCCTCCCCACTTACCGCCCGTCTCTTGTTGTGAGTGCACACTCATGATCATGGCCGCCCACTTGCTCGCTTTTGTGGTGGTGCCTTACCTGCAGCTCTCGTGCCTCTTATTAGTGTGTGCGATGATGGCCCCGCCACCTGAGAAGAAGAAGAGAATGGTTTTGACTCTGGAGAAGAAGAGGGAGATATTGGACAAGGTGGATGTGGGATGGTCTACCTCACGCATCCTTCATGAATTCAACCTGGCCTGATCTACTTTGTGTGACATCAAAAGATCCTGCGAAAAACTCATGCAGTACACGGCTGACTTCTCGTCGAGAAGCAAACGCAACATGGAGAGGAAGATGATGTTTACTCCCAAGTATGCTGAAGTCGACCGCTCCACGTTGATTTGGTATCGACAGCAATGTGCCGCTGGTGTGCTGGTGCGTGGCAAGGAGCTGAAGGCTGCTGCTGAGAAGTTCGCAAGGCTTCACGACGCCCTAGACTTAAAGGCATCCGAGGGTTGGCTCTTCGCGTTCAAGTTACGACATGGCCTTACCAACCATAAGTCTCATGGCAAAGCTTTGGACGCCAGCAAGGATGGAGTAGAGGAGTTTTGACACAAGGTGAAGTGCTTGATTGACAGGGAGGGCCTCACTCTCAGTCAAGTCTACAACGCTCACAAAACTGGTTTATTTTATCCCTCTTTGCCTACAAACACTCTAGCTGAGGAAAAGGAGGAGCATGTACCTGACCACAAGCTCTCCTAGCAACGGATATCTACTTTGTGTTGTGCCAATGCTAACGGCATGCACCGGCTTAAGCCCGTTATTGTTGGCCGTGCAAAGCAGCCTCGGTGTCTTCGTGGGGTGATGGATGTCCTTCCTGTCGTTTGGTACCATTCTTTGAAGTCGTGGTTCACTGCCCAGATCTTCAAAGACTGGTTCCACCGCCATTTCATCAAGGAGGTCATCCATTACCAGACGAAGGAACTGGGAATCCCGCTCGACCAGGTAAAGGCCCTCCTTCTCCTCGACAATGCACCTGCTCACCTGTGCGACAAGGACTTGGTGGCTGAGAATGGCCACATTAGGTGCATGCATATGCCACCTAATACAACTGCTCTCATCCAACCAATGGACCAAGGAGTGATCGTGGCAATGAAGAGGCTGTACCGAAGGAAGTTCCTGGACAAGGTGATGGTTGTTCTCGAGGACGAGGACGAGCGCAGGAAGGGACAGGACACGCGAGGCCAGCAGACTGGAAAACCTTTCCCGCTACAACATCAAGTCTGCCATTTACAACTGGGCCAATGCATGGAAGGAAGTCCCTGTCAAGACTCTAGAAGATGATTGGTCTCGTCTGCTTCTCGGAATGGATGTGGAGCACAATTTCCTAGGTTTTGACGTGTATGACTTCCATGCACGTCTACGTGCGCATGGGGACGATGTTGATGTGGACGAAGTGCGTGAGTGGTTGGATGACGACGAGGGCGATCCTGGGTATCAGACCATGTCTGATATTGAGATCGGATCTTCAGTTGCAGGTGTCAGTACCCAGCTTGAAGATTCCGACGAGGACGGTGACAATGATGCGGACTCCTCTCAGCGTGACACTACTCCAGCCATCACCAAGCTGAGCGCACTCCAGGAACACGTAGAGTTCATTCTGGACTACCTGGAACACCCGGATTGCGATAGGGAGATGGGGCCCTTGGGACTTGTGGAGGAAGTGCGCGCTTTCAGGCAGTGCATCATTAATCGTCAAAATCGTCGTTCCTTGCGTCAATCAACCATTGACAACTTTTTCAGACCCGTGACCCCCGCAGTGCCCAGCCCTGGCTCCACTCCATTGCCTCCCCAAGACAGGCCCTCATGCTCCGAGCCACAGCCCAGCACATCAGGCACTGTGGAGTCACCACTCGATGTGAGTTTGCGCCTCTCTTCAGAGTCGTCTGCAGTGAGTACTCCATCACCACGACCCAGCGATGCACCCCTAGGTCACCTGCATCAGCTACTCTCAGACTCTGACAGTGATTAAAGGGCAAGAACTTCTCCACTGGACCACATGGGAATTTACAGTGTTAGGCAGTGAAAAAAAAGTGCATAGTGTTAAAAAATTAGAATTCTGAGTGCAAAGACTAAAGCGCAGAGTGCAACATTGATTTTATAAACTTTCAATGTAGTGCAAATAAACTAGAGTGTGTTATGTTTAGAAAATGGATTTATGAGTGCAAAGACTTTAAGTGCAGAGTGCAACACTTATTTCATTAAGGTACAATGGAGCGCAAGACTAGAGTGCGCAGTGTTATGAGAATGGAATTCTGAATGCAAATGACTAAGTTCAGTGCAAGACTTCATGTACAGTGTACTACAGGTGCTTCAGGGACTCCTCCTTACTGTCAGAGTCTGAGAGGAGGTGGGTTATTCATCGAGATGGCCAGGGACTTGTTGTAAGTACCCAGAATGTTTCATATTGTACTGTATTTTCCATACTTACCTCTAACACCTCATTTCACTCTTTTATGTCCCTTATTGGTGTGAATAGGGTCTTAGGTGCTATGCATGTGCAGTAGGCAGGTGTTTTTCTAAGTTAGGCTAGGTTAGGGTCCATAACTACCAGTCCAGGAGCCAGGGACTTGTTGTAAGTACCCAGAATGTTTACTATTGTAGAAACTCACATCTAAAACCTCATTTTATGGTTCTTTTGCATTTATTTCAGTGCTTTATGTCCCTTACTGTTGTGATTTGGGTTTTAAAAAGGTGCTATGCATGTCCAGAGGGAGTTGTATAGGTGTTTTTTTGAGTTAGGGTCCATTAGTAAAAGTCCAAGAGGCTTGGGCCCACTATCCAGACGGGACCACTTTGCGGACATGCCTTTGGCTCTATAACATCGAATAGTGGAGGGATTACTGTATATATGTATATGTGTTCATATATATATATATATATAATATATATATATAATATATATATATATATATATATATATATATATATATATATAAATATATATAAATATAAAACACCTCTATGCAACATAAGGAGCCTCTGTGGTACAGTGGTAGAGTGTGCCTCTCGTACACAGGTGAACCAGGGTTCACGCCCCGCCAAGGTAATAAACTTTGGGAGTGTTCATCTGGCCACGTACTGCATTGGCGGACACAAGGAGTGCTGTGGATGAACCAGTGTCGCTTACTATAAAGTATGCTTGCATCCAGTCGGCTTGCGTGGGCCGATTACACTTGGTTCACAGACTACACACTCATCCAACGCCACTCCAACACTACAATTACACTTACAAGCACTTCTCACCATAAATACAATCTCTACCAGACAGCCAAAGCCACTTGGTAGAGAAACATTGGCTGTATCATCCCGACTTCGGTCAGGATAGGCTGGTCCTGCAGTGGATACTCAAATGGCTAATGATGATGATGATGATGCAGCATAAAGGCCTAACTTTATCTCACTGCATGTATAAATCCACATCCAGGAAAGTACGAAGAGTTCGTGCTATTTTATACATATATACAGGTAAGCCCTTAATTCACACGAGGGTTACGTTCCCAGACCCTTCACGCATGTGGTAAATTCGCGTATACATTCTGCCCTTGTGTGCACAATTACGCATGTCTACTAAGTATATTGCATGTCTACTAAGTATATTACATCTGAATAATACTGTTTATGCACTACATACACCTTATAAACTAGCATAAAGTATGAAAAACAACAAAAATATAAGAAATTTAACACTGAAACCTGACAACCACAGGCGTAGGTGGAGACACTTCAGCAGTCTGGTACAAAAACCCTCACTACCTCCCATATGCTACATTCTGCCTTCTTTATTGTCCAAACAGTTGACTCATTCACCCTAAACATACGTTCCAAGCCAGTTCACAGGCGTAGGTGGAGACACTAGCACAGTCTGGTGCACTAGCCCTCACTGACTATAATCATATGCTACGTTCTGTTTTCTTTATTGTAAGGACAGTTGACTCACCCCAAACACACGGTTCCAAGACAATTCACCATTAAAACATGGACGACTCCCTGTCATTCTATAAATATACTTATTATTGATTAATACTTTAATAACTAACTTTCAGGGGGATTTTATAACTCATATAAGTAAAAAACTAGTGTACTGTACTTGCTAAATAAACTGGTATGCAAATACATGACGGGGAATCGTCCTGACGGAGAATTGTCGCCGACATTCCTCCTTCCTCCCTTAAGTTTGTCCAACACTTTAACTTTCTCTGTCACCAACATCACTTTACGAGTCCGTTTTGGTGTGTTACCACATGTATCACTAGCACTACGCTAATGCCCCATGTTGACAGACAAGGCAGGCAATCACTGCAAGGCAGAAAAATAAGCCACAAATAACGATTCGCGAGTCCTGCATGATTCGACCGTCGGATTCAAACTGCCTGTGTGTATGGTGCGTGGTATACAGACCTCCCACACACACACACACACATACATATATGTATGCACACGGGCAGCAGGTAGGCATTTTTATATTTTATTTATTTCTCTTGTATATTAAAATTATTTATTTAAACACTACAATTTTGTTTTAATTAGTGTACGAAAAATTCGTGGATAACCGAAATCGCGTGAAAAAAAGTTCGTGTGAATTAAGGGCTTACCTATATATATATATATATATATATATATGTATATGTATATACCGGTAAAATTTCTAATGCAAGAAAGAAGGAATCAAAGGGCAGGGGCCAGCAAACCATTCCTTCAAAAAAAAAAAAAAAAAAGAGAGAGAGAGAGAGAGAGAGAGAGAGAGAGCCAAATTCAAAATCCGATCATTTTGAGATGCCTGGACACACTGCATTTGAAAGACTGGAGATCATAGTAACTAGGAAATACAGACAGAGGGAGACAGTTCCAGAGTTGACCTGTTGCATAAATGAAGGACTGGGAGTAATGGTTAATTCTTGCATTAGAGAGTTGGACAGAAAAAGGATGAGAGTTTGTTGCTAGACGGGTGTTACGCGCCCGTTGTAGAGGTAGAGGGATGCAAGCACACAGTTCAGAGAAGCAGTGACCATTGAAGTAACAATAGAAAAGAGATAAAGAGGCAACACTGTGACGAAGAGACAGAGGTTGAAGGGAGCCAGTAAGAGAAGGAGAGTTGAAACGAAAGGCCTTTGACTCCACCCTATTGAGAAGACCCGTATGTGGGGAGCCTCCCCACACATGAGAGTTGTACTCCAAACAGGGGGGATAAAACTCGTGTATAAAGTCAAAAACTGTGCAGGGGTAAAGAAGGGACGAAGTCAGCTTAGCACATCTAATCTCTTGGAAGCAGATTTTACAAGAGATGAAATATGATCTTTCCAAGATAAGTCCCAAGTGAATGAAACCCCAAGCATGTTCAAGGATGATGCAGGACTGAGCTGGATATTATTAAACATTAGTGGGTGCACCTGTGGAAGATTGTGTCGGGTTGATAGGTGTAAAAACTGAGTTTTTGATGCATTCAACAACAAGATTATTTTTACCCCAGTCAGAGATACAAGCCAAGTCACACATTAGGTTTGCCATAGCCTCATCCCTTGTCTGTTGAAGTAACAGCTGAGATGGACATTGCAGGAACCGAATGGAAAGGTCAAGGGTGGAATCATCAGCGTACGAGTGGATAGCGTTAGATGTACAGCTTAGAAGGTCATCGATGAATAGAAGGAAGAGAGTCAGTGATAGGACAGAGCCCTGAGGAACACCACTGTTGATTGATCTAGGAGAAGAATGATGGCCGCCTACAACAGCGGCTATAGAACGACCAGAAAGGAAGCTATAGATGAAGGCACAGATAGAAGGATAGAAACCGTAAGAGGGTAGTTTGGAAATTAAAGATTTATTCCAGACTTGATCGAAAGCCTTTGAGATCTCAAATGCAACAGCAAAGCTTTCGTCAAAGTCCCGAAAGGAGGATGACCAGGAGTCTGAAAAGTATGTGAGAAGATCGCCAGTGGAGCGTCCCTGACGGGATCCATACTGATGATCAGAAACCAGGTTGTGATAGGAAAGATGCTTTAAAATTTTTCTGTTAAGAACTGACTCAAAAACTTTTGAAATACAGGATGCAAAAGAAATTTGACGATAGTTAGAGGGTTGGGAATGGTCACCCTTCTTTGGGACTGGCTGAATGAGAGCAAACTTCCAGCAAGAAGCAAAGGTACAAGTTGATAGACAATGGCGAAAGAGTTTACCTAGGCAGGATGTAAGCACAGATGCACAGTTCTTGAGAACAAAAGGAGGGACTCCATGAGGCCCATATGCCTTGTTAGTATAAAATCCAGTGATAGCAGAAAATACATCAGCTGAAGAAATTTTAATGTCAGCCATGAGGAAGTCAGAGGGGGGAAGTGATGGAGGAACAGCACTGGAATCATCTAAGGTGGAATTGGAGGAGAAAGTCTGGCCGAAGAGATCAGCTTTATCAGTAGAAGAAATAGCTACAGAACCATCAGAATAAAAAAGAGGAGGGAAGGATGATGAGGTAACGTTGTTAGAGAGGTTTATGGCAAGGTGCCACATGGAGCGGAAATAATTCAAGTTGTTATATATAAAATATATATATATATTCTCCATCCATCCATCATCCAATTCTACATTGCCCCATGAGGAGCGTAGGAGCCCGGGGCTAGGCAGTTGGTCGCAACATTTAAGATGGGAGTGACCAGCCTCACTCATGCCTGAGTGGCACTACATGAGCAATCAACCCCAACCATCCCTTGGATATAAACCTTCACCGGCTCAATCCGATTGGAGTGCAATAATTACCCACTAAACCACCAGGCGCCAATATTTGGTTATATGGTTACCACCCAGCGTAGTAAATGGTTTCCTGGTGTACAGGAAACTCTTTGGCTTATCACTCAGTGCAAAGTCACCCATAGGCAGAAGGAAGAGGAAAAAATAAAGAAAAGAAAGACAGAAGAGGGAGTGTTTTATATATATAGACATAGATAGATAGATACATATTGCCAGACGCCTCAATCCCGTTCAGGGTGGCCACACACAAATCGCCTCCACGTTGCCCTGTCCCCCGCCATTTCACTGCCCTGCTCCCAACTCACACCCCCCTCTCTCATATACCTCTTCACCCCATCCCTCCATCTCATCCTCAGCCTCTCTCTCCCTCTTCCCCCCTCCAACTCACTCACATACACTCTCTCCATCAGTCTTTCACCCTCCATCCTCTCCACATGGCCAAACCACCTCAGTGTATTCCTCATAACCCTTCCTATCACATCCACATCCACACCACAATGCTCCTTTATATCCCCATTTGTCAGCCAGTCTCTCCATGTGACTCCACAGGCTCCTCTTAAATAACTAATTTTCACTGCTTTCACTCCTGACTTGTGTCCTTCCAGTAACGTCCAAGCTTCACTTCCATACGTTAAGAGTTGGTATCACAATACTGTCAGGTAGTAACTTTTTCACTTCCATGATCACTTCCCTGTTTCTTATCACTGCTTTCAAGGAACCAGCAACCATTCTTCCCTGCTGTACCCTTTCAAGCACTTCACCCTCCAAACCTCCATCCTTACTCATCACACTACACAAGTACTTAAACGTAGTCACATTTTCCAATTCCTCACCATCCAACCTCGCTGTACATTCACTGACTTCACCTCTCTCAAAGACCATCACTTTACTCTTCCCTACATTCACCTTTAGATTCTGTTTCTTACACACTCTCCCAAACTCATCCACCAAGCCTTGCAGCTCTCCTTCGTCTTCACTCAACAACACAGTATCATCTGCAAACAACAGTACAGGGAGTTTCCAAACACTATCCTCTCTCACCAGGGCCACTCCAACATCCACTACCCTACCTTGTACCTCTTTTATTACCACATCCATGTACAGATTGAACAACCATGGAGACATGACACACCCGTGTTTCAACCCAACCTTCAAAGAGAATAATTCACTCCGTTCACCATCCACACACACTGCAGCCTTAGCACCATCAGACATACTCTTCACAGCATTCAACAACTTCCCATCTACTCCAGATATTCTGAATACTTTCCACAATCCTTGTCTATCCACCCTGTCATATGCTTTCTCCAAATCCATGAATGCTGCATACAACTTCTTTCCCTTCTCTAGAAACTTTCCCACTAAAGATCTAAGAATGAATATCTGATCTACACAACCTCTTCCCTTCCTAAAGCCTCCCTGTTCTTCTCCAACTAATTTCTCTGTTCTTTCTCTAACTCTGTCAATAAGTATCCTACCATACACTTTTCCTATTATACTAAGAAGGCAAATGCCCCAATGATTACCACACACTTCTTTTTCCCCTTTTCTTTTGTACAAGGGAATAATTATACCTGACTTCCAATCCTACGGGACTCTACCTTCCTCCCAGGCCAATCAGCACATTTTCCACATCCATTCTACTACTCTCTCTCCGCCATGCTTCAGCGTTTCACCACACACTCCGTCAATTCCTGGGGCTTTCCCCAATTTAACTTTCTTCATTGCTTCCACAACTTCTATCCTACTGATTTCTTCCTGTCTTCTCCCCTCCCTCATTCTCCCAGCCATTCCCCAGCCACATATACTCACATTACTTCCATCCTCTAGGTTCAACAATTCCTTAAAGTGGTCTCTCCATCTGCTCACTTTTTCTCCCTTCTCCACTGGTAATCTACCATTTTTATCTTTCACTCCCCTGCTAATTTCACTTCCACCCTGTCTTATTCTTTTCACCTCTTTCCAGAACATTTTCTTACAGTCCCTCCACTTTACACTCAAATTCCTTCCAAATTCCTCATCCACCCTCTTCTTACTCTCTCTTATTAATCTTTTCACCTATCTCTTTCTTTCTACATATAACTCTCTCTTCCGCCTCTCAACTTCTTTCACGCCCCTATTTCTCATCCATTCATTGTATGCTTTCTTCTTTTGTGCCACAGCCTGTCTCACCTCATTCCACCACGCTGTTCCTTGCACCCCCTCCGTCTTCCCTTCATCCCACACACCACATCACATGCTGCACATATTTCTTCTGTGAATATCCTGCACACACCTTCCAAGTCCCCCATCTGCTCCAATTCATATTTGCCCAATCGTTCCTCCACTTCTCTCTTATACTCTGCCTTTTTCTCATCTCTTGTAACCTTTCCACTCTCCTTACAAATACTCCTTCTTCCCGTTCTTCCCTTCTTCTATTTCTCCATCTTATTTGGATCTTCATTCTGGCCACCACCAAGTAGTGGTCAGAAAGTCCACTCCCCCAACCTCTATAAGCTCTTGCATTCATTACACATTTTCACATCCTTTCATCCACACACACATAATCAATCATTGCCTTCCTTTCATTCAGTTCACCACCCACCCTTCTCATCACTCGCCATGTATACCTGTGGATCATTTTGTGCCTGAAGAGGGTATTGGCTATCACCAACCCCCTCCCAGCACAAATGTCCACTAATGCACTGCCATTCTCATCTATCTCAGCAGGCACACCCCACTCACCAACTATTCCATTCACCTTCACATTCCCTACTTTTACCATTCACATCACCGATCAAAAACACTCTCTCATTCCTTCCAAACTTTTCCATGCATACTTCCACGTTTGTCCAGAACTCCTCTTTCACTCTGCTTGCACAATCTTGCGTTGGCGCATACACACACACAATCGCCTACATTTGTATTCCAACTTTCAATCTTACTCACACAATCCTTGACCCAACTGATCCATACTCTCTTATGCTCTTCTTCCATCTTTTGCTCACAACTATACATACTCTTTCTTTTGCCCTCTCATTCTCACCTACTCCTGCACATATACCCCATTCATACTCCCTTTCTCTCAAACTCTCACCTTCCATTTAGTTTCAGTTATTCCGCATACATCAACTTTCGCACCCTCAAGCACCTGGACAATCTCTCTCTCTTTCACCTCATCATTCGCTCCCCTTACATTCCATGTTCTGATTACTATGTCCTTTGTCAAGTCCTTGGTCGTCATCTTTTGGTCAGTCCTTGTCCGAGGCTTATTGCTTGTTGTTTTAGTTATTTGTTTTCCAGGGAGGGGCACTAACCCTCCGCCAACCCTTTTAGTCGCCTTTTATGACAAGCTGGGATACTTGGGGAGTATTCTTGAAATATATATATATATCCATCCATCCATCCATCATCCAATCCTACATTGCCCTCATGAGGAGCGTATATATATATATATATATATATATATATATATATACAGGGTGTAACGCGACGTATGACAAAAACT
The DNA here is from genome assembly GCF_032717465.1 of Coenobita brevimanus. Lineage (NCBI taxonomy): Eukaryota > Metazoa > Arthropoda > Malacostraca > Decapoda > Coenobitidae > Coenobita > Coenobita brevimanus. The sequence goes on from NC_137018.1 coordinate 45,721,882, forward strand.
TACACCAATGATCTATCATGTAATTTTGAGTATATTTTGTTCTATAGACATATGCTCTCTGCGACCCCAGTTCAGTACCCAGGATTCGGCTGTTTTGTGTAAAAGCTTCGTGCCTTGCATGTGCCATTGGGTGAGAGCTTCGCAGAGCGATGGGAGACGAGTATTATTAGCTTATACTGTACTGTACATATCCCATATCCTATCGGTACACACGAGTTTTAAGAAGAAACTTTACGTAGTCTATTGATTCTTTAACATCAAGTCATGCATTCATGCAATTCTTTTGCACGAATCGACTGTAATTAAGGATTAAATTCAAATTTTATTGCTTGCAAAGGAGTAGGGAGGGAGGGAGGACAGGTTGGTGTGTTGTTGCCAGTTATGTTATATTTGGTTTGTAGGATGATGCTACCAGCATTATCATAACACCCACTGCTCATTCAGTGAATAAACATTATTCTAATGGGAGATTAGCCTCACTTTAAGTCAGGAAGAATTTTATTTATCACAACTATTCTGCGCAAGTAAACGTGGCACGATTGGGTATCTACACCTGTATTCCTCTCTCCAGCACTGGCATTATCATCTCAGAATCCGTGAAAAAAATACACGATATCTGCATATTCTTCATTGCTGTATGTACGTGGTATGCTGTTTCATGAACATGTGAAGCTGAACCCGGTGAACAACAGAACGTGGAGAACAATATTTGAAGCGTGTGCCTCCCCTGCAAATGTTCCCGTTCAAATGACAGTGGACGCAGGGTTGCCAAGTCCTTATCATCAATCTCGCTAATTTAGTCCTGAAAACTTGCTAGAATGTCGCTAGATAGTAAACACTGCAAAACATCGCTAGAAAATACGATAAAATCTCTAGAACATCACCTCAAAATGGCAAAAATATCCACAATGTAGCTAGATATCATGTTGCCAGATGTTAAATAATGGCGCTAGGTGGATGCAAAAAATAGGTCTAGCTGCACAGCCGTCACATTGGCAATCCTGTATCACTGTTCTCACGTCAATATCATATGAAAAAAATGGTGCCACGTTTACTTGCAGCGGAAAAATTGTAATTAATAATAATATTACTCCTGCCTTAAAGTGATGCTAGTCACTCAGAACAGTAATGTTCTTTCACTGAATGAGCAGTGGGTGTTATGATAATGCTGGTAGCATCATCCTACAAACCAAATATAACATAACTGGAAACAACACACCAGCCTGTCCTCCCTCCCTCCCTACTCCCTTGCAAGCAATAAAATTTGAATTTAATCCTTAATTACAATCGATTTGTGCAAAAGAATTGCATGAATGCATGACTTGATGTTAAAGAATCAATAGACTACGTAAAGTTTCTTCTTAAAACTCGTGTGTACCGATAGGATATGGGATATGTACAGTACAGTATAAGCTAATAATACTCGTCTCCCGTCGCCCTGCAAAGCTCTCACGCAATGGCACATGCAAGGCACGAAGCTTTTACACAAAACAGCTGAATCCTGGGTACTGAACTGGGGTCGCAGAGAGCATATGTCTATAGAACAATATATACTCAAAATTACATGATAGATCACTGGTGTAAGTTTTTGTCATATGTCGCGTTACACCCTGTATATATATATATATATATATATATATATATATATATATATATTATATATATATATTCTATCTATTTACACCCTGTATATATATATATATATATATATATATATATATTCTATCTATCTATAGCCAGACGCCATAATCCCATAAGGGGTGGCCATTTGACTTTGAGTTAGTTGTTCTACGGGGAGGGGCACTAACCCTCCACCAACCCACTTGTTGACACGTAGGGAGCACGTATGGGTTGGTTATATGGTTACCACCCAGCGTTGTAAATGGTTTCCTGGCTTACAAGAAACCATTAGGCTTGTCACTCAATGTAAAGCCACTTGTAAAGGAAGGAAAAGCCATAAGAAGTGGCAGGAAAGATGGGAGAAATAGGAAGAGAGGAGGGCAGGCACAGAAAAAGAATGATAAAGGCTAAGGAAGAAGCAGGCAGCACTACATCAAGAGTGTGGATGATGGTCACCAATATATTATATATATATAATATACATAGAGAGAGAGAGAGAGAGAGAGAGACTGTATCTATCTATCTACATATATATATATATATATATATATATATATATAATACCAGCCAGTTGGAGAAATCCATTCATTCTATCTAACTATTTGCATCACCACGGTTTGATGCTTTCAACCACATCTACAACGAAAAATTCTTTTCTTAAGACAGACTCTTAAAGTTTACAATCAACATATTATCATTATGCTCTATAAATATAGTCTTGGAATGATCAGACTCAATGATTTTAACACATAATATGAGGGGTCGCGCAGTGTAAGGTGTTCTCATGCCACCATAATCTGCCAGAAAACGGGTTCAAAGTTCAGTAATATTCTCGCAACCTTAACTTTTTACATTTTGATGGTAGAACGTCACTTCCTTTTTTCTAGGAAAGGTTTTTGAGTGTAGATTGTGATTCTTGTAATATTTTGGTCATATACTGTATATGAAACTAATACTGTATTAATGAATATTATTTGTTAATTTAAAAAAAAAATTATTTTGCTGAACTTTTAACCCATTTTCTAGCAAAACTTTGACTGCTTAAAACAACATTGATTAGAACGATGATAAGTACCATTAAACAATATACAGTAAAACCTCGATTTAATGGCATTCATTCTAACGGCAACCCCAAACTAACGACACAAATCTCCTGAGCAATATTTATGCAAAAAATAATAATAATAATAATAATAATAATTATAATAATAATTCACCCAAAATGGGTAAAAATTAGAAATTCAAATGTGGCGGGCACCGCATGCATCTCAATTGTCTGTTTGCAGTTTCCCACCAACTGGGTATGTTTATGCTCACTTAGTCTTCCTCCTGCTTTGCCTGACCCCAAAGCGGAAAAAATTAGCATGTAAGGTTAAATTTAAGAACTAGGGTTATAAACTTCATAACTTAGTGAATTTATTTACGTAGTGCCCTCTATTCTACTTCAACGTACCAACTAACTTACCTGGATTACAGTACAGTAGAGTTGCGATTTAAGACCAAACGAAACAACGATCTTACAATAACACGAGCATTTAATTTCTCCCATAATTATATAATAACACGGTAATACCACTCAACTGCGCGAGACAAACTGTGGGAAATGGGTGTTTTGGTACTGGATTTCCAGTACAACTCGTGTGTTATGCTTTTGTCGGTCACTGATTGGTTTCCTCGACCCGACCCGACCCGACCCATGTGACCCCCATACCACAGGCCACAGCCTGCTGCCTACCTCAGTGTTGTGTGAACGGTCACTGTGATGAGAAGTTTATTTGCTTATTTCCTTGCTCCTCGTTTCCTTTCAGAACTATGCACGTGGTTCCAAACTAACATTATGCCTAAGCACCCTGAAAGTGCTATGAACACAAGAAAAGCATTTATTCTAAATGAAAATGTAAAGCTGTTGGACGAAGTGACGTGTAGCGCTGCAGCTTAAGTGCAAATGATCAGACAGATAAAATGAGTCGGTATGTTTACGATGTGGATAGTTTTCTTTGTTGGAAAAAAAAAAGTTAATGATGGAGCAGTAAAATTCATGTTTTTGCCTTAGTGCAACGTGTGTGAAAAGAAAAAAGAAAAAAAAAGGGGCTTTGTGCTTGATCTTTTTGTTATAAACTGACGATCTTTGGTCAAGTAAAATTCAGACCTTACAATACATGAAGACACCATGTGTTGACATAAACAGTTAGGCAAAATAATTATGTGGGTTCAGTTCTTGTGAATTATACTGTCATACAAATTATACTGTTTGGCTGACTTGTTTATTTTTCACAATTTATGCATTTGTGTGTATCTGAAAAGTGAGATACGCAATCACTCCATGCTGACAATTTCTTTATAGTTTTTTTTCTTTCTTTATTGTTGATGACTAATGGCTTTTAGAAAGTTTCACAATGCATTTTTTTTTTTTTTTTTTTTTTTTTTTTTTTTAAAGTACCGAAAGTGATTCGTGACAAAATATGTGTGATGCTGGCCGGCCATTATTCACGTGTTGTTTAGGTCAAGTTTATGCTTGATTTCTAATAAGGACTGTCAAGAGGCTTAGTGGCAATCCTTGGTGATTAAAATTTTTATGGGGAGTATTAGGGGGCAAAACTAATCAGTTAGGTTAGGTTAGAATGCAGCAGCTATGGATTAATGTCTCCAGTCGGTGAGGTCATATGTAAACACACTGTCTTCGGTGTCTTAAGGCAGACGTATTTCTAATAATCGATCTTTAAATAAATTTTTAACGAAAAATATGAGGCTCCTAGAACCTAACCCTTTACTTTACATGTAAATATATGTCACATTTTAGCACGAAATTGACTTTGCACGTGGTTCTGCATAACATATCTTGAATTGTATGAAGACTCAACTGTACTGTACTTACCTGGATTACTATACTGTACTTACCTGGATTACTGTACAGCACTTTACAACAGTACAACACCACACCTACCTGCTTTCTTTTGATCTAAATATAAATTTTTTTTATTGATTTTGTATGTTTGCACATGTTTATACGCTTAAAAATGTGTTAAAATGTGTTAGTGTGAGTTCCGAGGGTACTGATAGGTGTAAGCCTCAATCTAACAGAATTTTGCTTCTTTCGGCATGCTCAGGGCCCCCTAGGGTGCCATTAAATCGAGGTTTTACTGTAAATGCGCTACGGACCCCCAAAAAAGGTCATACAGGCAGGCTATAAAACGGCAAGAATTTCTTTTTGCGTGCTATGAACATAGCACAACAGCAAGGACTGACAAATGGTGCAGCAGAAACTCCCCCCAAACACACCGCCATGTATGGCCAGCCAATCAGTACGTGAGGCTTGCAGTCTGGCTACATTCTCATTAGCCACAACCAACACACGAGCACACAGGCACAAAACCTAGATGCGCTCCTCTGCTCCCATACCACCACCACAGCTGGATTCATGTACAATACTTCTTTTGAAGGACTTCCAACCATATTTCCAGTGGGGGAAGGTGTTCTCATCCATGACCACATGATACAGTATGGGTGAAAATAATGTTACCCAACAAAAATACATTTTCCAGCCGGTGGTCTGTGAACCCCTTCCATTGCGCGGCCCCTCATGTGAAAATAAGAAATGGTCTCACCATGTTCGATATCTTCATCATCATCCTCTTCTTCATCATCATCATCATCCTCTTCACTGGCTTTTGCTGAAAAGAACAAATATACATGTGTCATTACCATCAATCACCACTGATCATCCTCAACATCACCCAAACTCTCATCCACACCTAAAAGGTGAGGTAGGATCCAGACACAAATAATGAGATTATGAAAATACACAAAAGTAGACTGGTTCAGCTGCATTCTCACTGAAATAGGCCACACATCATTCAAATCTCTGAAATCCTGGCTCCACCTGAGAAGTAAAACTATCAACACATTCTTTTAAAACATGAACTTAAAAAAAAAAAAAATCATATTTCATCCATCTATTCTGACCACTTGAGAACTCCTTAGCTGCCAAGTTTCCACACCTTCCTTTATCAGACATTCATTTACCACATCCACCCACCTTCTTGGACTACCATGCCTCCTCCCACCTTCATAAACATATCCTCCTGGATCACTTTATTTCAATCAATTTTCTCTCTGTGACCACACTATCCATGCAAAAATCATCCACCCTTTTATAGAAAGAATTCTTAATGGTGCATATTTCAACAATATCTTTACTTTCTTCTAACACTCTGTGCAATCCACACACATTAATAATAATAATAATAATAATAATAATCTGCTCTTTTGTTTCTCAAAGGTACCAGTTCTTCCTTTGGGAATCCACTAGCGCTCAACACACACACATTATTTTTATCATTACAAGAATAGTGATATCTCTCACATATAATACAGCTACATCATATACATATGGAAGTGGCAATAATTAAACCCTATAATCATCTGTCATAGTACAGTAAAAGTCCTATTATTCGGCAGCTGACTGTTGGGTAGATCCGACATTTCGGCAGTTTTGAGAAATAGTCCCATTTACGAAAATCATTGATTGTTCGGCAGATGTCCGGAATCATCTCGGCAGTCTAGGAAGTGTTATCTGTGGTTTGTAGGCCTAATGTTTCATTACACTTCTGTATGTTCACTAATTTCTATATTTTTATTCAGATTCAGGTATAGTACTGTACTGATTACAATATTGCACAGTATCATACACTACAGTAACCACCCCCACCAAATTAGCGAGGGTTACGTTCCAAGCCTCCACGCTAATTCTTGAAATTCTTTCATTCTTGATGCCTTCCTGAAAATGACACCGGTAATTGAGTAGCCCATGAACCACTGACACTGTAATGCATTACCCATAAATAAATGTTGCTTGTCAAATCAGTTTCCCCGTTGTTTTTAGCTGTACGGCTGTGACAGCTCTAGTATTTTTATTCCTCAGCATAATGGTGGAAGGGACTGTCCTGTTTAACTGAACCTAACCTAACCGAGTTTAACTGTACCTTATAATTTAACCAAACCTAACCTAAAGTCAGAAAAATACTTAAAAATAAACTGGAGGAATATGAATTGCTAAGGTCTCTCTGATGAAAGTTAAACGTACATTTAGTGCTCATTCTTTTGTTTGTTTTTGTGCTTAACGTGAAAGAGAGAGCATTGATGCAAACAGTAATATATCCCATTAACCCCTTAATAACCTCCGGCACTGAACAACCTTTTACAGTACCGATGTCAGTGATGTTAAGTTAGTGTGAGCTATAAAGAAAACTGAACAATTATGGGGAGGGAACGAAGGTCAGTGGTATGTTTACATGACTACGCTACGATTCCAAGCAGTTAGGCAGTCGGTTAATCTCAGATGTTTTCGCCCGTTTGGTAAATACACCGTAACTTTATCAATCTTTCCGTGACTCATAACGAATCATAGCATGGGTTTAAGAAGCTAAATAACACATTGCTAGGTGAGCCAGACGATTATCTTCCCATCTTTAAGAAAAATAAATTGATTTCAGAAGAATGGAAGAACTTTACGTACTCAGAAAGGGATTTAATTTCTTCCATTTTCTTATAAGATGTGAAGATAATCGTCTGGCGCACCTAGAAATGTGTTATTTAGCTTCCTAAACCCATGCTATGATTCGCTATGATTGACTGGAGAATTGATAAAGTTACGGTGCATTTACCAAATTGGCGTAAACATCTGAGATTAACTGACCCCCTGACTGCTTGGAATCGTAGCATAGAGTCGTGTAAACATACCAGTGACCTTCGTTCCATTCCTATAATTGTTCACAGTTTTTCCATAGCTCACTAACTCGACATCGGTACTTTAAAGGGTTGTTCAATGTCGGAGGTTATTAAGGGGTTCATGGAATACATTACTGTTTCCATCAGTACTCTCCTTTCACATGTAAAAAAAAAACGAACAAAGGAGTGAGTGCTAAATGTAATTTATGACTTTCATCAGAAAGACCTTACCAGTTCAGATCCCTTTATTTTATGCAATTTTCAGACTATTTTATTTTGTTTGGAAAAAGTACTGTATACAGTACTCACTCCAAACATATTTGTAATAATATAAGTAGTGATGAGTTCACCAATACAAGTGATGTACTGAGCTGATAGGTAATATTCCGTATCATTTCGGCCATCCAGGAAGTGTTATCTGACTTGTAGGCCTACTGTGTCATTACCCTTGTATATGTTCACTAATATATATATATATATAAATATTTCAGATTCAGGTATAGTACTGTATTGATTGCAGTATTGTACAGTATACAGTACTCTCTCCAAACACAGTTGTAATACCGTACCATAAGTGGTGATAAGTGTTCACCAATATATTTAAGGTACTGAGTGGGTAGGTTTTTGATTATTCGGCAAATCTAATTTCTCGGCATCATCCTGGTCCCATAGATGCCGAATAATGGGACTTGTACTGTACCTCTCTCAAGGTCATAGCATTTTGAAAAAAGAAAGGCTTTCATCTGTCTCTTAATGGATTCAACAAAAGAAAGTTGTTTTATGGACAATGGCAATCTGTTATATAACCCAGGGGCTCTATACACAAAAGAACGATCAAAGAAAGATGACTGGTGAATGGCTCCAGGCTCATTAAGACGCAAGGAATCATCTTCACTGCATAACATCACACTCGGGCGTGCCGATGGGAATCTTAACAATTCAGCAAGATACTTCAGTTCACCAAACTTCTGAACCTTGAATGTAATAAGTAACTAATGCAACCCAATCAGGAACAGGGTAGCCAAGGTTTGGAGGGGGGGGGGGGGGTCAAAGATAAGCCTTGCTGCCCTGTTCAACCCAGACCGAACCTTTGTTAGTACAGTATATTATTTGGAAGACCAACCCACAGTGAATTACAATAATCAACACGAGACAAGATCACTGCATGGACCAATGTTAAGAGGCACCGTCTATTACAGGAATTTTCTCATAGAGTACAGATTTCTGATGTGCAAGTTTCACCCTCTGACAACCTGATTAATATGTTCTTTGTAATTTAACTCTGAATTAAAATAAACACCCAGATTTTGAACAAAACTGACTGGATGAAGCTGTGACACGCCAATGTTCAAAGCCAAGGCATTATCAGTGTCATCACCCCTTTTGTTTCCTCTGATGTTGATGATCTCAGTTTAACCATCATTCAGCTCAAGTTTCCCCTTAGCCATCCAAATCTTAATATCAGACATTAGAGATTCAAGTTTTGTCTTAGTATCATTGATATCTGACATCTTAACATAGAGCTGGGTGTCGTCAGCTTAAAAATGATGGGACAAATCGTGCGCATCAAGCAAAGACAATAAACTACTTGTGTAGATAGTGAATAGAATTGGACCCAGAACTGATCCTTGAGGGACTCCAAATAAAATGGGGGCAGAATCAGAGCTAGAGTAATCAACAACCAGTATCTGAGATCTGTCCGACAGATACGACTTGAGGAGCAAAAGAGGACTATCATGAACGCCATAAAAATACAGATAATCCAACAATAGTTTATGATCTACTGTATCAAACGCTGCAGACAGATCCAACAGAACTAGGAGAGAGGACAAACCCATTACAAGTGTTTGCCACCAAGTCACTATGAATCCTTGTTTGTGCAGGTTTAGTTGAATGGTCTTTTCTGTATGCTGACTGAACAAGAGGAACAACTCTGTTGTGTTCCAGTTGTGGTACGAGTTGATCAAGTATGGCCCACTCAATAACCTTGGATAAACAAGACAGGTTAGAGACAGGACGATAATTTGTCATGCTCTCGACATCAAGGCCAGGTTTCTTAATTAGGGGCCTAAGAAAAGCACATTTCTCAGACTGCACAAAATTACTTTCTAAGAAGCATCTATTTATTATGCCACAGATAAATACTGCAGAGTGCTCATACACATCAGGCAGTTGTGACATGTTACACGGATCAAGTGAACAAAATGTTTTATTAAGCTCGCTGATGTAACATTTGACTTTGTTTACATCCAGTAGATGAAATGTTGAAAGCAAATGATCCCCGGTGCACAGTGGCTGGAAGTCAACTGAGTACGCTTCACTAGGAGAACTGCTGTCTTAATCACTTCTTATGCGAGATATCTTAGTTGTACAAAATGAAGCAAAATTAGAAGCCAATTGGGCATCAGATACAGAAGCTGCTTTAACAATTACATTCCTCCAACCAACCAAATTGTTCAAAACTGCAGACAGTTTTTTTTATCACCACCACATGAATCAAATTTATTTTGATAACACCTAGCCTCTTGGGCTTTTACAGTGTGAACGACAGCTCTTCTCGCGAAAACATAACGCAAACGAGTTACTTCGGTCCGCTGAAAGCGCCACTCACGTTCTGCCTTTCTACGTTGTCTACACAAAAGAATTAATGGATGGACCATACCATGGAGAATTATCATGTACAGTGATTGTTTTTACTACCTCAGGACAATAATGGTCAAAAATTGACTTAAGCTCACTGTTGTAGATATCAACCAATTCACCAGAAGAAAGATTTGAAGAATTAATGTAGTTTAAATGGTGATCAATTTTAAGACACATCAACTGGCAGTCAACATTCCTGTAATTTCTGAACCTGATGACCTTTTTATATGAAGGGGATTTCAGGACATCAAAACTAAGAGTGATCAGGGCATGATCAGAGATACGGGGGTCAAATGAGTCAACCTCCACATCTAACACACGCCTGCAATGAACAGGGGACAAGATCAAGTCAAGGACATGTCCTGAGACATGAGTTGGATTACTCCATCCATCCATCATCCAAACCTACGTTACCCCATCAAGAGCATAGAAGCCCGGGGCTAGGCAGTTGGTCCTGACATTCAAGATGAAAGTGACCAACCTCACTAATCCCTGAGTGGCATTATGTGTGCAATAAACCCCACTGGCGATCTTTTCACCTACCTTTCAGACTCCTGGTCCTCCTCCTTTCGGGACTTTGGCGAAAGCTTTGCCATTGCACTTGACATCTCAAAGGCTTTCGATCGAGTCTGGCATAAATCTTTAATTTCCAAACTGCCCTCCTACGGTTTCTATCCTTCTGTCTCCTGACTGGAAGTCAGGAGTACACACAGTATCTTTGGCAGCACGGCACAACCCAGATTTGCATCACATGGCTACTTTCAGTTACCATCAGCAGCGAATGTGGACAGATAGTCCATTTTGGTGTACAGTAGGTGGATGCATGGAATATTGTAGTATGGAAATGTAACCTGGTGTATGAAATGTGGCCACAGTCAAAACTATGATGATGGGAAGTTGGGGTTCTGTGCTAATTTTACATATTTTTGCATTCACTTCTTTTCTTACATTATACTGACATAAGGTATGGGAGGGGAGGAGGGGTGTCCATCATCCCATTTACTGTCACACACTAAGGGAAGACTCAAACATTTTCTTTTTTAATATAACAGAACACAGGAAAAAAAAAACAAATGAATAAAAAAAAATAATAATAATAATCCATACACCAGAATTCATAAAATATTTGTAATTGTTGGACTTGAACAGCTGTTGGTTGAAGTTTCAGGGGATACAACTTCAGGGAAGTGAGTTCCAGAGAGATGCAATTCAGGGAATAAAAGAATTCTGATAGGCAGAAGTTCTGCAATATGGCTGTGTGACATTCCAGTCATGAGCGCTACCAGATGCCCGTGTAGAACGAGGGAAGGCATGGAGAGATGGCACAATGGATGCAATATCATATGAGCATTTACCATAAAAGTATATATAAAACAATACATGGGAGGCAACATTCCTCCTTACTTGTAGGGGAGGTAGTTTATCTATAATAGCTGGGCTGTTAATAATTCCAAGAGCTTTGTTCTGAATTTTGTCTTGTTGTTTTAATGCAACCTCTCCACATCCATTCCACAATGGTATGCAATATTCAAGCTGAGAGCACAAATGACTTTTATAAATTATAGCTAACTGCCCATCAGCGAAGAAGTTACGGACTCTACAATAATCCAAGTTTCTTTGAGGCGGTTTTGTCAAGTGATCTGACACGAGAGGTCCAGCTGAGGGCATAGTAAGTGAAACACCAAGAATTTCAACACTTTCTGAGATGGGATTATTAGTAGCACTGATGGTAATATACAAATCTAGCAATATCTGTCTATTCTGCGCAAATGTGTGAAAAACCATGTCCATGTATATAATCGGTCTCAGAAATTTAGGGTACTATGAGCTAGTCTGTATATATACGGACTAGGCAATTTTGACACTATTGGTTTGTCAGTACAGTATCCCTCCAAGACCCAGCGTAAGTGAGCCAAAGGTATGTCCGGGACTTGGGAAAAATGCCCCTGGACAGGTACTTACAGAACCCAACCCAACCCAACTTCAAGCAACCTGAATAACTCCCTACTGGACATGCACAGTACCGATTCACACAAATATGGGACAGCAACCATACAATAAATGAAAAGGAACCAGAGAAATGAGAAATAAGAAGTGAGTATGGAAAATATTTAGCAGTGTACAGGGTACTTATGACACGTCCGTTACCATCGCGAAGATTAACCCGCCTCCTCTATGATTCTGACGGTGGTGAAGGTGCACTTAAAGCACATACACTAAGCCAGTGTTGCGCTGCACTTAATCCTTTGCAAAGTGAATTATAATCGTTTAACACTGCACATTCTGTTCTTACTTGCACCATGCCAGTGTTGCACTCTATACTTAATCCTTTGCCTTAAGAATTTAAATTTCTTAACACTGCACAACACTGTAAATTCCCATGTGGCCTTGGTTTAATCACGCTTGTTCTAATGCTATCCACAACAAGGAGATGGCCTACAAAAGGTACCGGAGACAACCCACCCTGAATCTCATCATCTTTACGTTTCTGCCCGGAATCGTGCTAAGTCTGTTCTTCGCTCTACTAAAAATAATTTCATCCATACTAAATGCTCTCAACTCTCCAACTCGAATTCTTCCCGCTCATTCTGGCACCTTGCCAAAAATCTTTCTAACAACTTTACCTCATCATCCTTCCCTCCTCTTTTCTACTCAGATGGTTCTGTAGCTATTTCTTCTACTGATAAAGAAGATCTCTTCGCACAGACTTTCTCCTCCAATTCCACCTTAGACGATTCCGGTTCTGTTCCTCCATCACTTCCCCCCTCTGACTTCCTCATGGCTGACATTAAAATTTCTTCAGTTGATGTATTTTCTGCCATCACTGGCCTCAGTACTAACAAGGCATATGGGCCTGATGGGGTCCCTCCTGTTGTTCTCAAGAACTGTGCTTCTGTGCTTACACCCTGCCTAGGCAAACTCTTTCGCCTTTGTCTGTCAACTTGTACCTTTCCTTCTTGCTGGAAGTTTGCTCTCATTCAGCCAGTCCCAAAGAAGGGTGACCACTCCCAACCCTCCAACTATCGTCCAATTGCTTTAACATCCTGTATTTCAAAAGTTTTCGAGTCAATTCTTAATAGAAAAATTTTAAGGCATCTTTCCTATCACAACCTTCTTTCCGATCGTCAGTATGGGTTCCGTCAGGGACGCTCCACTGGCGATCTTCTCATCTACCTTTCAGACTCCTGGTCATCCTCCTTTCGGGACTTTGGCGAAAGCTTTGCCATTGCACTTGACATCTCAAAGGCTTTCGATCGAGTCTGGCATAAATCTTTAATTTCCAAACTGCCCTCCTACGGTTTCTATCCTTCTATCTGTGCCTTCATCGCTAGTTTCCTTTCTGGCCGTTCTATAGCCGCTGTTGTAGACGGCCATCGTTCTTCTCCTAGATCTATCAACAGTGGTGTTCCTCAGGGCTCTGTCCTATCACCAACTCTCTTCCTTTTATTCATCAATGATCTTCTAAGTTGTACATCTAACCCTATCCACTCATACGCTGATGACTCCACCCTTCACCTTTCCATTCGGTTCCCGCAACGCCCATCTCAACAGTTACTTCAAGAAACAAGGGATGAGGCTACGGCACACCTAATGTCTGACCTGGCTCGTATCTCTGACTGGGGTAAAAATAATATGGTTGTCTTTAATGCATCTAAGACTCAGTTCTTACACCTATCAACCCGACAAAATCTTCCACAGGTATACCCACTAATGTTTAACAATATTCAGCTTAATCCTGCATCATCCTTGAACATGCTTGGGGTTTCATTTACTCGGGACTTATCTTGGAAAAATCATATTACATCTCTTGTAAAATCTGCTTCCAAGAGACTGGGTGTGCTAAGCCGACTCCGCTCTTTCTTTACCCCTGCACAATTGTTGACTCTATACAGGGGTTTTATCCGCCCCTGTGTGGAGTACAACTCTCATGTGTGGGGAGGCTCCCCACATACAGCTCTTCTCAATAGGGTGGAGTCAAAGGCTTTTCGTCTCATTAACTCTCCTCCTCTTACTGACTCCCTTCAACCTGTCTCTTCGCCGCACTGTTGCATCTTTATCTCTTTTCTATCGCTACTTTAATGGTCACTGCTCCTCTGAACTGTCTGCTTTCATTCCTCCACCTCTACGACGGGCGCGTAGCACCCGTCTGGCAGCAAACTCTCATCCCTTTTCTGTCCAACTCTCTAATGCAAGAGTTAACCGTTACTCCCAGTCTTTCATTTATGCAACAGGTCAGCTCTGGAACTGTCTCCCTCTGTCTGTATTTCCTGCTTCCTATGATCTACAGTCTTTCAAACGCAGTGTGTCCAGGCATCTCAGAATGATCAGATCTTGAATTTGGCTCTCTATTGTATTTTGTTTTTCTCTTGGAGGGAACTGTTACTGCGGGCTCATGGCCTTTGGTTCCTTCTTCCTCGCATTAAAAAAAAAATAAAAAAAAAAAAAAAAAAAAAGTTATTCACTGTCCATCACAAAAGCGAGCACGTGTGCAGCCATGGCGACGACAGTATGTAGGCGGGAAGTGGGGAGGATGTAGGGGCGCTCTTGTGGATATTGCCGGAACTACATGCCAAAACACAGCTGTTCGTCACTGCATATACATATAATAAATCAAGCCCAAAATGTCTGGGACTTGGGCATCCAAGTCTAAAAGGAATTACTGTATATATAATGACTCAGCATGGAATGCATTAAAGGAATCTTACTGTATAACTAATATTGGCTAAGTTTTGTTTGTGTACATTAGTTTGGTACATATTAAACTTAACCTCCTTTCATGTGGTTTGGTCAAATAAAAACCCAGCACAAAATTAAGAGAGTACATCTGGGCAAGGCAATTTGAAAAGGCATTTTTAGGCAGAGAGCAAAATAAGGAGTATAACAAAGGAGGGTGGTGCATCAAGATAGAGTGGTCTTCAAAAAGTAGGAAATAAATATGTATGACAGCTGGTCTTCGTGCTGGGGGTCATTCTTCAAACATGATGCATACAGTAACATGGATACAAAACTAACCTGCATATGCCCTCTTCAGACCCTGAAAGAGCATGAGCATGGCTGGGAGAATCTCTTTGTGGCACTCTTGCAAAACAGTCAGACGTTCAGGTCCCAGCTGCAATAGTGTGCACATTCCAAGCACACAGATCTTACGGTCATGAAGCCTGCAAAGATAAAGGACTGTGCTATTTAACTCTTTCTTTGACATCATCATCATCCGGACCTCCTTTCCCCCCCAAGGGCAGGGTGAGGAGTAGCAATGTCCAGACAGCAAAAACTTGCCCAATCAAAATACAGTAGGCCACACTTCCATTCACTTATCACTCAAGCCCCCGGAATCCTGGCTCTACCACATACACCAAAAACATTCACCACATTCTGCAGCTTCACACCGCGTATTCAACTGAGTCAATCCGGACGCTGCCATGCTCACAAGGGGTGCCAAAATCCATAATCACGAACTTCTCCTCACAAAATTCACCCAGCCAGGTCAATCTCGTCAGTTCCCTAGCCTCACCGACTTCTAAACCTCTCTTCCCCACACACTCATCCACTATATCTCTCCACATTCTCCTTGGTCTACCTTGCCTCCTCCCTCCTTCAAATTCGCTCAGGTATACCTTTTTTACCACTCTATTGTTATCCAGTCTTTCCACATGACCATACCATCTCAGGACACTCTCTTCGATTCTAGTGTCCACCGACTTCCTCACTCCACACCTTTCATGAATCACATTATTTCATATCCTATCCACCCTCTGTACTCCACATACATTCCTCAGCAGTCCCAACTCCACTGCTCTTGCTCTTGACTTTTAATTTTCATGCCACACCAGAGTCTCACACCAATATGTTAGCGTTGGCACTAACACTCCCTCATGTAAGCCTCGTGCAGCTGCAACACTCAAGCCTCTGTTTCTTATCAAGGCCTTCATTGCACCAGCCACTTTTCTTCATTGTGTCACTCTACTTTCAACTTCTTTTGCACATTTTCCTCTCTTTTCGATCACTGTACCCAAGTATTTGAACTCTCTCACCAATTCCAGTTTCTCTCCATTCACTGTCACATCACAATGGGAGTCACCGTCTCTCTCAATAACCATCACTTTACTCTTCTCTACGTTTACTCTCAAGGCACGACGCTCACAGACACCAGCAAAACTCTGCACTAGCCTACCAACTTCTTGTCTGGTACTTGCAAGCAGTACTGCATCATCAGCATACAACAAATTTGAGATATTTCATATACCACGATTCATTACCAGTGCCATCCCTCTCTCCATTACTTGTGTTTTTACTTCTCTCATCACCTCATCCATATATATATTGAACAACCAAGTGGACATCACAAAACCTTGTCGCATGCCCACACCAATCGTGAACCACTCTCTTAGATGCTTAGCTACCATCATAAAAACTCTTGAAAGCACCTAACAGTTTACCATCTACACCATACATGCGCAAAACTTTCCACAATCCTTCTCTGTCTACTTTGTCGTATGCTTTTTCCAGATCCATGAATGCCATAAACACCTTATGGTCCTTCTCACAAGCCTACTCTGCTACCTGTCTCACTACAAATACTTGATCCACACATCCTCTGCCACTCCTAAAGCCACCCTGTTCATCACTCACTAGGACTTCTGATATCTCTCTTACTTTATCATAATTCTTCCATATACTTTCCCTACCACACTCAATAAACTTGTGCCACGATACTTCTTGCACTCACTTCGCTCACCTATACCTTTGTACAGGGGTACAATCACACCCTTTTCCCACTCTGCAGGCAGTTTCACTCGCCCATGCCTTCTTACGTATCTCCAACAAGCACTTCATTCCACTCTCTCCACTACACTTAAGCATCTCTGCATACACCTCATCAACCCCAGCTGCCTTCCCATTTTTTAGCCATTTCACAGTGCTCTTCACCTGTGCAAGTGTCACGTCTCCTAGCACTGCATTCCTCCTCTGCACACCCCCAAAACCAATCATGTTTACAGCTGCTCTGCTCTCTCTATTCCCATTCATCATGCTTTCAAAATATTCTTTCCATCTAGTCCTTACTTCATCTCCATGGGTTAGTAACCTACCACCTGCATCCCTCACACCATCACATTTCTTTCTGCTTTCACTTCTACATTTCCACAACTCTTTCCAGAATAACTTCCCATTTTCAGAGTAGTTCGCATTCATTTTTCTTCCCAGATCATCATTTACCTCCTCCTTTTTCCTCTTCACTAGCCTCTTTACATGCTTCTTGCTCTTGATATGCTCAGTTCTTATTTCAACTGAACCCCTATCTTTCTTTGACAAATTCATTATTTTTTTATTAATAACATATGAATTATGCAGCACTTGAAAACCTTATGGGGTGGAAAGTTAACTTCCTTTCCACATTATGGTACCATTTGGCCTTTTGAGACTGGAGAAGCTAGCAAACACCACTTATGATACGAGAGTCTTTGTTTGAAATTTTGAAACTCAAGAAATACTAATTTAAAACTTACATACAGGAAACCATTAACCCCTTAAACGCGGCCGTGACCAGTCGACCCCCCCCCCCCGAGTGGCGGGGTTGTATCGCGGTCTGAGTACCTGTAGGAAAATATTAGCCAAAAATCAGAGATTAACCCTACAACATTATACTTGGTATGGCAGATAGTACTTACATTCAGCTTTCTCCAGAGACAGGTGTTGAGCCTTCATGGACTACCCAAGGACTTGTGGAGACTTGCAAAGTTGGGTAACCAAATCTTCACTTTCACACCTCCAGCAACCCGGTTTCCCCTCTACCACAGCCTCATTCTGTCACAGTAAACTTTATACTACAACGTAAAGGCAGTTTGGAATCCGTATTTGTACAATAAGCACTGAAAATAAGGCTAAAATCAACAGAGCGTACGGCTGACATGCAGCGTGGCGGCGGTCTTCCCATCACTCAACAAACATTTCCATTTTCACAGCTAAAAACATGTATACTACATTATTTTCAATCATATTACTTCCCAAAAGATCACCGCGGCACGCTTTTTATTCTGCCTTACACCCGTCACTTTATTCTCGTTCCTGTCGGCCGCTTGCACTGACTCGGAAGAGCTAGAACTCGCCATAATGTCACTTTGAAAGCCTGCGGTAAACTGACGCTAAACAGGGGCAAACCGTGCAAAAAAAAGCTAGTGTTACAACTGGGGAAACAAGCGTTTCCTATTAGCATAAACTGCTTGTGAGAGGAGAGCGCAGATTTACAGTTCTGAGCACTCAGAGCGCTGCCATGTATCACAGCCAGGCTGGCTGGGCCGTGGTGGGGGGGGGAGGGGGGAAAAAAACGCGATACTTGGCAACAACGGAGGTCAGTAATACAAAGGTAAAGTATGCTAATTGTAGCTAAAGGGTGGTGGTACTGATAGATAATACCAGCTGGAGCCTGCCTGCCCGCGGTTATTCAAAATTTACTAGAATCGCAAACGCGACGCTCCGCCGTTATGTCCTTTTCGCCGAGCGTCGCAAATGCGACGATCCGCGTTTAAAGGGTTAACTAAGCTGGGTGGTAAGCATATAACCAAACTATGGCACCTAGTGGTTAAGTGGGTAATTATAGCACTCCAACTGGATTAAGCCTGTGTCAGTTTATAGTCAAGGGGTGGTTGGGGTGTGCTGCTCATGTAATGCCACTCAGGTATAAGTGAGGTTGGTCACTCTCATCTTAAATGTCAGGACCAACATGCCTAGCCCCTGGTTCCTATGCCCCTCATCAGGCAACACAGGATTAGATGATGATGATGATAAAAACTTACCCAAAGACATATATCTCTTTTCCATTATTGGTACTGCAGTGAAGTATTATTTACCAATTTCGTTTCATTTCCCAGCACATCGCAATGTGACTCTGAGTCACCTATTTTCACACAGCCATCACTAAACTCCACTTTAATTACAGTTCACATTACACAAACAAAATTAATATACACATTCATAAACCTAACATTTGTGACCCTTAATAAACAAACCTTAACCTACTTCTGTTATCTGTCCCTATGGGGATAAACATGAACAAGTTCACAGACAAACAGATGAAGCTATGATGAGCAGACTGGGCTCAACCCCTCAGTGCCGACATTGTTTTGAGGCCGACACATTCTCACTACGGGCATTTTCTTGAAAAGTCTATTTTCAGACCACCATATCAGGAAAGGTATAGCAGTTTGCGATACAAATTAAAAACCATATTACTCACCAACTCTTCGTCCTGTGAATGAAACCATCCCCAGGTCTGCAGGCTGCCCCATTGATGAGCAGGAACGAGAAGAGAGGTGGTTTCTTGCGGCCTCGGGCTGTGTTCGTGCAGCAGCTCTCAGCTCCAACTTCCGCTGTGGAAGCCAAGCACCTGGCTAGCTTTGGTAGCACTGACCAGGCTGTCAGACTGGTACACTTGTAACAATGGCCAGCCTTTCTTGCAAACGTACTCTTATTTTCTCACTCATTTCCTCAACTTTCCATACTCACCACCAAAGGTACGAATGATCACACTGCACATGTGGCTCGTCACTGGTTTTCCGACCATAACAGAGTGACAATGCCTCGTAGGTGTGTGGGGGAACTGACGCAAATACAATAAAGGGTGAAAAAATAAATATTTTCTTTCCAATGACAGTCTGCAAACTTTCTTTATATTCACTTTGAGAGAAGACTAGCGATGATGCACTTTCCATTATAACTTTTCTGCAGCGTGCATGCATTATTCTCGACTATTAGGTAAACGCTTGTACAGTAGCGTACTTCTATTTATGCTTTTCTGCACTTTTTTCTGGGATGGTGATAATACTTTACTACTTATGCTCTACAACACTTACTGTAGGATCTCGCCAATAATAACTCTGACTATAACATTTTCACCAATTACGGTGAGTTAGAATAGATACCCAGTTTCTATAATAATGTTAGGATTCACTTGAATAATGGTTATTTTGCAAATGCCAAGTTGTTATACTACAAATATGTCCACAACAAGATGAAGAATCAAACAGACAAACAAGACGAGATGAAGGAAATTGCTGAAATGTGAGCAGCAGCGAGGGGGAGATGGAGGATCCTCCCCTCGCCACCTCTCCTGTCCCGCCCGCCGCCATCCCCTCCACCTCCACTGCTCCATCTGATTCACCAGCTGCCTCCCCCTTCACCTCCACAGCCTCACCTGACTCACCTGCTCCATCTGGCATACCTGCAACCTCCACCAAAATAACTGTTGTTGCATTCTGGAAGAAATATAACATTCGACAGGCCGTAAATTTCTTCGTCAAAGCCTGGAATAATACAACACTGGCAACTGTTACACATGCTTGGTCTGCATTCCTGCCACAACTCAAGTCTGCTGAGACGGAGAGAGAGCAGCCATCAGAATTAATGACTTATGATTGGACTTGTAAATCAAATTTCAAGAAAATACCTGAAACAGTATTACGGCCAAGTAAATATCCGCCATCAATCACTCATCACTAACTCTCTTTCAAGATGACCAGCTGAGAAAGAACAACAGAGAGGGATTCAGTAGACGAAAACATTGATGACATTGGGGACTTGCCTGAAGATTTTGACTTTGTGGGGTTTGATGAAGTGTTGACGAAGTGGGTGACCCTGGTGCGAGAGGTAGGAGTGGGGACGAGGCCAGTGAGGGGTCAAGGGGTAGGACGCAGTAGCCTCCATGCGCAAGCCTCGGAACAATCATCACACCAAACACCTCTTTATCTCCTTTACTGTGATTTTTACATTACTCATGGTGATTTAATAAATAATCTTATTATTCCAGCTAAAAAAAAGCAGTGATAGGAGCTTCAAATGGGAGAAATGGATAAAAGTCCTGGGGTGGCGGCACCACTCATTCCATGTAGTGCTGCTCTCAGGTGTCTGCCCTTTCCTCTCCTCCATCCTTCTTTCCTTCCATCCTCTTCTGTCTTTCATTACTTCATTCTTTCCTCGTCCTTCTGCCTACAGGTGACTTTACACTCCCTCTTCTGTCTTTCTTTCCTTCATTCATTCCTCTTCCCTCTACCTGCAGGTGATACACTGACAAGCCAAATGATTTCCTGGAAACCAGGAAACCATTTACTATGTTAGGTGGTAACCATATAACCAAATTATGGCACCTGGTAGTTTAGTGGGTAATTAAGGTGCTCCAATCGGATTGAGCAGGTGAAGGTTTATATCCAAGGGGTGGTTAGGGTTTATTGCTCACGTAATGCCACTCAGAGATGAGTGAGGCTGGTCACTCTCATCTTAAATGTCAGGACCAATCCGCTTAGCCCCAGGCTCCTACGCTCCCCATAGGGCAAAGTATGATTGGATGATGGATGAATGGATAATGTCACGCAAAAAATGCTTTCCCTAATCATGGCATTTTTCTGGCACCAATTTGTAAACATGGTACTGGCAAAATCCTACAGTATAATATTTGCTCTTCATATCACAATTACGGTGCATCTTCCAAACTAATTTCAAGAGCAAGAAAAATGAAGATGTTCAATCCAAGAAAGTAATTTTCTAAGTGTACATACTAGGTTTTCTTCCAGTTTTGCTAGAGTGACTCAATACATTCACAATCTTTGCTGTACATATTACCTTTCCAAATTCATTATCACTTATGATAAAAAAAAAATGCACATACTGTACTTATCCACTATTTACAATCACTCACACGCTTGTTCACGGACGTAGTCAAAAAAAAAGCAGGAGGGAGAGAGGAAGGTGGGTGATGACACCTGATTAACCCTTTAAACGCGGATCGTCGCGTTTGCGACGCTCGGCGAAAAGGACATAACGGCGGAGCGTCGCGTTTGCGATTCTAGTAAATTTTGAATAACCGCGGGCAGGCAGGCTCCAGCTGGTATTGTCTATCAGTACCACCACCCTTTAGCTACTTTTAGCACACTTGACCTTTGTATTACTGACCTCCGTTGTTGCCAAGTATAGCGTTTTTCCCTCGTCCCCCCCCCCACCACCACCACCACCACGGCCCCTGCCAGCCTGGCTGGGATACATGGCAGCGCTCTGAGTCCTCAGAACTGTAAATCTACGCTCTCCTCTCACAAGCAGTTTATGCTAATAGGAAACGCTTGTTTCCCCAGTTGTAACACTAGCTTTTTTTTGCACGGTTTGCCCCTGTTTAGCGTCAGTTTACCGCAGGCTTTCAAAGTGACATTATGGCGAGTTCTAGCTCTTCCGAGTCAGTGCAAGCGGCCGACAGGAACGAGAATAAAGTGACAGGCGTAAGGCAGAATAAAAAGCGCGCCGCGGTGATCTTTTGGGAAGTAATATGATTGAAAATAATGTAGTATACATGTTTTTAGCTGTGAAAATGGAAATGTTTGTTGAGTGACGGGAAGACCGCCGCCGCACTGCATGTTGGCCGTACGCTCTGTTGATTTTAGCCTTATTTTCAGTGCTTATTGTACAAATACGGATTCCTAACTATCTTTACATTGTAGTATAAAGTTTACTGTGACAGAATGAGGCTGTGGTAGAGGAGAAACCGGGTTGCTGGAGGCGTGAAAGTGAAGATTTGGTTACCCAACTTTGCAAGTCTCCACAAGTCCTTGGGTAGTCCACGAATGCTCAACACCTGTCTCTGGAGAAAGCTGAATGTAAGTACTATCTGCCATACCAAGTATAATGTTCTAGGGTTAATCTCTGATTTTTGGCAAATATTTTCCTCCAGGTACTCAGACCGCGATACACCCCCGCCACTCGGGGGGGAACGACTGTACACGGCCGCATTTAAGGGGTTAAGGGACTCCCTGGGGAGATGCTGGCTGGCCAGGCTGGCCACACAGACCAAGTGCAGCCATAGTTTGCCCTCTCCCCACATATGAAAGGCCAGGTTGTGGAGAAATGGCCCTTGAAATGCTTGACTGCGGTGATAAGGGTCGTGGCAGGGAGAGACTGCACCACACTTGTCACAAGTGTGGTGGTGAGACCCAGCAGTGGCATTCATGGACTTCATGCCCGTCACTCTCACCACCATTTCCTTCATTTTTCATTGCTCAAGGGTCATCCACCTCTTCCGCAGAGGTGAAGGTATCCCTGCCATAAGCCAGTCCTACCTCCTGAAGCACTGTGAGGGCCTTTTCCAACGTGTCAGAGTGGGAAGGGGACGGAGCACGTGACACTTCACTCTCTAAGGGAATAACTTTCCCCCTTTCCAGACAAAGTTTGACCACTGTCAGATAAACTGGACACAGTTTCATCTAGAGCATGCCCTATTGCACTAAAACTTAGCCCTCTCTTTGCATCCACCACCAGAAGCTTGGCAGGGATGGATGATACAAGGGGGCTGCCTGAAGGATGGGGTGGGTGGGGGGGGGGGGCCAAATCGGACAAGGATGTTTCAGAAGACATCACTCCACACCTGAGCAAGTCATGGCACAGACTGAACCATACATGAACAAGGTGCAGGGGGTCCCTCCCCACCCCTGGGTACCAATATGAAATGGCGACCAGTTCAAATGGTGGCGGGAAGACGAATGCGGCTGTACCCTCCACCCGGCAACCACTGTCCATATGAAACGACACGGCATATGCCACTCCCCGGTGGTTGGGGGGTTAAGGTAAAGAGCTATTTGGCAAAGATTAACTCTATCATTAGAGACCTCCCATAATCTGAACAAGATTGCCAAAAAACAGACAGAGGAGTAGACTGTAGCACCAGTCAAACAAGGCAGTACTCCCAAGGTAGATGGAAAGCTAATAACAAGGAGAGCTGAAGCTCCTGAGTCATCAGCCCTCGGGACTAGGTCCCGACCGTCCCCCTTTGCTGAACATTTTCAGTGTTTCAGTAATACAGAGAGTAGGCCAGCATGCTCTCCAATACCAGTTTCTCTAAATATCAACACCAAACTACATGTACACTACACACCACACTTCTTTTTCCAAAATTTAAAGAAATCATGGCATCTCAACAAGTGGCCTTGGAGTCCGGGGGGGGGGGGGGGGGGGGGTTATAAACGCCCCCACCTTCTGCCCCTCTCCCGATGATGACCCAAGCTGCCTGGAACCACTGGCCAACACTCTTCTTCTTCATTTCTGCAACATACGCGGCCTTTCCTCTAAGTTTCGCTAAGTTAAGCGCCACCTCTCTTCCTCTAAACCTCACCTTCTTTCTTTAACCGAGACTCAACTGTCCGAGGTAACTGACAGCATACCCTTTTCTGTATCCTCCTACTTTCTCTATATACTCATTTCAAAGCCAAAGGTGGCAGTTGTGTATATATACGCAACGACTTATCCTGCTCTCGTGTTCCTGAACTCGATTTTCTGAATTCTCTACACTCTGGCTTTGGCTTTGGCTTTCCTGTCATTCTCTAAGTATATCTGTGATGTTTACTTATCTCCTAATTTTACAGACTATCAAAAATTCTTTGACTATCTTACTTCTACAATGGAACACATTCTATCCATTTCTCCTTTCTCTGAAATCTCCATTCCAGGAGATTTCAATGTTCACTACCACCTTTGGCTCTCCTCTCCTTTCACTGATCCACCTGGTGAACAAGCCTACATCTTTTCTATCCTTAATGACCTAGAGCAGATTGTACAGCACCCTACCTGTATCCCTGACTGCCTTGGAGAGAGCTCCAACATACTTAACCTTTTCCTTACAACTAATCCTTCTGCTTACACTATTAATCTTTTCTCTCTGTTGGGCTCCTCCGATCACAACCTTATCACCTCAACCTGTCCTATTGCTCCGGTACGGCCTGTGGACCCTCCACAGAAACAATGATTGTGGCACTTTGGAGCTGCAGTTTGGGAGGCCTTCAGGCAGTAATTCTATGATTTTCCCTGGAATGATTATTGCTCCATGGCCGGGAGCCATCTGGGTGTGCCTTGCACATTACGGAGGTTATTCTCTAGGGCATGAAGCATACATTCCCTTCCCATATCCTCTGACTAATGCAAGAAAGCCTTGGTTTAATCACACTTGTTTTAATGCTGTCAGCAACAAGAAGAGGGCCTATAAAAGGTACCGGAGCCAACCCACCCCTGAATCTCATCATCTTTACGTTTCTGCCCAGAATTGTGCTAAGTCTGTTCTTCGCTCTGCTAAAAATAATTTTATCCATACTAAATGCTCTCAACTCCCCAACTCGAATTCTTCCCGCTCCTTCTGGCACCTTGCCAAAAACCTTTCTAACAACTTTACCTCATCATCATTCCCACCTCTTTTCTACTCTGATGGCACTGTAGCTATTTCTTCTACTGATAAAGCAGATCTCTTTGCTCACCTTACACAATTCCGGTATTGTTCCTCCATCACTTCCCCCCTCTGACTTCCTCATGGCTAACATTAAAATTTCTTCAGCTGATGTATTTTCTGCCATCACTGGCCTCAATACTAACAAGACATATGGGCTTCATGGAGTCCCTCCTGTTGTTCTCAAGAACTGTGAATCTGTGCTTACACCCTGCCTAGGCAAACTCTTTCGTCTTTGTCTATCAATTTGTACCTTTGCTTCTTGCTGGAAGTTTGCTCTCATTCAGCCAGTCCCAAAGATGGATGACCATTCCCAACCCTCTAACTATCGTCTAATTGCTTTAACAACCAGTATCTCAAAAGTTTTTGAGTCAATTCTTGATAGAAAAATTTTAAAGCATCTTTCTTATTACAACCTTCTTTCTGATCGTCAGTATGGGTTCCATCAGGGATGCTCCACTGGCGATCTTCTCACCTACCTTTCAGACTCCCGGTCATCCTCCTTTTGGGACCTTGGCGAAAGCTTTGCCTTTGCACTTGACATCTCAAAGGCTTTCAATCGAGTCTGGCATAAATCTTTAATTTCCAAACTGCCCTCCTACGGTTTCTATCCTTCTATCTGTGCCTTCATCACTAGTTTCCTTTCTGGTCGGTCTATAGCTGCTGTTGTAGACGGCCATCATTCTTCTCCTAGATCTATCAACAGTGGTGTTCCTCAGGGCTCTGTCCTATCACCAACTCTCTTCCTTTTATTCATCAATGACCCTCTAAGCTGTACATCTAACTCTGTCCACTCATACACTGATGATTCCACCTTTCACCTTTCCATTCGGTTCCTGCAACGTCCATCTCAGCTGTTACTTCAACAAACAAGGGATGAGGCTATTGCACACTTAATGTCTGACTTGGCTCGTATCTCTGACTGGGGTAAAAATAATATGGTTGTTTTTAATGCATCAGACTCAGTTTTTACACCTGTCAACCCGACAAAATCTTCCACAGGTATACCCACTAATGTTTAATAATAGCTTAATGCTGCATCATCCTTGAACATGCTTGGGGTTTCAGTTACTCGGGACTTATCTTGGAAAGATCATATTACATCTCTTGTAAAATCTGCTTCCAAGAGATTAGGTGTGCTAAGCCGACTTCGTTCCTTTTTTACCCCAGCACAATTGTTGACTCTATCCAGGAGTTTCATCCATCCCTCTTTAGAGTACAACTCTCATGTGTGGGGAGGCTCCCCACATACAGCTCTTCTCAATAGGATGGAGTCAAAGGCTTTTCGTCACATTAACTCTCCTCCTCTTACTGACGTCCTTCAACCTCTGTCTCTTTATCGCGCTGTTGCATCTTTATCTCTTTTCTATCGCTACTTCAATGGTCACTGCTCCTCTGAACTGTCTGCATGCATTCCTCCACCTCTACGACGGGCGCTTAGCACCCGTCTAGCAGCAAACTCTCATCCCTTTTCTGTCCAACTCTCTAATGCAAGAGTTAACCATTACTCCCAGTCCTCCTTCATTTATGCAACAGGTCAACTCTGGAACTGTCTCCCTCTGTCTGTATTCCCTGCTTCCTATGATCTCCAGTCTTTCAAACGCAGTGTGTCCAAGCATTTCAAAATGATCAGATCTTGAATTTGGCTCTCTCTTGTATTTTGTTTTTCTCTGGAAGGAACAATAATTGAGGGTTCCTAACCTTTGGTTCCTTCTTACTCGCATAAGAGAGAGAGAGAGAGAGAGTTGCTGAAGGGGTTAATGGACTGTTTAATAACCAATCACTATAAGATCTCCCATAGAGTGAAAATAATAACCTTGTGGTAAAATGAATTTAACAAAGATCTCATCATACTGAAGGAGTTAATTCACAGGGTCTTGGTTTGTACTATGAAGGACACTTAAGAACATGGCTATGAATGGCCACTCCAGATGAAGTTGATTGGGTATTTATTTGGCTAGAGACAAAAAGAATGCTAACCCCAGGAAACAGTCCGTATCTGTGATCCACTGCTTGATGAAGTGTGAGGTGAGGGTGGTGCTGGTGTTGGGCAAAGTGGTAGACTCCAGCACTTGCAACAACTGGTCTGGACTCGTGTACAACGTTGCAATAATCACCTAAAACAAAACAATCAAGGTGTAAATTTACTCATGTATTATATTAGTACTAGGCTATCTTTTCAGTATTAAAAAATAAAGAAAAAGAAATAAAAAGAAACTATCTTACCTATACCCTGCACGTACATTACCCTTCATCTGAGATGCTTGAAAATAAACAGCTCTTAGTTTCAAGATGTCAAAAGTTTAATTTATGCACAAATTTTAAATTCTAATCAAAGTACTCAGCCAAATCCTATATCTAAACTGAGACATGAGATGAGGTGGGATCCACAAACAATTAAGACCGGTAGAAAATATAAAAAAGCCCCAGTAAAATGGCCCACAAAATCATTCACAAATCAACCAAGTCTCAAAGGTTTCATTTTGACTCACAAGCAAAACATGTACTTTTCATACACCAGTAAGACATAGACATTCAATCAAGTAAGAAGTTAATACAGGGGTACAACATTTGTCATATGCACCTCCACACAAACTTCATCCACACAAATTCCTTTAACTCCTTAACTTCCCAAACTTTACTTCTTGCACAAAGAAATAAAAATGTATCATTCATAATGAAACAGTTGCCTTTACCTGAAGAAGCATGGTACGCAACTCTGTAGTCTTGACTTCCCGCAAGAGTCGCTCTACCACCACTTGAGTGATGGATGCCAGGCACTGTGGGATACGACCCTGGCACTGCAGCACCACTACCTCTAGCAGCTTGGCTGCATGGCACTCCTCGTCCTCCCCACAATCCTGGAATACATTGCCAAACATTAAAAACATTATACACTTGAATATTCATTTACAATACAGTATTAAAAACCTATGCAATTCAAAATACCTACTTAAATCTATCTACCTTCCTCAAATCCCCCCTACCCCCTTCCAAATTGGGGGTGTAGGGGTCCAAGCCTAGGCTACTCAGTCCCAACATTTATGATGACACTATGTGAGCAATAAATCTCAACTACTCCTCTCACATTAATACTTACAGGCCTCATCTAGTTTGAATTGCCCACTAGATCACCCAACATCCATATGGTTATGTGGTTACCATTCAAAACAGAAAATAGTTTCCTGGGTTACAGGAAACTATTGGCTTGTTATCCAATGTTGAGTGGATGGCGAATGCATCCACCTCCCACACAAAAATGTTTGGAGACTGAAATGAGGAAACCTTGCAGTGAACTGACAAGGAATCAAAGGTGAGCAACCACATACATAGCCATGACCACAGCCGCTTCTCGATCCTAAGCATTCTCATTGCCCATATCGCCACCTCTCTAGGGACTCTGTCAAACGCCTTCTCCAAATCAACAAAAACAAAGTACAGATCCCTTTTCTTTCCTACATATTTTTCCCGAAGCTAGTGGACAATTAATATGGCATCAGTGGTCCCTTTGCCAGGTATAAACCCAAACTGCATCTAATCAAAATTCACTCTTTCCCTTATCATGCCTTCTATGACTCAGCATTACCTTCCTTACCTGGTCCAAAAGTTTTATGGCTCTATAATTTTCTCTTTCCAGGACATCACCCTTCCCCTTATACACATTTACAATCACACTCTTCAGCCAGTCATCTGGGACAACACATGCATATATAATCAAATTTATCTAATCAGTAACTAAACCTACTCCTAGATTTCCTGAGGCCTTCAACATTTCAGTACTCAACCTAGACTCACCCACTGCCTTCCCCAACCGCATCTGCCTATTGCCCTATTCATGAGCGCAGTATCAATCAAAGAAGACCAAGAGCTAAACTCTGAATCCACTGACTCCAAACCTTCCCTGTTCCAAACAAACTCCTCATTCAGCAACCAGTTATAATGCCCTCTCCATGTCTCTCTAATATCCTCACTGCCCACCACTACCTTTCCTTCAACATTCTTCACACACTGCTCATTTAGCATATCCCTGTTTTCCCTCTTCATCGAATATGCCACCTTGAATACCATATTCTTCATGACTACACAATTTGAAAATCAGCAACAATACTGCATTCATCAACTTCTTCAACTGGTCTTTCAAACTAGACCAACTGAGCTTGAAAACCGGGGATGCCGCCACTCAACAGAATATCAATGCCTGGTGCTGTTCACTTTACATAACTCATGCTGAAAAATTATGTACCTGTATTTTATTCAAAGACATGACATGAAGGCATGGAATTTTGTTTACTTTATATTCACTCATACTTCACTGAATATCTGGCAGTGGAGAGCGGTCAAAACAATTTGAAACACATGCCATCACTTCTTGGGACTGTACAAGGAACAAAGCTGTCAGCAACAAAATGTTGAAGAGTTATCATGCCATATTCTCCAAACCTCTCTGCCATTCACTCTTGCCCTTTCTAGTTCTCTGTTTGAAGGTTATACTAATTCTCACCTAACCTTATGGAAGTAGCCAAAATATGTCTAACGCTTTCATGAGACTGTGACAGCATGAATAGTTTAAAAGCTGTTAATTTTTTCTTTATCTCTTTAGCTTTTACCAGCACTATTCTCCATCTACTTAACTGGATGAATCTGTCCTATAGTGCTATACTGATTATCACACTTTCCCAATTTTACTCATTAGGGTGATCTTACTGTCTTTCTCTTACCTAACAGACCATCAAACAAACATCCCTCTATTATGCTAATCACTTTTGTCATCATCCCAACATTTTTTTCCCCCAACATCCCCCTTTACTGAACTTTTTCAGTGTCTCAGTTACACAGAGAATAGGCCAGCATGCTTTCCAGTACAAATTTCTCTAACTATCTACACCAAACTACATGCACAGTACACACTACACTTCCTTTTCCAAAATTCAAAAAATTATGGCGTCTCATCACCAAGCCTCGGAGTTCCCAGGGGGAGGGACCATAAATGCCCCCACCATCCGCCCCTCTCCTGGTGACGACTCGAGGTGCCTGGAACCACTGTCTGACTCTCTTCTTCTTAATTTCTGCAACATTCGCGGCCTTCCCTCTAACTTTCGCTCTGTTGAGCACCACCTCTCCTCTAAACCTCACCTTCTTTTTCTAACTGAGACTCAGCTGTCTGAGGCAACTGACAGCAAACCCTTTTCTGTATCCTCCTACTTTCTCTATACTCATTTCAAAGCCAAAGGTGGCTGTTGAGTATATATACGCAACGACTTATCTTGCTCTCGTGTTCCTGAACTCGATTCTTCTGAATTCTCTACACTCTGGCTTCGGCTTTCCTGTCATTCTCTGACTAAATATATCTGTGCTGTTTACTTATCCCCTAATTCTACTGACTATATAGCAAGAAACGATACAGGTACCGATAAATTTGTAATTTGAATGCTTTTGTAATTAATTAAACTCGTTAAGAGAGGCACAGTAAGTATCCAACAACACATTGTTATAAGGTAGGTGGAAGTCCTGCAACCTCATGTTCTTGTCAGGCTAGGCCTAGACCTAGTTTTATCCAAATTTTCTCTTGAAAACGGGAAATACGGTATATCAGACATTCCCATGTGTGTTTTGATGTCTAAATAACCGAAAGACCGAAGAACACTGCCAAAATTAGAAGGGGTACTGTAAATATAGGTAGAGTCTCAATGGTATGGGTGCTGTTCCATATTTTGACATCATTCACATCCGAATGTACCTATGGCTCTATTACATTGGATAATCGAGGGATCACTGTACATGGTTACTACTCCATGCTGTAAGTGATTTCCTGGGTTAAGAAAAGCCATCAGGCTTGTCACTCAGTGCAGAGCCACCTGAAGTGGAAAGAAGAGTAATGAAAAGTGACAAGAAGGATGGGACACATAGGAGGTGAGCAGATACAAAAAAGAATGATAAAGGTGAAGGAGGAAGTAGGCAGTACTACATCCACTGTAAGGCTGATGGTCACCACCACCTATCACCAAGAGCAATGCGTATACTCTACCTTACTTACGCCTCTAACCTATACTGTATCATGTGCAATTTGTGGTGTATTAATTTAATACCTATTATTATTATTATTATTATTATTAATATCTAAACTGCATTCCACCTATCCTTTGCCTACCCTACATCAACCATGCATCAAGCCTCTCACCTGATTTAAGATGGTCTTGCACATATCAAAGACAGCAGCAATGCGTGCCTCAGTGCTTAGGAATCCGTCTGTGTCCACCGTAACGTAGTTGTGCAGTGCTGGCATCATCTCAGTGAAGTAGTCAAATCCATCATTCGTAAACATCTGTTTTGTCAAAAACTCTCAGTTAGATGAGGTAGACTTTTGACGATTTAAGGCTGGTATGAAATAAAACTACTCAATTACCTTTAATATCATTAACAGCTACGAAGTAACGTTTTTTGCTGGTTGTAATATGATACAGTACAATGAATATAAAATTATCCTCCAGTGTCACCTCTCTACGAGAGAAGTGAAGTTCCTGAATGTATAGTGATAGTGATGCTGGATGAGAAGGAAATGGAAAATGTGAATGTTTCAGTAGGTGAGTAGTGTGATGAGTTAGGATGGGAGATTAGAGAGTGAAATGCTTGAAAGGGTATAACAAAGAAGAAAGATTGCTGGTTCTTTGAAAGCAGTGATAAGAAACAGGGAAGTGAATATGGAAATAAAAAAGTCGCTGCACAACAGCGTTGTGGTACCAACTCTAACATACGGTAGTGAAGCTTGGACCTTGTTGGAGGGAAACACGTCAAGAGTGAGGGCAGTGGAAATGAGCTATCTGAGAAGAGCATGTGGAGTTACATGGAGAGCAAGACTGACAAATGAGGAAGTAAAGGAGCACTGTGGTGTGGATGTTGATGTGATAGAAAGCATTAGGAGAAATCCACCGAGTGGTTTGGTCACATGGTGAGGATAGAGAAAGACTGCCGAGGAGAGTGTATGTGAGTGAGGTGGAGGGGGGGAAAGGGAGGGAAGAAGTGGAGAGGCATATGAGAGGCCAGGGTGTGAGCTGGAAGCAGGGCAGTAAAATGGCATTGGAAAGGGGACATGGAGGTGATTTGTTTGTGGCCATCCCTTATGGCATTAAGGTGTCTGACAATAGATAAATACATGGATAGTTATCTCTCTCAGTGTATTGTTTGTCAATAACTGTAACGAATTTCATTTCACAAAATTTTTCCAATGCATAACTGCATACTGTATGTATTCGGCATGGGGTTGAAGCCAGGCTTCGGCCTCTGCAACTCGCTCTAACCTCAACCTTAGCCTTGAGGCCATGTGAAAAGTGTATGAAGTCACTGTGATTTTGCTGTGGCCATTGCCACACAATGGTTCCAGTGATGGATCCCCCACTCCACCGTACCCCACCCCACCCACACCCACACTTTAGGAAGGGAGAGGGTGGTCTACTCCAGTATTCCCAAAAGTTACATACTCATTCACTCACCATTCAAGCCTGCAGAATCCTGACGCTACCATACAGGAACACCTTTCCACACGTGCTTCATAATTAACAAACAGACAACTATCAAGTTAAAAAAAGATACCAAATCCTCGCCATGCACTCCATACAAAATTCATCCATCCAGCTCAATTGCATGTCAGTTCCCTTGCCTCATCATCCATACCCTGCTTTCTCTAAAACTAATTTACCATACCTATCCACCTTCCTGGTCTACCAAGCCTCCTCCCACCTTCAAACTCATACCTTTTCACCATCCTACATCCATTGTCTCCATATGGCCATAACTTTTAAGCATATCCTCTTCATGTCCACGAACTTCCTTACTCCATGCCTTTCATGATTCACATTACTCCTTATCCTATTCATTCTCTGCATTCCACACACATTTATCAACAACCCCACCTCCAACACTGTATTTTTTCAATTTTTTATTGTCATGCCTCAACAAAGTTTCACAACCACATGTTAATGTGGATACTAAACTCTTTCATGTAACCCTCCTGCAGCCGCCACACTCAAACCTGTCCTGTTTATAGGCCTGCACAGCAACAGGCACTTTCCTTCTCAGCCCCATTCTGCTCTCGACTCTCCTTTTTTCTATCACTGCGCCCAAATACTTAAAACACCAATCCAAGAATCTATCCTGTCACCAGAACCTCACACTATATTTTATTCTGGCTAAAGCCAGACAATTTCACTCAGGTGACAAGACTCCAATCTAAGTGAAGGGTCTATTCCGCATGAGAAACCACTACTTGGCTCCTTTAAATTTGAAGAATTAACTGTCTATGTGAAACACTTCTAAATTTCTGTCTGGCTAACACCAAAAGACTATTCTACCCATGTAAATAGGCTACTACAGGCAAACCTCATTTAGTGACCAGATTGCGTTGCTGGAAAACCAAACAGATACTGATCAAGATAACTCAGACACATTATGACATGGGTTCAATGGCTATGTGTCTGGAACTGGACAACTACAAAACATATGTATAAAAATAGGTTTCCAACTCACCTAAACTGGTAATTATTAAACTTCACTTGTGGCTTTAACTCCAACACAACTGACACATTAGAGTACAGACACTGTAGCAACCATTAAAAAAAAAAAAAAAAAAAAAAAAAAAGCATATGTAGAAAAATGGTGCTAAAATTTTTAGTCATATAAGCATATGATTGCAAGTCAGTCAATCATAAAGCAAGGTTTGCCTGTACTACAATGTTTACAAAACTATGTTAAAGACCAACTCAATAATTCCCAGTAACAATATATGAAGTTAGGCAACCCTCACCTGATACATCATTTCAAAGCATTTCCAAAGGTCAGGAGAAATTCTTGTACTAGTTAGACTGTAGATCAGGGCCAGAGCCTCCTCGTAAAATTCTGAAATTTTTAACTGCATCAAAATCACAGAAACACAAAAGCACTAATGATAACATGAATATCAACTACATAACCATCATCATCATAATCCAGGACTCCTTTCCTACCCTAGAGCAGGGTGAGTGGTAGCAACATCCAGACAGCCTAAGTTTGCCCAATTCAAAGGGCCACGATTCCATTCACTCATAATTCAAGCCCATGGAATCATGGTTCCATCAGATAGGAACCTTCACATATAAATATCTGCAGTCAATCCTAACGCTGTCACATTAAAAAGGGGTGCCAAATCCCTGGTTATGCACTTCTCCACACAAAATTCATCCAGCCAGCTCTGTCTTGACTCAGTCAATTAGCCTCACCAATATCCATACCTCTTTTCCTCACACACTCATCCACCATATCCCTCTACCTTCTTCTTGGCCCACTTTGCCTCCTCCCTAAGTAAAATTCACACAGATATACCTTTTTCACCACTCTCTTGTCATCCTTTCTCTCCACATGACCAAACCATCTCAGTACAATCTCTTTGATTCTGGTGTCCACAGACTTCCTCACTCCCACCTTTAACGAATCATATTATTCAGCATCCTATCCATTCTCTGTACTCCACATACATTCCTGACCTGTACCATCTCCACTCCCATTACTCCACTTTTCATTTTCATGCCACACCACAGTATCACATCCATATGTTAAACTTGGCCCTAACACTCCTTCATGTATGTCTAATGCAGCTGCAACACTCAGGACTCTGTTCTTTATCATGGCCTTCGTACCACCAACTATTTCCTTCCTTGTGTCATCACTCTATTTTCAACTTCTTTTGCACATTTTCCTCTCTTTTCTATCACTGTTGGTGCCTGAACTCTCTCACCCATTCGAGTCTCTTTCCATTCACTGTAACATCACAAGGGGAGTCACCTTCTCTCTCAATAACCATCACTTTACTCTTTTCTACATTTACTCTCAAGGCACTACACTCACAGACATCTACAAAACTCTGCACTTGTCTACCGAGCTCATGTCCGATATTTGCAAGGAGACCTGAATCATCAGCATACATCATGATCATCTGGACCTCACTTCCCACCTCAAGGCAGGGTGTGGAGCAGCAACATCCAAACAGCCCAGGTCTGCCCAATCCAATGGGCAATGCTTCCATTCACTCATCATTCAAGCCCCTGGAATCCTGGCACTATCTGCTATGCCAAAAAACATTCACCACATTCTGCAGCTTCACATAACATGTATCTGATAAAGTCAATCAATTTGCTGTCACGTTACAAAGGGGTGCCAAATCCCTGATCATGCACTTCTCACAACATTCATCCAGCCAGCCCGATCTCTTGTCAGTCCCCTAGCCTCACCGACATCCATACCTCTTTTCCTCACACTCATCCACTGTATCTCTCCACCGTCTCCTTGGCCTACCTCACCTCCACCCTCCTTCGAATTTGCTCAGATATACCTTTTTCACCACTCCATTGTTATCCATTCTTTCCACATGACCATACCATCTCTGTACTCTCACTTCGATTCTGGTGTCTACAGACTTCCTCACTCCACATCTTTCACGAAATACATTATATTGTATGCATCCACTCTCTGGACTCCACACACATTCCTCAGCAGTCCCATCTCCACTGCTCTCACTCCTGACTTTTCATTTTCATGCCACACCATAGTCTCCCATCGGTATGTTAAAGACGGCACTAACACTCCTTTATGTAAGCCTCGTGCAGCTGCAACACTCAAGCCTGTTTCTTATCAAGGCCTTCAATGCACCAGCTCCTTTCCGTCCTTCTGTCACCCTACTTTCCACTTCTTTTGCACATTTTCCTCTCTTTCCTATCACTGTACCCAGGTATCTGAATTATCTCACGAATTGCAGTCTCTCTCCATTCACTATAACATCACAATGGGAGTCACCTTCTCTCTCAATAACAAGCACTTCACTCTTTTCTCTGTTTACTGTCAAGGCTCGATGCTCACAGACATCAGCAAAACTCTGCACTGGTCTACTATTTTCTTGTCTGGTATTTGCATCAACAGCATACAACAACTTTGAGATATTCCACTTATCATCATTCATTACCGACCCCATCCCTCTCTCCATTAGCTAATCGTGTTTTTACTTCTCTCATCATGCCATCCATATATATATTGAACAACCATGGGGACATCACACAAACTTGTCGCATCCCCATACCAATAGTGAACCATTCACTTAGATGCTCATTTACCCTTATAAATGCTTCACTACCATCAAAAAAACTCTTGACGGCACCTAGCAGCTTACCATCTACACCGTACAAGCACAAAACCTTCCACAATCCTTCTCCGTCTACTTTGGCATATGCTTTTTCCAGATCCATGAATGCCATAAACACCTTACAGTCCTTTTCACAAGCCTTCTGCACTATCTGCCTTACTGTAAATATTTCAACCACAAATCCTCTGCCACTCCTAAACCCATCCTGTTCATCACTCACCAGGACTTCAGATATCTCTCTTACTTCCTCAATAATAATTCTTCCATATACCTTCCCTACTACAAACAATAAACTTATGCCACGATAATTCTTGCACTCACTTCGCTCACCTATACCTTGGTACAGGGGTACAATCACAGCCTTTTTCCACTCTGCTGGCACAGTTTCACTCATCCATGCCTTCTTACATATCTCCCAACAAGCACTTCACTCCACTCTATTCACTACACTTAATCATCTCTGCATACACCTCATCAACCCCAGCTGCTTTCTCATTTTTCAGGCACTTCAGTGTTCTCCACCTGTCCAAGTGCCATGTTTCCTGGCACTAGAGTCCTTCTCTGCACACCCCTAAAACCAATTAGAGATATTCCATCCATCACCAGTCAATACCTGCACCATCCCTCACTGCATTACTTGTGTTTTCACTTCTCTCATCACCCCATCCATATATATACTGAACAACCATGAGAAAATCAAACAACCTTGTCGCACCACCATACTGATAGTGAACCAATCATTCAGATGCCCATTTACCCTTAAACAAGCCTCACTACCATCACAAGAACTCTTGACAGCACTTAGCAGCTTATCATCTACATCCTACATGTGCAGAACCTTCCACAATCCTTCTCTGTCTACTTAGTCATTTGAGTTTTCTAGATCCATAAATGCCATAATCCCCTTACAGTCCTTCTCACACACCTTCTCCACTATCTGTCTTACTGCAAATATTTGCTCCACATATTCTCTGCCACTCCTAAAACCACCCTGTTCGTCACTCACTCGGACTTCTGATACCTCTTACTTTCTCTTCAATAATTCTTCCTTATACACTCCCTACCACACTCAATAGACTTAGACCAAGATAATTCTCACACTCACTTCGCTCACCTTTTATTTTTGTACATGGGTACTATCACTACCTTTATACATTCTACTAGTGCAGTTTCAATCATCCATGCCTCCTTACATCTCTGTATACACCTCATCAACCCCAGCTGCTTTCCCATTTTTCAACCGCTTCACAGCGTTCTTCATCTTCGTGATTATCACGTTTTCTGGCACTGCATTCCTTCTCTGTACGCCCCCAAAACCAATCATATTAAGAGTTGCTTTGTTCTCTCCATTCCCATTCATCAGACTTGGAAACTGTTCTTTCCATCTGGTCCTTAAATCATCCTCATGGGTTAATAATCTACCACTTAGATCCTTCACACTTTCACATCTATATTTCCACACACCTTTTCAGAATAACTTCCTATTTTCAGAGTAATATCAATTCATTTTATCTTCCTAGACCATCAATTACCTCCTCCTTTTTCCTCTTCACTAGTCTTTACCTGTTTCTTGATCTCAATATATTCATTTTATATTTCAACTGACCCCCTGTCCTGTATCCACTCTAGTCACTTCTTCCTCTTTTTCTCCACTGCTCTCATAACGTCTTCATCCCACCATGTTGTACCTCTCTTCTTCGTTGTTACTCTTGCCACACCACACACCGCCTTAACATTCCTAATTAAGCAATCCCTATATACATTCCACAAGCTGTCCACATCCATTTCATTCCAATTCACTGATTCTAACTCCTCCCCTACTTTGGTCCTGTATTCATCTTCCATTTCTTTGATCCTCAGCTTCTTGACTTTCAGTGTTTCTCCCTGACAGCTCCTCTCTCTCTTGGTCCACCTCACGCCTTGATCTTGCACACCACAATCATATGAACTGACAAACTTCCACATCTTCCTCTCATTGCCCTCGTATCGGCAACATTACCCAGTATCGATTTCTCTATGAGCATGCAAGCAAACAGGCTCCTTTCAACAAGATCTCCATTTCGTCTATACCATGTATATCTATGTGCATCTCCTCCTTTCCTGACACATGTCCTTCAGTTGCTTCCCATTATCATTCTCTCCTGGTATTCCACTATTACCCATTACACTGCACTCGCTTAACTCACTGTAATTTCCTTCTGAACTCATGCCGTGAGTTGGAAAAACGCGAGTTAAAAAAAAACACCTTATGGGGAAAAATATATCTGATTCTGCCATGGGGAAAAATATATCTGATTCCGCCATGATGTCAAGTAGCCTAGTATAACATTAACCGAATCCCTCTTAACACCACTTAACAAAAACATCCTGTCTCAGAAGTATGTACTGCATGTCTTATAATGATAATAAACAATATTAAAAGACATTACATATCCTTGTATGATAAAATATATGGAAAAGCATTTACCTATACCCTACTGATGACAATGCTTACGCAGACGAGAGATGGGTAGCGGTTTCAGCACACTAGCCTAGTTGCAGTACTGGCCACTAGGTGTAGGTGGCATAGGTGGAGAAAGCATTGTTCTGATGGCTGCACATCACAAGGACTGTGTGCTTAAATGTGACTGGCTTCCAGTCACGAGTTGTGGCTACAATACTGTGAGTTAAACATCTAAGAAATAAACCATTATCTAGTAGAAAAACGTGAGTTAAAGCATTTTCCGTGAGTTTGGTGATAATGGTGACTTACATAAGGACACCGTGAGTTAGAAGTCCGTGAGTTATGCGAGTGCCTGTATATCATTCACATGACCAGTGCCTACTCTACCATTGATATTGCTCATTATAATAACTTTATAAAACTCCTGGGCATTTCCCCTACTAGTTGATCCAGCTCATGCCAAAAATTCTCTCTCTCTCTCTCTCTCTCTCTCTCTCTCTCTCTCTTTCACACTCCTGGCCTCGCACAATGCATATGCTACAATCACTGCCACTTTCACCTTCATGAACTACACATACAGTACACACATTTCGAGCTGACACATTAGTAATCTCACAGTCCACTCTACCACACTTCATTCATCAACAAAGCAACTCCTTCCTTGCATCTTCCTTGCACATTCATGCTCAATCTTATACACTTTACACCCTCCTACTCCTCCATACGACACCCCTTCATCTTCGTTTCACACAAGGCCATCACAGCATATCTTGACTCTTGAACACATTCACTACTTCCACCCTATTACTCTCCTCATTCATATATCTCATATTCCACATGGCCATGCAAATCTGCCCATTTGGTTGGAGACCTGGGCAGGTATTGGGCCCTCCGAGGCTTTCCAAAATGTTTGCCATAATTTGCTGATTTTTGATAGGGGTATGTAGGGGACACTTAACCCTACCAGAAACCCCAGTTCTATGGTTATCACAACATAGTAAATGGTTTCCTGGGTACAGGAAACCATTTGGCTAGTAAATGGTTTCCTGAGTACAGGAAACCACTTGGCTTGGCAGTGTAAAGACCATAAGGCAACACTACATTGAGTGAGTGGATGATGGGCACCCTCACCTACCACTACCACTATTATTTACCCTGCTTGTTATTTCCCAACCTCTCCTTGACCAGCTCAGCTCAAGGATGTCTTCTTCATTTTTCCTTGCTATCTTCCAACTGTTTTATTTAACTTACAATAACTTTCTCAAATGAAAGGGCTAGAAATTGTTCCACAGTTGCATAAATCACCTAACAGCAGCAAGAGTACAGGAAAAAGGGAAGGCTACCATAACCATAGGGTGAAAAACCTATTCCCCTACTGACCATTTCAGAGCTACGTGATTTCACAGGCATCATCATCATCATCTAATCCTGTGTTTCCCCCTGAGGAACCTAGAAGCCCAGGGCTAGGCAAGCTGGTCCTGATATTTAACCCGTACCCTCCCAGTTTTTTAAGCCCCCCCCCTCCCCCCCACCTCCTGAAAACCCGTTTGTTTTTTTTTTTGTTTTTCTCAAACATTCCCTTTTGGTGAGATACTAATGAAAATCACAAAGAAAGTTGCTCCTGTCATCCTTAAGTGCTCCTAAGGTGGGTCTCCCCTCACCTCAGCCAGGTGTTCTATGGCCGGGCAGGTGTAACTGCTCCATTTTCTACAGTGGGAAGGACGAAGGTAACTAATCAAAACCAACCTAAATACATATATTTACAATTACTTGCTACAAAAGTATATATACTGCAACAACATTGTGGTATATATATATATATATATATATATATACTGGGTGGAAATAACGAACAGTAGGTTCATAATGGTACCACCCATAAATTGCCAATTTCTGGCACACCTAACTAGCTGATACTGTTGTTTCCACTAACATACACTAGAGGAAGGTCTCACACATCTGCCTGCCACGAATCACCTGCGATATTTGAAAAATGTGCACGCAATGTGCCTTGCAACTGCGAATTGTAAGAAGTACGACGATACGTCTACGGTGGCTCCTGCAGACCGTCGTGCAGCGTACGATGATGGGAGGATACGGGTTAAGATGAAAGTGACCAGCCTCACTCATCCCTGGGTGGCATTATGTAAGTAATAAACCCCAACCACCCCTTGGATACAAACCTGCCCAGGCTTAATCCAAGTGGAGTGTCTTAATTAACCACTAAACTACCAAGTGCCATAATTTGGTTATATGGTTACCATACAGATAGTCAATGGTTTCCTAGTGTACAGGAAACCATTTGTCTCGTCACTGAGTGTAAAGTCACCCATCAGCAGAAGGAAGACGAAAGAATGAAGGAATGAAAAACAGAAGAGAGAGTGTAAAGTCTTTCTTTCCTTCATTCTTTTCTCTTCCTTTTGAAAATGGATGACTCTACACTGAATGACAAGACAAATGGTTTCCTGTACACTAGGAAACCATTTACTATGCTGGGTGGTAACCATATAACCAAATTATCACACCTGGTGGTTCAGTGGGTAATTAAGGGGCTCCAATTGGATTAAAACAAGGCAGGTTTGTATCCAAGGGATGGTTGGGGGTTATTACTCACATAATGCCACTCTGGGATGAGTGAGACTGGTCACTCACATCTTAAACATAAGGACCAACCTGCCTAGCTCCAGGCCCTACGCTCCTCACGGGGAAACACAGGATAAGATGATGATGACGATGATGATGTCTGGGAAATCATATTGCTCTGAAATAGTCAGTAGGGGAATAGGTTTTTCACCCTATGGTTATGGAAGACTTCTCTTTTGTTGTACTCTTGTTGCTGCCAGATGATTTATGCTTCCCAGACAATCTAAGCAAAGCAATACCCCAATGACTTCTAAATTCCCTCACCTCTCTCCTAGTTATGGAAATCAATATAATGCAACTTTCTTGGTCAACCGAAAATTACTAAACACCCCCCAAACTTTGCTGAACTCTACAGACATCAGAGGATTTTTACTCAAGACAAAACTATACTGTCACGTACCCATGACATTTTTAGTAAGGATGAGAGCCACCACCTGAAGAGCAATGGGCTCAATCTCCTCCATAATCTTTGGGTTCTCCTCCATGCAATTGATCAAAGTTTCAATTGTACTCAGGAGACCCATTGCAGTAATTGCCTTCTCATCTGCCCCATCCTCAGCATCAACAACCTGAAAGGACAGAGGTTATTAGATTCAA
This sequence comes from Coenobita brevimanus, assembly GCF_032717465.1. Lineage (NCBI taxonomy): Eukaryota > Metazoa > Arthropoda > Malacostraca > Decapoda > Coenobitidae > Coenobita > Coenobita brevimanus. The sequence continues at coordinate 45,763,957 of NC_137018.1, forward strand.
CTAAATGCCATGCTAGAGTGTTTAAAGAACAGGGGTTCAACTGAAATAGGAACTGAGTTTATTGAGAGCAAGAACGTTAGTCACATTACTTGGGTGCTGGAGGTCTGCTGGGAGTGACTGGACCAGCAAGTGACTTTGACCATTCAGTACACGAGCAGACAGACATTTTAACTCTGATTGTGGGTTATGGCCTACTTCCCACTTACGGCTCCAGCCCAGCAGCCACAATACCGAATGTTTGAACATGTTAGTTGGCTGGCTGAAGTTCTCAGGGACTGTCTGAATAATAGCAAGTAAATTCGGACAATCGTTTAATAGAGCCAAGATCCAGCATCCAGATAATTAGCTGGTCCAGATACTGCACATCCAGATAAATGAGCGATTGCTATACAGGGAGGTCCCGAAGATATGAGCAGTTAGGTTCCATTTGGCATAGTTGAGCAGTCAGGTTCCATTTGGCATAGTCGAATAATGAATTCTCGTATAATGAAACACATAACTAATGGTAAAATGTTGGTTGGGTTCAAGGACCTCAACAATGACAAGTTTTCAAGCTAATATATACGATACCAAAAGCAACAAACATATCTATATTACTGAACTGTAGAGAAAGCAACCTGAAAGAGTAAATATTAAGCAAGTAACATGACTGCACATTAATTATATCGCTTTTATCAAAATTATCGCACTCTTAAACAAAGATATTCACATAAATTGGTAATTACTGTGGAATTAATATATTTATAAGTGGAGAGATTAATTAACATTACTGAATTTGTTTAACTGTTAAATACCTACCGGATTATAATACTGATTATCATAAGAGTTACTAAATCCTACTGTTGTACTAGTCTTACAGAAGTAATGTTAATTTTGCAATCCCCGATTTATTTTTCAGATTATGAAATTAAGAAAGTTATCACATTATCGCATGCAGGCTATTGCACATCGCAAAGTGTGACAAAATATCACATTTTGGGATAATTATCGCACGTCTGGCAATGCTGCAGATGAGCAGTCCCGCTATTTCTATCTGAGATTGAGAGAAAACGGCGGTGACTGCGTTTGCTGGGATGACTTGAGTTAGAATCTTCCCATCTCATCCCAAACTGAATGTCGTATCATCGGATTTTCGAGATCTATCTATCTATCTATCTATTGCCAGACGCCTCAATCCCATTTGGGGTGGCCACAAACAAATCGCCTCCAAGTCACCCTGTCCCCCGCCATTTCACTGCCCTGCTCCCAACTCACACCCCCCTCTCTCATATACCTCTCCACCCCATCCCTCCATCTCATCCTCCCCCTCCCTCTTCCCCCTTCCACCTCACTCACATACACTCTCTTCGTCAGTCTTTCACCCTCCATCCTCTCCACATGGCCAAATACGGCAGTCCCTAATTTACCCAGGTCATATCATCGGTCGTATAACGGCACCTACCTGTATATACATACACGAAATGAGGAAGGGGAAAGAATACTCGAGTCTGGAGAGGCAAAGAACATGATTGTGGGCAACACACATTTAGGAAGAGAAAGAGTAGGATGAAACTGCAGTCAGACAGACTATTTCCTGGTCAGGAGGGCTGATAGGAAGTTAGTGAGGGATGTTGAAGTTATAGGGAGCAAGGAGTATGACCAGCAACACAAGCTACTGATATGTAACATGGTGCTTAAGGGGTGGCTGATGAAAAAGAAGACCTATGCAACTAGGAGGAAAATATGGAAACTTAAAAACCAAGAAGTGAGGAATGCCTTCTACAGTAGGATGAGGAGAGTGGTGGCTGAACAGGGAAACACTGACAGCAGTGTTAATGAGCAGTACATAGCCTTCAAGAGCAACTTCTTGAGAGTTAGGGTGCGGCCACACTTGCTCGAAACCCATGATCAACAAGATGAAATGAGGCAGCAGGTTAGAGCTTCTGTAGTAATTGAATCTGAACGCTGCACAGACCCCGAGCCTCGTTTCCTCATGGTGATCACACGTATGGGGGCAAGTGTGTCCAGGTCTTTACTGATTCAGTATGTGGATGGACAAGAGCCCACCAACAAGACATAAAACAACCTAGTGCTGAGGTGAGGGTGTAGAAGCTGCAGCTAAGGAGAAAAGGGGGTTTTTCCAGGAATGGAAGAAGGATGGTAACAAAGAGGAATACTGTACACCCATAACCCGATTTCCGATGCATCAATAACCAACAATTCACTAGACCAAACAAAAGAAATGGGGGAATATTCCCACAATCCAAACAGCCATCAATTCGCTATTCCAAACACTCCATCCCCCTCCCCAGGTTTGAAATAAACGTGTCTGAATGGGCTGTGGTAGCGCACACGGCTCTCCCTGTCCATCCTCCATTCCCTCTCTTCTCCCCTAATCCCTCCTCCATCCCTCCATCAAGCTCAGCACTGCCAGGTGTGTCTCCCTACCATCCCCCACCCCTGGTTGTCAAACTTTCCGTTCCCCCGCCCTGGTCTACCCCAGCTTGTCTCCCGTGTGTGTGTGTGTGTGTGTGTGTGTGTGTGTGTGTGTGTGTGTGTGTGTGTGTGTGTGTGTGTGTGTGTGTGTGTGTGTGTGTGTGTGTGTGTGTGTGTGTGTGTGTGTGTGTGTGTGTGTGTGTGTGTGTGTGTGTGTGTGTGTGTGTGTGTGTGTGTGTGTGTGTGTGTGTGTGTGTGTGTGTGTGTGTGTGTGTGTGTGTGTGTGTGTGTGTGTGTGTGTGTGTGTGTGTGTGTGTGTGTGTGTGTGTGTGTGTGTGTGTGTGTGTGTGTGTGTGTGTGTGTGTGTGTGTGTGTGTGTGTGTGTGTGTGTGTGTGTGTGTGTGTGTGTGTGTGTGTGTGTGTGTGTGTGTGTGTGTGTGTGTGTGTGTGTGTGTGTGTGTGTGTGTGTGTGTGTGTGTGTGTGTGTGTGTGTGTGTGTGTGTGTGTGTGTGTGTGTGTGCAACGAGAGAGAGAGAGAGGAATTGAAAATAAAATTGTGCCATGGTTGTATCAGGTGGCTGCTGGTGCACTGTGAGGCAATGAGTGAAGCACCCATGCCTTGCACCAAAAGGGGCAGATGTCTGTTGAGTGTCCACGAACACCTCTGCAATTTGCAAAATAAAGGTGTTTTACTCACATACCACTCCACACAATCACTGCTATACATTCATGTATAAAGGGTCTCTTCTAGTTAATATTTATCTGATGGCAGTTTAAGAGCTTCTCTCTTGCTATCACCACAAACTTCAAGGCAATCTGCCCACGTTTACCTTTGTCCGTCTTGATGTTCAACACAGTTTGGTGTAACCAATCTCGTTCGTGAATTTGCTGCAGGAACACCAACTTCTAATTTATTCAGTATTTTCACTTTATGCTTCATGTTGCTTCTTGTTGACTCCATTATTCTTTGTCTTAAAAAAAAAAAAAAAAAAAAAAAAAAAAAAAAAGGGGGGGGGGGGGGGGGAAGGCATACTCATGTGCTTGAACAAAGGCGGTCTTGTGACGATCTAGCATAGTCAAAGACTATAACATATGAAAATCACTCTCTGCACTGCTAGGTAAAAGAGGTCATCATATTATTTTAAACATATTTTTGGAATTCAGTTTCAATTTTGCCAGATCAACCAAAATCCAGACTAAATATCTGGACCAGAGAAGTTCTACTGTTTCAAAAGCTTGTCTGAAAAAATACTTCCCAGTTGTCTCTGAAAATGAATCATTACAGGCTTAGGCCTTGGTTCTTTCTACATAAAAATACAAATCCCAAAGGTTTCCCTCTGATCAAGTCTGTAATGTAATTCCTGCCATTTTGGAATACACTTGACAAACATACCTCTGCTGGAAGAGATTAACCATCTGGTTGACATGATCAAATTGAGGCTTTTATTCTGACTACTGAATAACAATACCAATCATTCCAAAGCAGCTACTTGCAGTCTAAGTGTTAATCATGTCACTGACATATAACAAAGCACTGACATACTCCTTAATCAAAACCCTTACAGCAACCTCTTCCAACCTTGGCACAGCCACAGAATTATCCTTGAATGTGGCACACTCAGCTCAGTACATGTTGGAATCTACTGTTTACAGAGCTGCAATGCTTATGTACTCCCTCATCATAAACTTTGCATAAATATATTATTCATACCACCACTTTCTTTGCACACGGCACAAGGTCATTTACCAATGTCCTGACCACATAAAAATCCCATGTTCTACAAGGGGTTTCCATGAGTATCCTGGATAGAAGTCCATTTACTGTAATGCCAGGGATATGTGCATATGAAATATTTACGTTACCTGCTGGAAAGTGGCTGCCAGCTGAGTACACATCTCCACTGCAATAGGAGTCAGCTGTTCAGTGTAAGTGGTGACAATCTTACACATTACATTTGTCAAATCGTCATTCTCAGTCTCCTTAATCACCTTCAGGAGTTCTTGTACAATGGGTCGGATCTGAAAAAAACAGCACTATTAAAATTCTCTTCAGTAGCTACAGCCCACCAGCTCTAGCCTCACCGTGAGCTACACAATCGGACTAACCTTAGCATATCATGATTAGCAGAATAAAATTCAGCATCACGCTCCAAGCCAATCTTCTTTATCCCTTGGTAGTGTCTCACATTATTGTACCTCAATGTTATATATCCAGGGCCATTTAACTTTTTACCCTCTATTTTATTCTTTCAGTGAGTTTTATAAAATACAAAGTTGTTACCATTCAACTTTTTACCCTCTTATTTTATTCTTTCAGTGAGGTTTATAAAATTCAAACTTGTTATCAACTGAACCCTATTCTCACTCATCCTTACCATTTTGTTTCTTTTTCATTCATCATCTAATCCTATGTTGCCCCATAAGGAGCACAGGAGCAATCCTAATTCTGCACAATGTTTAATCTTTAGCCACCGGGGGTTTCCAGCTGTTGCCCACTCCTCCTTACGAGGGAGCTCTGAGATTTTGGCAAAAATATCTTTACTTCAAAACCTAATATCTGCCAAACTATAACAGCTACAGAAAAAAAAATGAGAAACACATAAGACTCACCAACTCTTCCTCTTTCCAATGAAGGTATCCCGAGGGTTCTAGGTGGTCCCGTCGATCAGTAAGTTTGAGTTGAAAACGAGTGGTTTTACACATTAGGCAGGCTGATTCCGAGCGTGCACCACTGGCTGTGACCTTAGACTCACTGGCTAGCATTGGCAGCACTGACCAGAGTGGTGATTGGAACACTGTCCAGGCATCCTTGGTTGGAATGTGTAAGGTTCCATTCATTTTTCGACTTCTCCTTACTCACCGTTGGAAGGATGAGTCATCATCCTGTCCATGTGGCTCCCCAAAGGGTTTTCCGCCTGTTTCATAGTGCCACTATGCCCCGTAGGTGTGTGGGAAAGGAAATAGCTCTTTGTTTTTCTGGTCTCGCTTCTTGCGTCAATTATAATAATTTCCCTTTATAACGACACATAATTGCACTTGACATTATGATTTTGGGTAACTGAACTTTGACAAGTAAATGCTGTGGCTGTTTCATGCAGTATGGTTGAGTATGAGGTAATTACTTGTACTATAACTGAGACTGATTTGTACTAATCAGGGGCATCGTGAATCTTATAAATGTTATACTCAACTTACATTATTGTAAATCACATCACAAATACACTGATGCTCATATTCAGCACAATTTTCCTGATTATCGAGTGAAAAAATTTAGCTATAGCCAAACAGGTAATGTTCTTTCTGGCCTGCTCACAAGTGGTTTTCTTTCAGGTAACAGGTAAGCTAACTCAAGATATTTCCAATAATTTTTTCAACTCAAGGTATATCCAATAATTTTTTCACCAATATCCAATAAACAGTAACACCTATTGCACTGCACTTATAGAACTTATTATAAAACACTTATATCATTGCACTTACTATAAATCACTTATAATATCCAACATTTCACTTGTCTATAAAAACACATACACACTTATGCATTCCTGTACACTATTTCAGTGTCTCAGTAACAGAGTAGACCAGCATGCTCTCCAATACAAGTTTCTCTAACTGTCAACACCAAACAACATGCACAGTACACACTACACTTCCTTTTCAAAATTAGAAAAGAAAAATGGCGACCATTAACCAAGCCTCGGAGTCCCGAAAGGGGGGGGGGGGGGGTTATGACTCAACGAGCTGCCTGGAACCACTGTCTGACTCACTTCTTCTTCATTTCTGCAACATTCACAGCCTTTCCTCTAACTTTCGCTCTGTCGAGCACCACTGCTCCTCCTCTAAACCTCACCTTCTCTTCCTAACTAAGACTCACCTGTCTGAGGTAACTGATAGCAAATCCTTTTCTGTTTCCTCCTACTTTCTCTATACTCATTTCAAAGCCAAAGGTTGCTGTTGTGTATAACTACGCAACGACTCATCTTGCTCTCGTGTTCCTGAACTTGATTATTCTGAATTCTCTACTCTCTGGCTTTGGCTTTCCTGTCGTTCTCTGACTAAATATATCTCCGGTTTACTTATCCCCAAATTCTACTGACTATGAAAAATTCTTCGACTATCTACTTCTACGATGGAACACATTCTATCCATTTCTTTCTCTGAAATCTCCATTCTAAGAGATTTCAATGTTCATCACCACCTTGGGCTCTTCCCTCCTTTCACTGATCCACCTGTGGAACAAGCCTACATCTTTTCTATCCTTAATGACCTAGAGCAGATTGTACAGCACCCTACCCATATCCCTCACCGCCCTGGAGAAAGCTCCAACGTACTTGACCTATTCCTTACTAAACACTTCTGCTTACACTGTTAATCTTTCCTCTCCGTTGGGCTCCCCCGATCACAACCTTACTACCTTGACCTTTCCGATCGCTCCGGTACGGCCTGTGGACCCTCCACAGAAACATCGATTGTGGCACTTTGGAGCTGCAGATTGGAAGGCCCTCAAGCAGTACTTCTTTGATTTTCTCTGGAATGATCATTGCTTCCATAGCCGGGGGCCATCTGAGTGTGCCTTGCGCATTATGGAGGTTATTCTCTCAGCCATGGATGCATACATTCTCTTCTCATATCCTTTAACTAATGCAAGAAAGCCTTAGTTTAATCATGTTTGTTGTAATGCTATCCACAACGAGGAGAGGGCCTATAAAATGTACCAAAGCCAACCCACCCATGAATCACATCTTTTTTATGTTTCTGCCCGGAATTGTGCTAAGTCTGTTCTTCGCTCTGCTAAAAATACTGTAATTTCATCCATAATAAATGCTCTTGACTCTCCAACTTGAATTCTTCCCGCTCCTTCTGGCACCTTGCCAAAAACCTTTCTAGCAACTGTACATCATCCTTCCCTCCTCTTTTCTACTCTGATGGCTCTGTAGCTGTTTCTTCTACTGATATAGCAGATCTCATCACTCATACTTTCTCCTCCAATTCCACCTTAGACGATTCCAGTGCTGTTCCTCCATCACTTCCCCTCTCCGAATTCCTTGTGGCTGACATTAAAATTTCTTCAGCTGTTATACTATCTGCCATCACTGGCCTTAATACTAACATGGTATTCGGGTCCCTCCTGTTGTCCTCATGAACTGTGCTTCTGTGCTTACACCCTGCCTAGGTAAACTCATTCACCTTTGTCTGTCAACTTGTACCTTTCCTTATTGCTGGAAGTTTGCTCTCACTCAGCCAGTCCCAAAGATGGGTGACCATTCCCTACCCGCAATCATCCAATTGCTTTAACATCTTGTGTTTCAAAAGTTTTTGAGTCAATTCTTAACAGAAAAATTTTAAAGCATCTTTCCTATCACAACCTTCTTTCTGATCGTCAGTAGGGGTTCCATCAGGGACGCTCCGCTGACGATCTTCTCACATACCTTTCAGACTCCTGGTCTTCCTCCTTTCGGGACTTTGGCGAAAGCTTCACCTCTACACTTGACATCTCAAAGGCTTTTGATCGAGCCTGGCATAAAACTTCAATTTTCAAACTGTCGTCTTACGGTTTCTATCCTTCTATCTGTGCCTTCATCTATAGTTTCTTTTCTGGTCATTCTATAGCCACTGTTGTAGATGGCCATCGTTCTTCTCCTAGATCTATCAACAGTGGTGTTCCTCAGGGCTCTGTCCCATCACCAACTCTCTTCATTTTATTCTTCAATGACCTAAGCTGTATATCTAACCCTATCCACTCGTACACTGATGATTGCACCCTTCACCTTTCCATTCGGTTCCTGCAATGTCCATCTCAGCAGTTACTTTAACAAACAAGGGATGAGGCTATGGCACACTTAATGTCTGACTTGGCTCTTATCTCTGACTGGGGTAAAAATAATCTTGTTTTTAATGCATCAAAGACTCAGTTCTTACACCTATCAACCTGACAAAATCTTCCACAGGAGTACCCACTAATGTTTAATAATATTCACCCAATCCTGCATCATCCTTGAACATAGCTGGGGTTTCATTCGCTTGGGACTTATCTTGGAAAGATCATATTACATCTCTTGTAAAATCTGATTCCAAGAGATTCAGTGTGCTAAGCTGACTTTGTATCTTCTTTACCCCTGCACAGTGTTGACTTTATACACAGGTTTTATTCGTCCCTATGTAGAGTAAAACTCTCATGTGTGGGGAGGCTCCCCACATACAGCTCTTCTCAATAGGATGGAGTCAAAGGCTTTTCATCTCATTATCTCTCCTCCTCTTACTGGCTCCCTTCAACCTCTGTCTCTTCGCTGTACTGGTGCATCTTTATCTCTTTTTCTACTGCTACCTCAATGGTCACTGCTCCTCTGAACCGCCTGCTTGCATCCCTCCACGTCTACGACGGGCGCACAGCACCCGTCTAGCAACAAATTCTCATCCCTTTTCTGTGCAACTCTCTCATGCAAGAGTTACCCGTTACTCCCAGTCCTTCATTTATACAACAGGTCAACTCTGGAACTGTCCCCCTCTGTCTGTATTTCCTGCTTTCTATGATCTCCAGTCTTTCAAACTTAGTGTGTCCAGGCATCTCAAAATGATCGGATCTTGAATTTGGCTCTCTTTGGTATTGTTTTTGTTTTTTTCTGGGAAGGAACAGTTTGCAGGCTCCTGGCCTTTGGTTCCTTCTTCCTTCCATAAAAAAAAAATAATAAAAAAATAAAATAAAAAAAAAAAACTTTCCCACACACCTGCACAATAATCACACTCAGAGTGATACTCAGAAAATCACTTAGGGCATGGAGGGACCTTGCACTCTGCCCATTAGTAAACTGTCTCTTTTTGTGTTGGGGGACAGCGTTTAGTCGTGTTACAGACATGGCACTGCCTGTAGGCCTGACGATCTGCTGTAGTACGGCCAATCTCTACCAGCGTGTGCTGCCGGAAATACTCAGCACAGCTTAGCCTGTCCGCTGTAGCCACTGACCCCCACCTAGCACCTGGAACCAGTGCAGTTGAATATTCTTCAAGGAGTTTATGTTAATGCTCTCTCAAACTCTTGTACAGACACAGGTTTCCTGACGAGCTCCTTGAACAGCATGAAACTGATCAGGAAGGTGATATCAAGAAGGTGTAACAACGCCCTCTTGTACCACCTGCGGGACTTACGTAGGCAATCAACCTCACCAATTTGCATGTCCGATTTATCAACAAGCTGCATGTTAATATTATAATCATTGACAGCATCTTGCTTTACCATGGGTTCCCTGGTCCAGAAGTCTGTTTTTCAAGTTTCCTCAAACACACCCTTACGCACTGTAGACAACATGTTAACCTGTCTCTTGTCACGCCAGAGAAAGGCTAACATGTTACCGCATTTCTTGGTAAGAATGGCTCCTTTCTCAGTATTTGCTGGAAATACAGGGAAATTCTTTCTATTTGCCCTAACATTCCACAGGAGCCAGTACCGTGTTCAAACAAATACTTTGGTCAATACCGAGGCAGTGTAATAATTAACGGAATACAAAATGGGGTGCCTGTAGAAACGTCATCCCATGAGCACTTTCACGACTGATGCTGAGAAACCATGAGGATCGTCATTAGGTATATCAACATCTGTTGCTGAATAAACTATCACACCTAGAACATACCCAGTTTTGCAGTCGCAAAGGACAAAGAATTTGAGGCCAAAGAGGTGATGCTTGGACAGCACATGCTGAATAAATGCTAGCCTGCCCCTGAATAATACCAGAAACTTGTCAATTACCACTTTCTGAAATGGACGAAAAACCCTGGAAAATGACTCCTTGAGCACTATTAGAATTGGTCTAATTTTCCACAACCTGTCGCTCAGTGCAGGCCCGTAATTTTTATTGAAATGAAAGAACCTTATGATGGCCATGTACCTGTCACAGGCCATATACTTACTGAAGACAGGTGTACCCACGAGTTCATCAACCAACCAACAGTCATCGAGCACATGTTTTTTTATGTGCACCATCAACATGGTAATGGCTAGCCACACAAACATCTCCCCCCACCTCCACAGGTATCCAATCACACATGTGGGTGTTTTCACTGGCAGCCACATCCAGCCATAACACACACATGGCCTGGCGGAAATTTATTTCCTCTACCAGGTATTGCATTATCGCAGTAGTGAAAATAGCTCTGCCTATGCTGCTAATAGTCCAGGGCCTGGGGGAAGCTCATCCTCCTACACACCTGCTCCCTCCTCGTCGCACACCTGCACTGACGGCTCAAGTCCCACACAAAGGTATCGACTCTACCCACACATGGTAAAGCCAGTCATCTGCCATGTGCAGGATAGTTTTTCTCTGCATGTGTGCATACCCACAGGTAGAGGGTGAGGGGGAAGGAGAGGGAGAGGTGTGGGAGGCGGGGGAGGAAGCGGGTGATGACTCACCTGACACGGACCTTCCCTGGGGTGACGCTTAGTGCTGAGTATCACGACATAGGGCCCATGTGGAAAATTCCACTCCTGAAGGGCCTGATTATGGTGATTCTGCCCTTCAGGTGCTCGGCTGAGATGAAAGTGAGTGCTGGAGAGTGAGACGTCGGCAAGCGTGACGGTGAAACAGCTCGTCAAGACATCAACGTTTATTCCGCTGATGACCTCCAACTCCACATTCACCTGCCCGGTGTACTAGGTCATCTACCTCCTCCTCCTCAGTGAACTTGTCACTGTCAAAGGCCCTGCCCTCCTTCTGCAGAAGTTTGACAGCCTTCTCTGGCAACTGAGAGTGGGCAGTGGTCAGACAATGAGAGGTCACTCGTGACATGGTAGCTCCTCTCCTCCGAGGACGTGCTTTCACAAAATGTCCGTGAGGACACGGTGTCATCCAAGGCACAACCAATGGCACTATCACTGAGCCCTTTCCCCGGCACCAAGGGCAGAACTTTCGTGGGGGTTGATGAGGCTATCGGCCCTGCACGCGACGATACGGAATAGGATGACAAAGAAGACATGGCTCCTCACGCTACGAGTCCTGTGTACTGGCTGAACCATGCATCCATGGGGTACCTTGGGGTCCTGCCTACCTGGTAGGTATCTGAGAAAATGGTCGTGAGGTCAAAGGGTGGCAGGAAGGTAAGTGCGGTATATGCCGTCAACCGGCAGCGCTCCGAGCCGTGGATCGTGACGGCTACACACGTCAGCCGGTGGTTAGGAGTTAAGACCTACATTATGGCTCTTTGATCTATTGGGGCCATTAACAAAGAGGAGAAAAAAAGCCCTGGAGCCATTTAAAAAAAAAAAAAAAAAAAAAAAAAACAAGCCCCTGTACAATCTAACCCTAATCAATGTTATACAAGGCCGAATGTAACATTCATATCCAGGTCAATCTATCCCTGTAATAAGTCTATGAGGAGGGGACGCGGGGAGTGAAGGGAATTCAAACTAGTTGTTCAGCTTCTCTGTCCTTTTACGGTATTCAAACTAAATGTGAGCAGTACTTCCTCAATCATCCCATTCACATATACAGTAATCCCGCATTTTTTGCGGATTTTTTGTCTACGGTTTTGCCCTCTCGCGGATTTTCTTAGCATAAATAAGTTCAACAAAAATATCCTTGAATATACAGAAAAAAAAAAAAATTTAAATTCCCGCAGCTTCCAATTGTAGCGCGGTAAACTCACGCCACCCTCTGTCCCTTTCCCGTGGCCCCTCTGCCAGTGTTACCATATCTAGCATAATTTTATTCTTTTAGCATAATTTTGATCAAATTTTCGAGTCTGGAATATTTTTTAGCATATTAGAAGTTTTACAATCATTCTAGCATAATTTAGAATGGAATGGAATATTTTTAGAATAATTTTATAAAAGCTACAAATCAGAGAGAGAGAGAGGGAGAGACGAATAAGGTAAGATGTTTGAATAGTTGGTTACTTTCAGTTTGGGCTTGGGTTGGATTAGGTTAGGTTAGGTTAGGTTGGATTAGGTTAGGTTAGGTTAGGTTGGATTAGGTTAGGTTAGGATAAGTTTGAGCTTTGTACTTTACCCATGAAACCTAGGTTTTTCCGATGGATTTTGGTATGATTCATTCAATTTTCAGCTTCATTTCAGTCGGAAATGACCATTTTCTGTGTTTCCCCCCCTCCCTATAACCCCCGATTCCCCAAAGATCCCTCATTATTTCAGGGGGATGGGGGGGGGGTCATATATCAAAATCTGGTTATTTCCGACGGAAATGATGCTCAAAATCGAACGAATCACATCAAAATCCATCAGAAAAACGTAAGTTTCGTGGGAAAAAGCAGTATGGGTAGATACCGATATTTATCCTCTTACTGTATGTAGGTTCATTTTAATATTTTCATAGTAAACAATACATAATTAATATGTTGCACAAATATGTATAGAATTTTATCATTTACCTTCAAGTTAGCATAATTCATTTTTTACTTGGAACAAATATGCTCAATCTAGCATAATTTTTTCATTGCCCTAGCATAATTTCGTTGTTTGGATATGGCAACACTGCTCTCTGCCTCGCATTCTTCAGTCCATGCCTGCCTGCCGTAAGTGGATGTTGTGGTTGTAACCACACTATGATATGAGCCTCTTGCCTCCCACTTGCTTTCCACATGACCCCAGGACGTAAGCCAGCCTCACCAAAGGCTAATAATACAATTAGTAAGAACTCCAGAGTGACAAAACGATCAAGTTATGACCTTAGCAGAGAAAATTGTGTTACTGGACAAGCTAAGAAACGACCGTGCGAGTGTTTGCTATCACCAGTTAATGCATCTTTTTATTTTGTACTGTTTTGTTAATAAATGTGTAGATAATTGTGTATTACAGTACGGTGTTTACGTTTTTCCTTCATAATGGAGTATGTTCTTTCAATCTTGTAAGAAGGTATTTCGGGATGAGTATGGAGGTTTCGGGACAATTCGCAGTCACAACAAACACAAAACAATTCGCCTTCATTAATGAAGATAGCTATGGGTGACGCTAGAATATAATTCAAAGGCGACTACAACGAGGAAGAAACAAGTTAATTATTGACTAAAGGTGCAACTAATAAATAATATCCAGAACCTACGCTACTGAACATAGATTTTGCTGGATACCCCTGAAATATAGTTATTAAAGTATTGATTAATTAATAATAAGTATATTGATGAAAGTTTTGATTAGTATATTTATAGAATGGCGGGGAATCGTCCAGGGTGCGAATTGTTCTGAAGGGAATCGTCCATGTTTTGACGGGGAATTGTCTGACGGCGAATTGTCTCGCAGTCAGTATGGACATGGACTGTGTGATGGGCAGCATGGTGGACACAAGTGCAAGTTTTCAATTGTTAATAAGGTATTCGCGGAATTGACTTTTCGCGGGGGTTACAAGAACCTAACTACCGCGAAATATGCGGGATTACTGTACATATATATGTTAGCTCATTTATTCATAAAGGCTCCAACATGCTTGCATGCATCAGCGTTGATCACCTAATGACAGCTCTCCACACTACTCAATCTCTTGCAGCCTCTCCTTTCAGTCCTTACTCCTCAGGTCATACTCGATGACTTCATCTCTAAGTCTTTTCCATCTGCCTCTCACAACTCTACCTTCAACATTCACAGACCTCATCCTCTACACCCATTTGTCATCCTCCATCCTCTCCACATGCCCAAACCATCTCAATCTACCCCTTCTCATCACAACATCAATACATTCAAGCTCCATTCTTCCTCTCAACTCTTCATTCTCACTCCTAATCCCTACAAGCCTATCATTCAAGGATGCAGCACACATACATCCAATCATTCTCATCTCTGTATGTTTAAGCCTACGAATGTTCTCCTATTTCACTGAAAGTCTCACTAACAAACAGCAATACACTCTCAACACATGCATCATACAAGGTCTCCTTAGCACTGTCAGGGGGAGCAACTTTTTCAAATCACTCCTTACCCTTGCCACCGAGCTAGCTCTAGCTCAACCAACAGCACGTATGTCTCCCAAATAACAAAACTCTCCTCCACACTGAAGACTCTCCAGCAAATTTTAATACCTTCTATATGCTCTCCTTTACATGCCACACACACATAATCAGCATTATTTTGCAGCCTACCATACACACCCATTTATCTCAAACAATGCATATATACATACATGTACATGAATCACTACACACAAACTTGTACATACATATGGTTCAACAATCTTCTCTGCTTTGTGCTGTGATGCAAGGAAAGCTGAGAGAGCCATGGCTGCCTCCACTTTCACTGGTAACTCCTGGTCATTGAGCAGAGCATTCTGGATACAATTCATTGCTGCCACAATGTTCTGGTCAGATTTGAATTTAATCTCATCAAAGTTCTGAAGAATCCAACATGCCTGGAAAGGAGGAGGAAACTATGAATGCAAACATCTGTAAACACTAAAAAGTAAATCTTAAACAACAAAAATGAATAGCATAAATCTGATAAAAATGAGTACCAAAAACCTGTATCTCCTCAATTACAGTCAATCCCATTCTCATTATCATCATCATTACCCAGACCTCCTTTCTCACCTAAGGGCAGGGCGTGGAGTAGCAATGTCCAGACAGTCTATAGTTTGCTCACTTCAATGAGCCATTCTTCCATTCACTCATCATCCAAGCCCACGGAATCTTGGATCCCATTCCACAATCATAATCATCATCATCCGGCCATCCTATCCCACCCTAGGGCAGGGTGAGGAGTAGCAACATCCAGACAGCCCAAGTCTGCCCAATCCAATGGGCCATGCTTCCAATCATTCATCGTTCAAGCCCCCGGAATCTGGGCTCTATCTGATGTGCCAAAACAACTTTCACCACATTCTGTAGCTTCGCATAAACATATCTGATAGAGTCAATTCAAATGGTGTCACGTTTATAAGGGATGCCAAATCCCTAATCATGCACTTCTTCTCACAACATTCATCCAGCCAACTCATTCTCGTCAGTCCCCTAGCCTCACCGACTTCATTACCTCTCTTCCTCACACACTCATCTACCATATCCCTCCACCTTCTCCTTGACCTACCTCGCCTCCTCCCTCCTTCAAATTCGCTCAGATGTACCTTTTTCACCTCTCTATTGTTCTCCATTCTCTCCACATGACCATACCATCTTAGTACTCTCTCTTCAACTCTGACGTCCACAAGCTTCCTCACTCAGCATCTTTCACGAATCACAAAATAATGTGATTCGTGAAAGACGCAGAGTGAGGAAGTCTGTGGACACCAGAATCGTAGAGAGTACCGAGATGGAATGGTCATGTAAAGAGAATGGATACCAGGAGTAGTGAAAAAGGTATCTCTGAGCAAATATGAAGAAGAGAGGACACAAGGTAAGCCAAGAAGGTGAAGGGATATGGTGGATCAGTGTGTGTGGAAGAGGGGTATGGAAGTCGGAGAGGCGAGAGGACTGACAAGAGACAAAGCTGGCTGGATCACCAACTACATTCAGTATTACAATCTTTCCTCCTCCTTCTGCCCCCTTCCCCATTTTTTCAAGAAAGAAGGAACCAAAGGCCAGGTGCCAGCAAACTGTTACTTCCAAGAAAAAAACAAAAACAATACCAAAGAGAGCCAAATTCAAGATCCGATCATTTTGAGATGCCTGGACACACTGCATTTGAAAGACTGAAGATCATAGGAAGTAGTACGTACAGACAGAGGGAGACAGTTCCAGAGTTGACCTGTTGCATATATGAAGGACTGGGAGTAATGGTTAACTCTTGCATCAGAGTTGGACAGAAAAGGGATGAGAGTTTGTTGCTACATGGGTGCTACGCACCCGTCGTAGTGGTCGAGGGATGCATGCAGACAGTTCAGAGGTGCAGTGACCATTGAAGTAGCAATAGAAAAGACATAAAGATGCAACAGTGTAGCGATGAGACAGGTTGCAGGGAGCCAGTAGGAGATGGAGGGTTAATGGGATGAAATAAGATGAAAAGCCTTTGACTCCACCCTACTGAGAAGACCTGTTTGTGGGGAGCCTCCCCATACACGAGAGTTATACTCTACACAGGGACGAATAAAACCCGTGTATAAAGTCAACAACTGTGCAGGGGTAAGGAAGGTATGGAGTCAACTTAGCACACCTAATCTCTTGGAAGCAGATTTTTCAAGAGATGTAATATGATCTTTCCAAGAGGAGTCCCGAGTGAAAGAAACCCCAAGCATGTTCAAGGATGATGCAGGATTGAGCTGGATATTATTAAACATTAGTGGGTACTCCTGTGGAAGATTGTGTTGGGTTGATAAGAGTAAAACAGTCTTTGATGCATTAAAAATAAGATTTTTTTTTACCCCAGTCCGAGATACGAGCCATGTCAGACATTACGTGTGTCATAGCCTCATCCCTTGTTTGTTGAAGTAACTGCTGAGATGGACGTTCCGGGAAATGAATGGAAAGGTGAAAGGTGGAATCATCAGCGTATGAGTGGATAGGGTTAGATGTACAGCTTAGAAGATCACTAATGAATAAAAGGAAGAGAGTTGGTGATAGGACACAGCCCTGAGGAACACCACTGTTGATAGATCTAGGAGAAGAACGATGGCCGTCTACAACAGCGGCTATAGAACGACCAGAAAGGAAACTATAGATGAAGGCACAGATAGAAACCATACGACGGCAGTTTGGATATTAAAGATTTATGACAGACTCGATCAAAAGCCTTTTAAACGTCAAGTGCAAAGGCAAAGCTTTCGCCAAAGTCCCGAAAAGAGGATGACCAGGAGTCTGAAAAGTATGTGAGAAGATCGTCAGTGGAGCGTCCCTGATGGAACCCATACTGATGATCAGAATGAAGGTTGATAGAAAAGATGCTTTAAAATTTTTCTGTTAAGAATTGACAAAAAAATTTTGAGACACAGGATGTTAAAGCAATTGGACAATAGTCAGAGGGTTGGGAATGGTCATCCATCTTTGGGACTGGCTGAATGTGAGCAAACTTCCAGCAAGGAAAGGTACAAGTTGACAGACAACAGTGAAAGAGTTTACCTAGGCAGGGTGTAAGCACAGAGGCACAGTTCTTGGGGACAACAGGAGGGACTCCATCAGGCCCCTATGCCTTGTTAGTATTGAGGCCAGTGATGGCAGAAAATACATCAGCTGAAGACATTTTAATGTCGGCCATGAGGAACTCAAAGGGGGGAAGTGATGGAGGTACAGCATCGGAATCATCTAAGGTGGAATTGGAGGAGAAAGTCTGAGCGAAGAGATCTGCTTTATCAGTGGGAGAAAGAGCTACAATGCCATCAGAGTAGAAAAGAGGAGGGAAGGATGATGAAGTAAAGTTGTTAGAAAGGTTTTTGGCAAGATGCCAGAAGAAGCGGGAAGAATTCGAGTTGGAGAGTCAAGAGCATTTAGTATGGATGAAATTATTTTTAGCAGAGTGAAGAAAAGACATAGCATGATTCCGGGCAGAAACATAAAAAAAATGTGATTCACGGGTGGGTTGGCTCTGGTACCTATTATATGCCCTCTCCTTGTTGCGGACAGCATTACAACAAGCATGATTAAACCAAGGCTTTCTTGCACAAGTCAAAGGATATGAGAAGGGAATGTATGCTCCACGTCCGAGAGAATAACCTCCATAATGCACAAGGCACACTCAGGTGGCTCCTGGATATGGAAGCAATAATCATTCCAGGGAAAATCAAAGAAGTACTGCCTGAGGGCCTCCCAGTTTGCAGCTCCAAAATGCCATAGTAGATGTTTCTTTGGAGGGTCCACAGGCCGTACCGGAGCAATAGGAATGGTCAAGGTACTGAGGTTGTGATCGGAGGCACCCAACAGAGAGGAAAGATCAACAGTGTAAGCAGAAGGGTTAGTTGTAAGGAAGAGGTCAAGTATGTTGAAGCTCTCTCCAAGGCAGTCAGGGATATGGGTAGGATGCTGTACAAGCTACTCTAGGTCATTAAAGATAGAAAAGATGTAGGCTTGTTCCGCAGGGGGATCAGTGAAAGGGGGTAAGAGCCCAAGGTGGTGGTGAGCATTGAAATCTAATAGAATGGAGATTTCAGAGAAAGAAATGGATAGAATGTGTTCCATCGTAGAAGAAGACAGTCGAAGAATTTTTCATAGTCAGTAGAATTAGGGGATAAGTAAACAGCATAGATATATTAAGTCAGAGAATGACAGAGAAGCCAAAGCCAGAGAGTAGAGAATTCAGAAGAATCAAGCTCAGGAACACGAGAGCAAGATAAGTCATTGCGTACTTATACACAACAGCCACCTTTGGCTTTGAAATGAGTATAGAGAAAGTAGGAGGAAACAGAAAAGGGCATGATGTCAATTGCCTCAGACAGGTGAGTCTCTGTCAGGAAGAGAATGTGAGGTTTAGAGGAGGAGAGGTGGTGCTCCACAGAGATAAAGTTAGGGGTAAGGCCACAAATGTTGCAGAAATGAAGAAGAAGTGTGCCGGACAGTGGTTCCTGGCATCTCGTTGAGTTGTCACCAGGAGAGGGGCAGATGAGGGCATTTATGTCCCCCCCCAGCGACTCCGAAGCCTGGTTAATGTGACTATACACTCCCTCGTCCATCTTTCTTTCCCCTTCCTTCTGCCTATGGGTAACTCTACACTGAAAAGCCAAATGGTTTCCTGTACACCAGGAAACCATTTACTACGCTGAGTGGTAACCACATAACCAAATTATGGCGCCTGGTGGTTTAGTGAGTAATTATGGCGTTCCAATCGGACTGAGCCAATGCAGGTTCATATCCAAGGGATGGTTGGGGTTTACTGCTCACATAATGCCACTCAGGCATAAGTGAGGCTGGTCACTCATCGTAAATGTCAGGACCAAATTGCCTACCCCCAAGCTCTAACGATCCTTATGGGGCAACATGATTGGATGATGGACGGATGGATTACTACGTTCTATCATACTCCTGTATTATCATGCACCTGGAATCCAACAACCTCAATAAACTGATCGAAAGTGATTTATAATGAACAAAATCAGGAACTCTTATAACAACAACTGCCTATTTCATTTTACCGTCTTTGAGGTATAGCAATCCACGGCTAAGATAATGTAGTACTGCATTACAAGGCAAAACCACTGCATTGAGAGTACATATTTCTGAATACTTTTCTACCTGAATGCAAAACACTAAGCATGTAATCAAATGTCTACTGAATACACATATCACCCAACCTTTTCCCTCATATGATTTTCTAACAAAACTCACCCGTGCCCTCATAAATCCATATGGACTCTGGAACTCTGGGAAGACATACTGGGCTATCATGGTTTCCATCTGGTCCTTGTATATCTTCTTTTTTAGTAGCACACCACCCAAGGTACCAATCTATGAAAAGCAATGACAAAGCACTGTTATTACAATTTTGAATAATTCATGATTTATCATATACACCAGCACACCAACATTCATAGGATCAACATCCAGGATTTCACCCACCCACAAGAGCCTAAGACATTTGAATTTATAAAGGAAGAAAAAAAATGACATTAAAAAGGTGCACTGGACAGCACCACCAACTACATCACAGTACTCACATCATCCTCAGAGGTGAGCACTTTCACAGTCTTGGATCATGTAAAGGATGTGTAGAGAATGTACACACCTGTGTGTGCACATTCTCTACCCAGTAATGCAAGGGTATGAGAATGTGTCATCAATGGTGCTGTGATAGTCAGTGAAACTGTGAAGTAAAAGAGTAATGTTGAGAATAGGCATGAATGCAAATTCTATACACAGTAATAGGAGTGTGTGTATACGTGTGGTCATTGGTTGTGGTCAATGGTGCTGCAGTCTATATTGGTCAGCAAAACATTATCAGATGAACGAGTGAGGGAGCCAGGCCGTCGCAATGCTACCGAACATGTTGCACATAAAACACATACACACACACGCACACACACCCTTATATTAACATATTACACTAAACTCATGATATAAGAGATGACATAACAGATGTTTTAGCAGTCAGTGGAGCAGTGTATTGGGTGGCTGTGTACACATAAGGATGCAAGAAGCAGCAGCCCAGTAGCATTTGTTCACAGCCACAACCAAAAATTAACTGACAAATTTCTCACAACACTGAGCTGGCTTCCATATTTCCTGGTCCTCCCTACACAACAGGATATTCTGAATTCTCATACTTGCATAATTCATATTGCTATGACAAAAACTGTCTATGTAACACCATCCATAAACCCAGCTGGTCATGACATCAAATTTTTGCTTATGGCTGTACATAGGGTAAGTCCTAGTGACACACAGCCATGTAAGTGTTGCCATATATTGATGTTTCTCCTAGTAACTGAATTTTAATGCCACCGTCATAATCAAATAAACACACCATCTCTACTCTGGTGACAATCCAGTAGAATACAGAATACCTACTGTGACAAACAAACTGGGGGGGAAGCCAGATTTGTTAAAGACGAAAGTTCGTTAACTCCAATGGTTCACTCCCCCTCCAGTGGGAATTCAAGCAGGTTTGTAATTAAATGAGTACAATACTCTAGTACTAAAGATGAAAACAATACCTATTTTACACTAACCTGGCCCACAAGTTTGCCCTTTATCAGCTTATTTCCATCATTCTCATAGCACTTCTTCAAGCACTGCAATTACTAAATACATACTGACTCCTCTATCTAAAATCAATTAATCATGGCAAATGTTTCGGAGAGCCTCGTAGGGCCTAGCCAGGGCCCCAACCAAAAGGGCAGATTCGCATCCCCATGTGGAATGTGAGAGGTGTGAATGAGGACAGCAGGAAGGTGGAAGTGGTTAATGTGTTCAAGAGTGCGAGATATGCTGTGATGTCATTGTGTGAAACAAAGATAAAAGGGTGTGAAGTGGTGGAGTGAGAGGACGTAAAATGTGTGAGGTTGGGCATGAATGGGTGAGGCGGAGTGGAATGAAAGATTACAAATGTGTCAACTCAAGATGTATGTATGTCAAGTTCATGTGTGAGAAGGTGAAAGTGACTGTGACTGTAGCACATGCACCGTGTGATGACAGGAGTGGGATAGAGAAAGACAGGTTTTGTGATGAGGTGGATGAAGCAGTGGGAGAAATGCCCAGGAGCTATAAAGTGATCGTAATGGGCGATACGAATGGAGGAGTAGGCACTGGTCCTGAGGATGGCATAATGGGTTGTAATGGAGTGCTAGGAGAAAATGATAATGGGAAGCAACTGAAGGATATGTGTCAGAAAAGGAGACAGTGCATCTGTAACACGAATTTCAAAAACAAAGATGCACATAAACATACATGGCATAGACGGAACAGGGATCATGTTGAAAGGAACCTGATTGATTATGTGCTCATAAACAGGTCAATGCTGGGAATAGTTGTTGATAAGAGGGCCGTGAAAGGACGATGTGGAGGTCTGTCAAATCACGTGATTGTGGTATGCAAGATCATGTTGAGAGGAGTGAGGTGAACCAGGAGAGAAAGGAGGAGTCAGGGAAAAAGACTGAAAGTCAAGAAGCTGAGGATCAAAGACATGGCAGATGAAAACAGGCCCAAAGTAGGGGGGGGAACAAGAAAAAGTGAATTAGAACTAAATGGATCTGGACAGCCTGTGGAAAGCATATAGGGACTGCTTAGCTAGGAATGCTAAAGCGGTATGTGGTGTGGCAAGAGTAACATTAAAGAAGAAAGATACGACATGGTGAGATGAAGAAGTTAAGAGAGTGGCAGAGGAAAAGAGAATGAAGTGGCTTGAGTGGTTACAGGACAGGGGTTCAATTGAAATAAGAACTGAACATACTGAGAGCAATAAGCACATAAAGAGACTACTGAAGAGGAAAAAAGAGGAAGTAAATGATTATCTATGAAGAAAAATGAATGCAAATTACTCTGAAAAAAGGAAGTTATTTTAGGAAGAGGTGTGGAAATGTTGAAGTGACAGTGGGAAGAAATGTAGAAGTGTGAAGGATGTAAATGGTAGATTATTAACCCATGGGAATGAAGTAAGGACCAGATGGAAAGAATACTTTGAAAGCCTGATGAATGGGAATAGAGAGAGCAAAGCCACTGTAAACGCAATTGGTTTGGGGAGTGTGCGGAAAAGGAATGCAGTGCCAGGAAATGTGATGCTGTGAAGAAGCTGAAAAATGGGAAAGCAACCAGGGATGATGAAGTGTATGCAGAGATGATTAAGTGTAGTGGAGAAAGCAAAATGAAGTGCTTGCTGGAGATATGTAAGAAGGCATGGATGAGTGAAACTGCCAGCAGAGTGGAAAAAGGCTGTGATTGTACCCCTGTACAAAAAGAAAGGTGAGTGAAGCGAGTGAAAGAATTAAGTGTGGTAGGGAAGGTATATGGAAGAATCATTACAGAGAAATTAAGAGAGATATCCTAGTGAGTGATGAACAGCACAGCATCAGGAGTGGCAGGGAATATGTGGATCAAATATTTCCAGTGAGACAGATAGGAGAAGGCTTGTGAGAACTATAAGATGTTTGTGGCATTCATGGGTCTGGAAAAATCATACAACAAAGCAGAGAGAAGTACTGTGGAAGGTTTTGCACATGTACAGTGTAGATGGTAAGCTGCTAGGTGCTGTCAATAGTTTTTATGATAGTAGTGAAGCAATGTAAGGGTAAATGGCCATCTAAGTGAATGGTTCACGATTGGTCTGCAACAAGGCTGTGTGATGTCCCCATGGTTGTTCATTATAAATATACATGGATAGGGTGAGGAGAGAAGTAAAAACACGAGTAATGGAAAGAGGGATGGCGTTGGTAATGAATGGTGATGGATGGAATATCTCAAATTTGTTATAAGCTAGTGATGCAGTACTTTTGCAAATACTGGATAAGAAGTTGGTAGAATAGTGCAGAGTCTTGCAGATGCCTGTGAGCATCATGCCTTGAGAGTAAATGTAGAAATGAGTTAAGTGATGGTTACTGAGAGAGAAGGTGACTCCCAGTGAGATGTTACTGTGAATGGAGAGAGACTGGAATTGGTGAGAGAATTCAAATACCTGGGTACAGTGACAGAAAAGAAGGGAAAAGGTGCAAAAGAAGTGGAAAGTAGAGTGAAACAAAGACAGAAAGTAGCTGGTACTATAAAGACCTTGATAAGAAACAGAGGCTTGAGTGTTGCAGCTCCAAAAGGCTTGCATCAAGGAATGTTGTCAACTTTTATATAAGGATGTGAGACTATGGTGTGGCATGAAAATGAAAAGTCAAGAGTGAAAGCAATGGAGATGGAACTGATGAGGAATGTATGTGGAGTACAGAGAGTGGGTAGGATATGCAATAATGTGATTCATGAAAGATGTGGGGTGAGGAAGTCTGGACACCAGAATCTATGAGAGTGTACTGAGATGGTATGGTCATGTGGAGAGAATGGATAACACAGCGGTGAAAAAGGTATGTCTGAGCCAATCTGTAGGAGGGAGGAGGCAAGGTAGGCCAAGTAGAAGGTGGAGGGATATGGTGGATGCGTGTGTGAGGAAGAGAGGTATGGAGTCAGTGAGGCTAGGCGACTGACAAGAGATCGAGCTGGCTGGATGAATATTGTGAGAAGTGCATGATCAGGGATTTGGCACCCCTTTTTAATGTGACAGTGTCCAGATTGGCTCTATCGGATAAGTTTATGTGAGGCTACAGAATGTGGTGAATGTTTTTGGTGTATTAGATAGAGCCAGGATTCTGGGGGCTTGAATGATGAGTGAATGGATGCATGGCCCATTGGATTAGGCAAACTTGAACTGTTTGGACACTGCTGCTCCTCACCCTGCCCTACGGTGGGAATGGAGGTCCGGATAATGATGATGATGATATCATCTAATCCTATGTTGCCCCATGAGATGCCTAGAAGCCCGGGGCTAAGCAAGTTGGTCCTGACATTTAACCCGCCGCATGCCAGCTATTTTTAGCCCAATGGGTCGCCTCCGTGCCGGTCATTTTTTGAACTTGTTTGGGGGGGGGGCCTAAAAAGATAGATTTTGATGTGAAACCAACGAATTTCACCATTAAAATACTCACCCAAGCTTGGAAATGGGTTTTACTGAGTTCTGCATACTCGTATACAGGTATTCCTGCTCTCTCACGCTCTAAACATAGGTGAGAGAAAGCTGTTTTCTATGTAAGGTATACTTAAGAATTTATGCTGGGAAGGTATAGCAATGTTCAGTACACTTTTCTGATTACTTTTTACTTCAACATCTATCACAATTTGCATGTCCCTCTCACTGTGAATGCATTGTTTTACACTTACTGGCCCAGTTGTAGATGGTAGACTTGACGTTGTAGCAGCGAAGGTTTTCCAAAGTCTGCTGGCCTCGCGTGTCCCATCCTTCCCTGTGCTCGTCCTCGTCCTCGAGAACAACCATCACCTCGTCCAGGAACTTCCTTCGGTACAGCTTCTTTGTTGCCACGATCACTCTTTGGTCCATTGGTTGGATGAGAGCAGTAGTATTAGGTTGCAGAAACATGCACCCAATGCGGCCACTCAGCTACCAAGTCCTTGTCGCCCGGGTGAGCAGGTGCAATGTCAAGGAGAAGGAGGGCCTTTACCTGGTCTTGTGGGATTCCCAGTTTCTCCGTCTGGTAATGGATGACCTCCTTGATGAAATGGCGGTGGAACCAGTCTTTGAAGATGTGGGCAGTGAACCATGCCTTCAAAGAATGGTACCAAACAACAGGAAGGACATCCATCACCCCACGAAGACACCGAGGCTGCTTTGCACGGCCAACAATAACAGGCTTAAGCCGGTGCATGCCGTTAGCATTGGCACAACACAAAGATATCCGTTGCTTGGAAAGCTTGAGGCCAAGTACACGCTTCTCCGTCTCCTACGCTAGAGTGTTCGTTGGAAAAGAGTGACAGAATAAACCAGTTTCATCGGCACTGTAGACTTGACCAAGAGTGAGGCCCTCCCTGTCGATCAAGCGCTTCACCTTGTGTCGAAATTCCTCTACTCCATCCTCGTTGGCGTCCAAAGCTTTGCCATGAGACTTACGGTTGGTAAGGCCATGTCATAACTTCAACACGAAGAGCCAACCCTCAGATGCCTTGAAGTCTAGGGCGTCGTGAAGCCTTGCGAACTTCTCAGCAGCAGCCTTCAGCTCTGTGCCACGCACCAGCACACCAGCAGCACGTTGCTGCTGATACCAAATCAACGTGGAGCGGTCGACTTCTGCATACTTGGGAGTAAACATCATCTTCCTCTCCACGTTGCGTTTGCTTTTCGACAAGAAGTCAGCCGTGTACTGCATGAGTTTGTCTCGGGATCTCTTGATATCAAACAAAGTAGATCAGGCCAGGCTGAATTCACGATGGATGCGTGAGGAAGACCATCCCGCATCCATCTTGTCCAATATCTCCCTCTTCTTCTCCAGAGTCAAAACCACTCTCTTCCTCTTCTCAGGCGGCGGGGCCATCATCACACACACTAATAAGAGGCACGAGAGTAGCAGGAGAGCCTGCAGCAGGTAAGGCACTACCACAAAAGCGAGCACGTGGGCGGCCATGATCACAAGCATACACTCACAATAAGAGACAGACGGTATGTGGAGAGGATGCAGGGGCACTCTAGCGGACGGCGGCAGAATGACGCACCAAAACACAGTTGGCCTGCGCCAAGCTCAAATTACGGGCGGGAAAAAAGTCGGATTTTGTTTCTAATTTTTTGTGGTTTTTGGCCCATTTTGGGAATATTGGATCCCGGGACCAAAATATCTGGTAAGTGGGGATGTCCGGAAAGTGGGCATCCGGATAGTACGGGGATTACTGTAATACGTAATGTTGCTATGTGCCATATTGTATTAGGAATGAATGGAAAGTGATCCATTCGGTAAAATTTCAGTTTAAACATGAAATTAAGTGTCTTAGGGGTCCCACCCCAAAATCCCAAAAATCTGATAATCCAAATGATTCTCGGTCCACTGCCATTCGGATTAACTGACTTTTACTGTATATGTCTCTTGCAATTGATGTTACGAATATTTCACATCCCCTCCCCCTTTTTTAAGACCAATTACCATACAATTTTAAGCCTGAGATTGACAATACTCAATACCCCTCCCTCCCCTTTTTCTGTTTAGAACCAAATTTAAGGCTGGACAACTCGGAAAATAAAACATGGAGGGCAAACAAGTTATCCATGAAATCCTACATTTCTGAGGGCTGAAAGAACGTATCCTCTGCAAATGTCGTGGTGCTGGTATACTTCCAAAATCAAAAAATTAAAAATCTAGATTTGTATGGGACACCAAAATACATTTTTAAAAATCCTCGTGTCCTCATTACTAAACCACATTGAAGAAAATTCCTCCAATCCAATGGGAGATTCTGTGGAATGCTATAATCAGCTACACAAAGGAAAAAGATTACATGAAAAGCCGGCCTCTTACATGATAATTATGATCCCATAGGAACCCTCACTGATCGATATACAATCCCCTTTTTTGCATACATGACTGCCCTTGTGCAATTCTAGTCACTTGTTTGTTCCAAGATGACACTTGCACTTGCCACTATCAGATGTGTTAGTGTCAGTCATGAAGCAAGTGTGATATTGGAAATGATGCAGCAAATTAAGTGCAGTGAAGTGAAATAATCAGTTTATGTGAATTGGAAACTTGCCTGTAGACTTTGCTAGATGGGTGACCCTTGACCAAAAATATATCCCCATTGAACTCATGTTATAACTGACTCAATATACTTAAATTGTTATGCAATAGATTTTTTTCAAACATTCTTATAGTAAAATGAGGATGAGTTGTATTAAATCAACAATGTAAGACAAAATAAAAATTTATCTATGTAAGGGAAAAAGATTATATATACGAAATAACTTAAAAATACAAATTTAAAATCATTATCATCATCATCTAAGCTAGAGGAAAAAAGTATCAACACATAAAACACCTCTGAAGATACATGACAAACATCCAATATTCAAATACATAATAAATGGATGGGAGGGGGGAGGATACTGTACCATGTGCATGACACCATCTTTGTGTCTGGGGTCTACATTAGGTGTAGTAAGGACCTGCATGAGGAAAA
Source organism: Coenobita brevimanus (assembly GCF_032717465.1). NCBI lineage: Eukaryota > Metazoa > Arthropoda > Malacostraca > Decapoda > Coenobitidae > Coenobita > Coenobita brevimanus. The sequence goes on from NC_137018.1 coordinate 45,791,359, forward strand.
CCATAGTTTTCTCCAGCATCTCCTTCCTCTTTCGCACCATTGATAACAATAACGCCTGGGCTGCAGTCACCGGTGAGACAAGGTCTTCATAGATGTCTGGAGACAGAAGTTTAACATCATCCACTAGAAACAGCTGTATTAATCATTATCATCATGACTATTGTATTCTCTCCCCCAATGGGTGAGGTGAGGTAGCATCCAGAAAACAAAAGAAAAAAAGAAAGGGCATGATAAAAGGAGAACAAATCAACAGCATGTAAAATGAAATGGGCCATACATGCATTCCCTCACTGTTCAAGCCTCCCCCCCCCCCACACACACACACACACTCTCTCTCCCTCTCTGCAATTCCTTACATTTTGCTTCATTTACAAAGGCTCCAAGAAGCCTGCATGCACCAGCCTTTGTCACCTAATGGTGGCTCTCCTTGCTGCTCGATCTCTAACAGCCTCCCCATTCAATCCCTCATCCCTGTTACACCATAAGGCCTTGTCCCAGATCTTTTGCAGTACCGTTATGCCTCTTGTAACCTTACCCTTAACACATACCTCTCACCCTTTGCACCTGTCATCATCATTCTCTCCATATCATCAAACCATCGCAATCTACCACTCATCACAACACTAATACTGTACATTCCAATTTCATCCTACCTCTCAACTCTTTAGTCCCAACTCCCTCAGGCCTCTCATGCAAGGATGCATCCATCTAATCATCATCTCTACATTTAAGCTTACAAATAAGCTCTTCCTTTACGTCCATGTCTCACTACATACAGCATTACACTCCTAACACATGCTACATACAAGGACCCTTTATCAGCACACCTGACCAAGAAATGGTCACCCTGGCTGCCCTTACCCCCAGCCTCATATGTACGAGTAATCAGCCTACTCTCTCTTTTCTTAAAAACTGTGCTGCATAGAATCAAGTTCATTGCCACTCCAAACTCTACTATTCTCTCCCTTTACATAATCCTCGTACCATACGTGCATACCCCGCACCCTGAACACAAAAATCCTATGTACACAATAATATTGTACTGTACAGTACACAGAATTCATTTAAAACACAATGCACCTCTTGCATCATAGCCACAAGTTTGCTTCCTTTTTCAGGGGTAAGGGTGACAATATCTGCAGTCAGGCAGATAATCGCATATGCATGTGAGAAGGATTTCCAGGACATCTATGGTAATTATAATTCTCATAAAATGAGCGGGGAGGGATGATGGAACATTTACATTTAAACACAGGTGATCATGCTAGCATCTGTAGCCTATGTCTTTTCACTTGATGGCTGTTCAGCATGTGTTGCCACTGAGCCATTTCCCCACTAAATTCCCTGTTCTGGATGTCACATGCAGGACTTCATCCCACGTCTTCCTCAATCTGCCCCTAGGGATTTGTCCCTCCATATTCATATCTATGACTCGCCTAAACCAGTTACCCTCCCCTTTCTTCTTAACACATCCAAACTATCTAAACCTCCTGATTCAAATTACTTCTCCAATATCTCTTATGCCAGACCTCATAATAAACCATTTTCAATACTGTCACACAATGATGCCCTACTCATTTACCTAAACATTCTCCTCTCTGTGCATTCCAATCTGCTTGTAACCTCTTCTCTCTCTAACTAGGTCTTATTGCCATTCAGCATTACATTTCCCATATATATTTAGTAGAAAGTACCCTTAACACAATAGAAGATCCCCTTCTTAGTCAGGTAAGCCAACAGTTCCCTAAACTCCTTCCATCCCCTTCTCAATCTAGCACTGGAACTAGCCTCTGCTGCTCTTGGGCTCAGCATATCCCCCAGCTGACTGACCTCCTCTATCCAATTATGCACTGTGTGGAAAGAAAATCACCAAATGTTGTAGGTTAAAATGAAGTTGGTATATCATGCATAAGAGTAATGGATATTTGAGAGTGGTTCATTATAAATGCTGGAGTGTGAGAAGGGTGTGCGATGTTCCCACGATTCTTCAATAATTCTGTACAGTACATGGGGTTTCTAACATGAATACCATATGTCTGACGAACAAAGGTAATACTTTGCTACTTACTAAGAGTGAACAAAATACAGTCAGGCCTCATTATATAACTGTTCGCTATGTGATAAATTGATAAAATGATGAACTAAAACTTACACCTAGTGTTTCAATAACAACATCGAAATTTGCTGAAATGATAATTGTGACGGCTGCTTACAACAATCCCATGCAGATGCAAGCTAACAGTCAGATGTTTGACCAGAGATGGTTGCCGAGTTTTTACATAGGCAGAACCCCAATCTCAGGACTCAATGCTTGAATCCACTAGAACGATGCATCCGGTGACTGAGCCAAGACAGCCATCCAATGTTTACATTCACTGTGATCGTCTGCCTTTCAATCCATTTTGTACATGAAAGGGCACTGAAACACCACTGCTATCGCCAAATAACTGTGCAAGTGCATAACAAACAGTGCAGTGTGCAATACTGACGTAGTTAAGTTTTGTGTGTGAAATACCAAAATTTGTGACTTGCAAATCATGTCTACCGTGTCAGCTGATAATGGTGCCTCCCAGTCAGCTGACTGGGCCAAAAGGCTGCCCAGTATTTACATTTGCTGTGACTGTCTACCTTTCATTCCATTTTGTGCATGAAAGACTATTGAGACACCACCGCTAATAATAATAGGTGCAAAACAAATAGTGCAGGGGAAGGGGGAAGCAGCTATGTGGTCGATGACCCCTTCCCCATTCCCACCGAACCCACATTACAAACACCTCGTTACACAATAAACCATTATCATTATGCAACGGGTTTTCACCTAACAAACCTGGCAAATAGCAAATCATGACTGTAACTGCTGTGTGTATGCTGCAGCAGAGGATGCAGGCTGACCATATGTAATGACCACAAGCGTTCCATAAATGACTGTAAAAAACTGGAGCTTTGCACTCCACTTAGCAATTTAAGGTTTAAGTATACAACCTTACAAGGGGAGCAAAACACAGTAAGTGAAAGTTTAAGAAAGTGAGGAAGGGAATCTCTATCTCCAGTATCTATAGCCAGAAGCCATAATCCTGTAAGGGGTGGACATTGGACTGAGTTGGGTGTTTTACAGGGAGGAGCTCTAACCCTCCACCAACCCACTTGTTGACACGCAGGGAACACATATGGGTTGGTTATATGGTATCCACCAAGCACTGTAAATGGTTTCCTGGCTTACAGAAAACCATTAGGCTTGTCACTCAATGCAAAGCCACCTGAGAAGGAAAAAAAGAGTAACAAAAAGTTACAGGAAAGATTGGAGAAACAAGGAGAGAGTAAGGCAGACACAGAAAAAGAAAGACAGTGGCGAAGGAAGTAGGCAGCTCTACATCAAGTGACTGGAGATGGTCGCCAATATAGATGAGACAGCAAAAACTTGGCATCCATCCAACCATCTATCCATCACCCAATACTATGTCGCCCCATGACGAGCGTAGGAGCCTGGGGATAAGCAAATTGGTCCTGACATTTAAGATGAAAGTGACTACCCTCACACATCCCTGAGTGGCATAAAGTGAGCAATAACCCCAACCACCACATGGATATAAACCTACACAAGCTCAATCCGACTGGAGTGCCTTAACCCCTTAACCGCGGGGCGTCACTTTCGTGACGCTTGGGAGCAAGGGATCATACCGCGGGGCGTCGCTTTTGTGATTCTGTGTTATTTTGAATTCACCCGGGCTTCCAAGTGGGGGCTTGTATCATCTATCAGTACTGACAATGTCCAACACTAGTCAGCACTCCTAATCTCATCTGTACTCCCATCCATTGTTGACAATTTAGCCATTTCTCCCCGTTCTTGACTCCCCTCCCTACCCCCCCTCCATTACCCTATCCTCTCGCCTGCCCGGCCATGCTACGCTAAGTAAATCTTCCTTGGAATTTTTCACTGATTTCATCCATTGAAATAAGCCCTATGTCCTATTCTTATACCAAATAATATATACAAGAAAGAAATCAGGTAAGTGAGAGTGCCATACACCTGGAATTGGCTAATTATCACCTGACAACACCTCACGTGCACTCGTTCGCTAATTTGTTCGCTAATTTTCGCTGTTTTTTTCCCCTTGAAATATGCCGTATAATCTATTTTCGTAATAAATATAAATGTAAGGAGGGAAGGGAGAAGCCTAAGTGATATTTACATTCACCTGGAACTACCTAATTTATAATGTATTGTCTAGATTTCCTGCCAATCATATCAGTGCTACATAAAGCTGTTTCAAGATTTAAAATTGGTAGCTCCGATTATATATCTCCTAAGTAGGCCTCTAATCTATTTTCGTAATAAATATACATGTAAGGAGGGAAGGGAGAAGCCTAAGTGATATTTACATTCACCTGGAACTACCAAATTTATAATGTATTGTCTAGATTTCCTGCCAATCATATCAGTGCTAGACTTAGCTGTTTCAAGAACCAATATTGGTAACTCTGAATAACCCCTAAACAGGCCTCCACGCTGGCCCTGCTTTATCAGTTTACTCTCATCTTCCGAAGTGAGGGGACATATGTTTCTTCTTGCTGACTTCAAGGCCTTTTTTCACCCCCATGCAAATGGCTCTGTGACCTTTACCCCCTACTAAACCTCGTGTGGAAAGAGGTAAAGGGCTGACAATTGATAAAAGAGTGACTACGATCTTTCTATTGAGTAAAACAGTGCAAGTGGAATTGTAAATAATGTGTAAACAGCAAGTGAAAGTAATGAATGTAAATATACGTGAACAATGGAAAATAGTTTTATAAGTTATTTCAAGTGACAGTGCACAACACAGTGTAAATAAAATAGAAATGTAAATAACGTAAATAAAATAGAGAACGTAAATAGAAATGTAAATGAGTAGTATTATAAGAATACGAGTATATACCCTAGGAGTAATGAAAGTGAAAGTTTCACTCTAGCATGTCTGAATGCTATGAGTTATGAGAGTGAAGATGAAAGTGACATTCACTCTCAATGCCAGTATACAGGACGAGAAAGTGAATGCTACGTATTTTACTAAAAGAAATTGAATCCCTACAGTGACAATAAACTAATACTACTGAAGGAAACTTATGGATAAAGACTGTAGATATATATAAGTGTTATATAGTAATAGAAGTATAAAGTGTGAGGGGTTTTATGAATAATAAATGACAGACTACCAAGAGCGAACTAGTGCCAGTGCGACAATCAGACGCGCTCGTAATTTCCATTGCTTTCACAGTGTTTTTTTTTGAGTATGGATCCCAAACTACTTGAAAATTGTAGAATAGTGTTTATAGTGTTTGTATCTGGCTGTGGTAATCATATTACGGGTTGTCGGGAAGTGTAAAGTGGAGACTTCATTACCCTTCTTCAGAGGTCTCCACAAGTCCTACGGTAACCGACGAAGGCTCAACAATCATTCCAGGAGAAAGCTGAAGGTATGTGCCATAAGCATATGTAATTTTATTATTCTAGGACTAATAACTGATTTTTGGCAAATATTTTTTGAGAGTCTGTCGGAGCCCAAATAACCCCGTGGCACACGCAAGTCATTGGTAAAAAAGCCCGCGGTGTAGGGGTTAATTACCCACTAAACCACCAGGAGCCGATATTTGCTTATATAGTTACCACCCGGCAGAGTAAATGGTTGTCTGGTGTACAGGAAGCCATTTGGATTGTCACTCAGTGTAGTCAACCATGGGTAGAAGGAAGAGGAATGAAGGACAGAAGAGGAAGGAAGGAAAGAGGGACAGAAGAGGAAGGAAGGAAAGAAGGGAGGAATGGGCAACCACCTGAGTGCAGCACTACACTGGGTGAGTGGATAGTGAGCGCCCCTGAAACAGCTGAAGTTTATGTAAACAAAATGTCCCTAACTAAAGACTGCACCACTTTTATATCCATCCATTTATCATCTAATCCTGTGTTGCTCCATGAGGAGTGTAGGAGTCCAGGGCTAGGCAAGTTGGTCCTGACATTTTAAGATGAGAGTGACCACTTTTATAATCTTAGCAATATTCCCTGAATGGATCTATCAAATGAAGAACAATGTATGCTTGTGGGTCCGAGCTGAGAAATACAACAGTTTGAATTATAATCTTGAAAGAGGTGTGATGACAGAAGGCTTCAGAGTTTAACTGATGCCACGGCCACAGATGCAATTTTGCATACATTTTCATCATCTTCAATGGTGGCAATTTAGTTATTTATTTATTATTTTCTGAGCACTAGTAAATTCCTCAGGAAGAACTGGGGCTTCTGACAAAACAGTAACTTGATCACTATCATTATACTATTCAGAGCTATGATGTGTTTGCAAGGGCCATACAATAATCAACCCTGGCAATGCCCTATATAAAACATAAACTGTACCTAGCAGAGTGAGAACTATCAATTTCCACACTGCTCTTTATATTTTGCAGCAGATGGAAGCACTCACCAACTACTTACTCAATGCAGTGCTACCTTCAGATGAATCCACAGCAGGTGATAACCCTAACTGTTCCTTATTATGTATGAAACCATTTTCTATGTTGGGTAATACAATGCAACCTTTTAACCAAAAAATGCATACCTGGTTATCTGGTGGGTCAAGGCACCCCAACCATATGTGACTTATGAGGGCTTATCTCAAAGAAGAGAGAACCTGTATTTTTACACAGGAAAAATCTCTGATGCTTATCTCAAAGGTTTGACTTACATTTATTACTTATATAACGTCACTAAGGTAAGCAGTCACCTGTGCCTAAAATGTTAAACTGATTATGCCAGCTCATGATCCCTATATTCTTGACACAGTAATAAAGAATTGGATGATGGATAGCTCTCCATACTGAGTAATTTTGTCTTTTGATGGTTCTCTTGACAATGATAACTTCCATCCTCTTACCTTATGGATACTGTAATAACTGCAAAAATAACAGAATACCAGCATTCCCTACACACAGCTGAATTAGATTATAAGAGTCTGAGATCAGACACCTTAACTAACCCCGAAATGCAGTGGCAACAACAGACTCCTTCGCCCCCCTACCCTCCACCCTTAAAATCATCGGACCTGAAACGTGAAATATTTCATTTTAAGGTCCATTTCAAGAAGTCAAGTTTCCATACAGTTAAATTATATCCTCTGACTCATAACTGGAATGACATCTAACAATACAATTTACAAAACACACAACTCCTGAACCAGAAATATTCTGAACAAATTCTTCAACAATGCTCCATATCTGGCCAACCCCCCACCTGTAAAACCACTTGGTCATCTGATTTCCCTCAAATGCAAACCATCTTTTGAAGCTTCTGAAATTATCCCTGGGTCCCAGTCCACACCATCCTCATCCACCCAATCACCTTCACAACACCTTGGCCATAAGAGAGTTTTTTTGTCCTCAGCCCCAGGGGCAAGAGGTAAGAAATTTCCATAAATACTGTACTTGCAAAATGCGAGAATCTTCACTAAGTTTGATTTTACATCTCCGTGACTGAAATTTTTCCCAACCTCACACCAACATGGCAATACCTCCTATATACCTGATAGGGTTTGAACAAACCTCCTTGTCAACCATCAGTTGGGTAATCAACATAAGAGCAAGGAGAGGTTGTGGAGTTATGGAAATGTGTGAGCAAAGCATACAGACTTAAAAGCAGGCTTTCAAAAATTGTATTGGAACAACTTGTCAGGCTATCAACAGACCTTAGATGAACAACTATGAGAGGCAACTTGAAATTAGAGATTATCATTTGGTTTCGGAAATGTGCTAATAATTTTCAGCCGGTATCCTCTCTTACCCTTTTCCAACTGGTTGACAAAGGTGTGATGCCATTCAGCATGTGGTCTTCTGTCAGGCAATGATACCAGTAGAATTGATTTTTAGTTTTCAGTCACAGTACAGTATCACATCACTGACTTCTTGATAAAAATTAACAATGAACGTGCATGTACAGTGATCACTTGATAACATGGCACTGCATTTGGGAATTAGATGGCAACTATCATTACTCGCCTTTACTATATTTCAACAAATGGAGAAAACAAAAGCACTAAAATTCATGAGATAGTAGCAAATATTTCCAGGTACATCTACTTTCCATTTTTTTTTTTGTATGCTGGTATTCTAAAGTTGTAGGAGGTCATACTACTAAACTTACTCATCCACCATCTAGCTGTGTGTAATACTCTATCATACAGTGATCAGTGAATTTCCACCATCTTAACCCCTTAACCGCGGGGCGTCACTTTCGTGACGCTTGGGAGCAAGGGATCACACCGCGGGGTGTCGCTTTTGTGATTCTGTGTTATTTTGAATTCACCCGGGCTTCCAAGTGGGGGCTTGTATCATCTATCAGTACTGACAATGTCCAACACTAGTCAGCACTCCTAATCTCATCTGTACTCCCATCCATTGTTGACAATTTAGCCATTTCTCCCCGTTCTTGACTCCCCTCCCTACCCCCCCTCCATTACCCTATCCTCTCGCCTGCCCGGCCATGCTACGCTAAGTAAATCTTCCTTGGAATTTTTCACTGATTTCATCCATTGAAATAAGCCCTATGTCCAATTCTTATACCAAATAATATATACAAGAAAGAAATCAGGTAAGTGAGAGTGCCATACACCTGGAATTGGCTAATTATCACCTGACAACACCTCACGTGCACTCGTTCGCTAATTTGTTCGCTAATTTTCGCTGTTTTTTTTCCCCTTGAAATATGCCGTATAATCTATTTTCGTAATAAATATACATGTAAGGAGGGAAGGGAGAAGCCTAAGTGATATTTACATTCACCTGGAACTACCTAATTTATAATGTATTGTCTAGATTTCCTGCCAATCATATCAGTGCTACACAAAGCTGTTTCAAGATTTAACATTGGTAGCTCCGATTATATATCTCCTAAGTAGGCCTCTAATCTATTTTCGTAATAAATATACATGTAAGGAGGGAAGGGAGAAGCCTAAGTGATATTTACATTCACCTGGAACTACCAAATTTATAATGTATTGTCTAGATTTCCTGCCAATCATATCAGTGCAAGACTTAGCTGTTTCAAGAACCAATATTGGTAACTCTGAATAACCCCTAAACAGGCCTCCAGGCTGGCTGGCCCTGCGTTATCAGTTTACTCTCATCTTCCAAAGTGAGAGGACATGTTTCTTCTTGCTGACTTCAAGGCCTTTTTTCACCCCCATGCAAATGACTCTGTGACCTTTACCCCCTACTAAACCTTGTGTGGAAAGAGGTAAAGGGCTGACAATTGATAAAAGAGTGACTACGATCTTTCTATTGAGTAAAACAGTGCAAGTGGAATTGTAAATAATGTGTAAATAATGTGTAAACAGCAAGTGAAAGTAATGAATGTAAATATACGTGAACAATGGAAAATAGTTTTATAAGTTATTTCAAGTGACAGTGCACAACACAGTGTAAATAAAATAGAAATGTAAATAACGTAAATAAAATAGAGAACGTATATAGAAATGTAAATGAGTAGTATTATAAGAATACGAGTATATACCCTAGGAGTAATGAAAACGAAAGTTTCACTCTAGCATGTCTGAATGCTATGAGTTATGAGAGTGAAGATGAAAGTGACATTCACTCTCAATGCCAGTATACATGACGAGAAAGTGAATGCTACGTATTTTACTGAAAGAAATTGAATCCCTACAGTGACAATAAACTAATACTACTGAAGGAAACTTATGGATAAAGACTGTAGATATATATAAGTGTTATATAGTAATAGAAATATAAAGTGTGAGGGGTTTTATGAATAATAAATGACAGACTACCAAGAGCGAACTAGTGCCAGTGCGACGATCAGGCGCGCTCGTAATTTCCATTGCTTTCACAGTGTTTTTTTTTTTAGTATGGATCCCAAACTACTTGAAAATTGTAGAATAGTGTTTATAGTGTTTGTATCTGGCTGTGGTAATCATATTACGGGTTGTCGGGAAGTGTAAAGTGGAGACTTCATTACCCTTCTTCAGAGGTCTCCACAAGTCCTACGGTAACCGACGAAGGCTCAACAATCATTCCAGGAGAAAGCTGAAGGTATGTGCCATAAGCATATGTAATTTTATTATTCTAGGACTAATAACTGATTTTTGGCAAATATTTTTTGAGAGTCTGTCGGAGCCCAAATAACCCCGCGGCACACGCAAGTCATTGGTAAACAAGCCCGCGGTGTAGGGGGTTAAAGATCATCTTATTTCCTCCTGGAAACTCCAAATGAAATGATCATGACAGACCTAGTTTGTCCTTACATACCTGTGCACCTCTCAATGTTGGAGGCCTTGCTGTTTACATCATATTTACCCTAACCACTCCAACTGCCGTTACTTGCAATAAGACAGTCCAAAATATAGCATCACCCTAACACCCGCCCCCCCCTCCCCATGTATCAGCACCTATTATTTATTCTATTTTATACACAGTTCACCTCTCACACTCTTGGATGATCAGGCCTGAGATTCACTTTCTCACGCTACCCTTAGTTTCTTCTTAGCTGCTACCTGTGGTAACTTATTCCTTTGCCTAGGTCATTTATCACTCTTTCTCTTCCCACAGTAAGCTTCCGCAATACAACTCTACCTCATTTCTGTATCATGATACACCTACTAATGTCTCACTAATTCTTACCACATTCATCCACGTGACACATCCTCAAACTATCCAACATTTTCTATTTTCAGGTTTAGATCACAAATTTCACATCTCCTGGCAAAATTTCTGTTAACAATACTATACACTCAACCCCCTGCTATCGCGCCTAACTGGTCACAGAAAACAAGCGTGATAGCTGAATGCGCGATAGCTGAACTGAACAATCAACTGGAAAATTTCTAATTGGTTTTTCGGTGGCCCATTTTTCTAACTTTTAACCGCTTTATGCCTACGACTTCCTGCCAATCTCTCCTCTAACATGAAATAAAGCATTATTATATTAACCCACCCCATCTCGACGTTTTTGGACCTTTTTTTGGGGGGGGGGCCAAACATGCGCTTTTGGTGAGAAACATCGAAAAATCATAGAGAAATCGCTCACCTGAGGTTTAAAATACGCAATTTAGGTACGAGTACTTCCTTACCTGACTGGTTTTCTAACAGGCTGGCACCAAAGAAAACGAGTTCTATGGGAGGGTAACTATTTTATCCACTCATAAACAGTATTTATTTATTTACCTGGTACGAATTTATATGTAGTACAAGAGTATATTGGTTTTCAAACAGTAATATAGGCATTATAAGCATTGTTTCACTCACTAACTCATCACCATTCATGACCTTTTTTTTTCCCACATTACCTGATCATCATTTCTGACTGTTTCTTCCTCTAATGCTATGTAAACTTTGTCCTCCACATTGTCATCGACTGGGGAATCACTCTGGCCCTGAATGTCTTTATTGGCCAGGTCACTGGTAACAGGTGAATTGCCGAGACAAGGTGTGCAGGGGGGGGGGAGATTATGCGGTGTAAGGCATTGTTCCCGCTTGGCATCTTGTAGAGGAATAGAGGAAGGTGTCCCGTGTATACATGCCAAAAATCACTCGCAAAATCACTCGCGAAAATTGAAAATTGTGCAAATTAGGGACCTTGCAATGTTGGCGCGTTAATTCACATCGCCGGGACGGCGCGGGTTAATAATAACAGTATAATGAATAAATAAACAACATAAAAAGCTATCAAACTTTTATAAAGATTACGGCTTGGGTGGTTTGATGGGTTCCGAGGCTTGGGAGTGGCTTAGCTGCCGCCAGATCTCTTTGGCTGTCTCCATTTCTTTAGTGTCCACAGCTAAAGGGGGTATCACATCGTACCTTATATCAGGAATGGCTGAGGAACATTTAGGTGGAACAAAACTTGGATGCTATCACACACGTTCCTCACACTGTCGTCAAAGACCCATCTCAGTTGTAAACACGTGATTACTTTATCGACATCACAGTTTTTTCGGCATAAGAAATATTAACTCTTTATAAGGGTTTCAAAACGATTGATATTTATTCTAAAATACAATATTAATAAGTATTCACCGTTAGGCTAAATTTCAATGCTGTAGTACGATATATTCTTTCGAGCCGAATGGGTTTTGGTCACTGTTTTGCCCGTCGTGTCCTCGGCAGGAATCCGTTCAGATGCATTCCAAATGCCTGTGCTATAATCGGGAATTTTACCACGTTACCGTTCCGATTAACCATCGTATCCTCTGCAAACCTCGTATGAAGTGCCGTGTGAATAAGTTTCGCTTAGCCTGTCTTCAAACTCGACACGTGATAGCGGTCTTGGGGTGCGTGATAGCATGTATGGTTGTGCATTTGATGTGTGCGTGATAGCAGATACGCGTGACAGCTGAACGCGTGATAGCAGGGGATTGAGTTTATCATCTTCTTTCTATATTTGCCTAAACACATACCTGCTGTCTACCTGAATATCACACTCTTGCCCATACTCTCCCATAAGTCACCTTGTGATTATTAGGTACAACTTATATAATAACCTCACTCCAAGCCACAGCAAATATATTATCCGTATTCAATGTATCCTATACCCATTTGTGTCTCTGGAGTGAAAGTGAAATAGCACATTTCTCTTATTCTTTTCACTTCCTGTGCATCTTTCAGATTATGGTTATGAAAAACTACTACAATCATACCTTACATTCCCATACTTGATGTTTACTTTATATGAATTTCAAGTGTCCTTGCTATTATTTTACAACCACCCTGCCCTTGGATGGGAAAGGTCTGGATGATGATGATGATATACAATTTCATATGAATTACTTGTCAGTTAATCTTGTTAACCTGAGCCTTAACTAAATACTCCCACACACTCATTTTCATGGTACAGTACTTACCAAATTTAACCCTGACATATTCATAAGGGTCAGAGTTCCAGAGCTCTTGATCAGCATCTGAATAGCACATGAGAGGGAAGAGGACGTCTTGTACCACTGACAGCATGTGTGGCTTCAGCAGTTTCCATGCCACCGACTGGCCAACACTATAGGAGAAAAATATATATATATATTTTAGGATATGGCCCTCTACACACTGGCTAAACTGTCACGGACTGCATTAATAAGTCACAAGACTTGCAGTACTACTATCGATTAACAAATTTCATAACTTAGTTTCTCATATTGCAATTTAGTACAGCACTTTCTTCTTTTCCTGATGCACATATGGAGATTAAGGATGAGCCTCTGAGCTATGTACTCATCTAGTTAATTAATCCTGTTGTTCACACTGAACTTTTTAGAAGCCTGGTCATTAAGTTATTCCAACCAGATGTGGCCCATAAAGGCTTGCTTTAGAGGGGTGGTTCTGGTATACTGTATTGCTCATGAAATGCCACTCTAGCACTGAATATCTGGAATGGCCTAGCCCCAGGCTAGGGATATTGCTGGGTCAGAGGATGCATGGAAGCCAACAGGTGATCCTAGCTCCACTGCTGGTGTTTGATGTAAATGAAAAAACTTACCTCTGTTAACCCGTTCTTTACCAACCTACCCCCCTCCCTGATGTAAACATTACATTCACCCTCCATACCAACCTGACAGCTCCCCGTCCTGCAGTGTGGGGGGTAGAGTATGTTTTACTGTCACATCCAAACTATTCACTCTTTGTGAATTGTTTGTTTACTGATGATCACACAAATCAAACACAATGTTACTACCGTAAAAAATAATCATAAAAAAAAAATTGTATAAGTTTACATATCTTGTACTGGAGTACTGTACTGCTGCCCAGGTAAAAACTGTACACAATGAAAAAAATGTTATGCACAGATGAATGGCTTATTTATTTACCTTGTAAGTTGTGTTGATTTTGAGCAATAAATAGTGGTCTAATGATGTCGCTAAAGTAGCAATGTGTTGTGGTGCACTCTGAGGCAGACGCAACCAGGTGATGCCAGGCCATATGTGAGAGACAGGTATGAAAGAAGAGAAAATGGAGAAGGAAGAGGAAGTAAAGTATAACAAAATAAACAAATGCAAAACCGTAATAAAAAAAAAAAGGGTGTGTGAAATGTTAACTATAAAAAAAAAAAAAAAATGAGGAAAAGAAAGTGAAAGAAGAGAGAATGAAGATGATGAGAAAAAAGGTAGGAGGGAGTGCATGCTGGCTACTGACTGTGCCAGGCCTGGAAATGATCTGGAGAATATAAGTCAGGTTGTTCATTGCAAGCAGACAGAAGCGTGAAGCATGTGGAAACATATGATGGGGATGGTGACCTTAAACCTCTTATTGCTGAGAGCATGGTGTCGTTAAGCTCACTATTAATTACCTCTTCCTCCTCCTCACTCACATCAACCTCACTATCGTTTTCAGGATCACAATCAGCATCACTGTCATTTGCTGACACATCAGACACTATTGCAACATCATCTGATACATCTAAATCACTAGCATCATGAGGATTAAACTCTTTATCACTATTGGAATCCGCCTGAGTTGCCATGAGAGAAAACTATCCTGGGCACCTTCTCTAATGGTCAAGTGCATGGTAACTGTGGTTCTCTCAGGTAGACCAAGAGGTGTAATTGTTGCCATAAGTCTCCAGAAGATATAATGCAATATCTGCAGAAATAATAAATAAAACAATGATTGGTCTGAAAGAGGTTGCATCATAGATCAGTTGGCAACCCATTGGTGCAGGCTGAACTTGGTCATGATCTACCTTATGACATCAAAATTTGTCACAGTCTTTGTTGTCAAAACACAGAGCTGTTGCCATCACGAGGTCCTCAGAAACAGCCCTACAAGGCTATCCTGACGCCCATATGCTGCCATTCATTAGCGGGTGTACGAGCGTACCATGGTCGCAGTTCCTGTGTATCACAGGTGTCTGCAAGTGACGTGTCGGGATACATCAAAACACTTCTAGTAACGAATAGGTTAACAGAGTGGGCTCTTCCTTCACATTAACAACAACCACATACCTGTACTACACATGTAAGAAATGTATAGATTTCTGGTAGTGAAATTTGAATAGTAAAGGAAACCACTGATAATAGGTTTAAGTATACATAAATCTGGATGGCTTGATGAAAGTTTAGTACTCCCCTGAATGATAATGGCAAAATTACTACTGAACAGCTGTGAGGTCACCTGGAAAATTAAAACAATTGTGACATGATGCATGTGTGTACAATGTACTGAGGATGAAGAGGGGATCTCCCTCATCACATACCAGCATCACACCACTGTAAAGCAAGACAAAATCGTTACCCAAATTAACCATCTGAGGAACAACAACCAACATGACCTTCATTTCTTATGTTAAATACCTGGAACAAAACAGTAAAGCCAAAAATTAGGGCCACTTCAGATACTGATGTTTTAGGTCATCAGCAATGTTGAGACAGTCAGAGCAAGTGAGGTCTGCTTATGTTTGTTCGCATCATCAGGTTAATTTTAGTTCATTAAGGTCAATTCAGGGCCATTATGATTCATTCAGGCCTTATCAAACAGTAATCAGGCCTTTCACATCATACTGGCTCAGTAACATCAAAGTAGATCCATTTACAACCAATCTCTATAAATTAGGTTCATTCAGATCAAGTGATGAATGTTATTATCAATGTGATTTGAGGTTCAATCTGACTTTTCACATCCACTATCTAGTCAGGTTACTTCAAGTTAGCTTTAGGCAATTAACGTCCAATTAGATATATTCAGACTGTTTTTGTTGGAGATGTTTACATGATCAGCATGTTCCTCATGCAGATTATGAACCAGAAACCTGAGGTATCAACACAAGCCTTAAAACATACTTCCAATTTGCACAATAGTGTGTGTGTGTGTGTGTGTGTGTGTGTGTGTGTGTGTGTGTGTGTGTGTGTGTGTGTGTGTGTGTGTGTGTGTGTGTGTGTGTGTGTGTGTGCTTCGATAAAATTAAAATCAATAAGCAGAAATGAATATAGGCAGGTCATGTTTTTAATTAGAATAAAATAAAATTTTAAAAAAATAAAGCAGATGGATAATATGGATAGCTAGGTGACAACTCGGAGATGGACTGAGAGACTAGACAAGATGGGTATGAAATTTGGAGATTTACTGGGGCTGGATGGAACCAACTAGCAGAATACAGGTCAGAGGTAAATATGATGGGAAAGGTCTTCATTTTGCTTTAGACTGTCTCAGGCTGTTGTTAATGAAGGCTTATTAAGAGAAAAGTTATTCTTCTCTTCCTGTGTTTGTCTTCCAGTATCTGCAACTATTATATGTTTGGCTTGCTGAGACAAGAAAACTATCAATACTATCATTTTCATACAGCTCTAAACCAAACCAAAATATTCTTACACTCAGAACTCCCTTTAGAATCTCTAAGCCATCTATGATGATCATATATTCATTTGGTGGAGGAGAACCACATTCACATGATGGCACCGATAATACTGGGGATGTATAAATATCCATAAATTTTCTCTCTATCCCATTAAAGGAGATCGGTGGACTAAGGGAAAAGGGCAACTTCAACATAAAATCCACAAGGTTGATGTCAAAATGAGCCTGGGACCACAAGAATCATACTGTAACACTTACCCCTGTTCTAAGTAATTCAAAGTTTGCTGGAGAACTCGGGGTGACACGTAGACCTTGTTACGATAATTATTTAAGATTTTTAGCAGGACCTGAAGTATTCCCTGGGAGAAACACTTAATAAACCATTCTGCAAACTCCCGGTACTCTTTGCTGGCTGTGCTGGGGCAACCATATCTGTGAAGAAGACATAGGGTCGGCTGAGCTATATGGAATACCGGTACATTACGGTTGGATTCGAGACAAGTGGAACTGGCTCAATTTAATACAGACATTTCAAGTGTGAAACATAACTCAGTAGTAAACGTGATACTGAAAAGTAAAAGAATAATATGCCTTGATTCCATAATATTAGGTTAATATTATTATATGACAACTGGTCACCATCATCAATATATGCTAAATACTAAATAACATCTGATCTGTCTTGAACATAGTGACTTCAATAAAACAATGAGGAAAGGAATGCTTTGGACATTTTTAAATTCAATATACAGCAAGCGCTCACATAACGCGTGATCACAGAGCACGATTCTCACATAATACAGAAGGTGCCATTTTGTGTCCCAAAAATGTCACAACAAGTAAGAAAGTATATGTGACGCAGTAGAAGGAAGCTGCTCATTTTTTACAGCACCTGACTACACTGTGATGATGGACGTAACGGGGCGGGAGGCCCCAGTTTATATTTCAAAGTCATACTATGCAGCCAATAATAGACAGAAAGCGGCGCAAGGCATAAAATTATGGTTGGAATTCACACAATATGGCAAGCAATAGCGTGCAGATTGCATCAGTCAATGATATATTGCTATCTTGTGTCTGCGCAGGGTGTCGTCACGGTCCACTAAGCATTCCTGCCCCAGTTGAGCCTATCCTCTCCCCACGCTGCGGCTGCACACGTGCTCTGTGTGATCTTTGCTCTCTCTCTCTCTATTTTGCCACCTGACCCAGCCTGACCATGCCGCCGCACCGTGACCCTGCCAAACGTCCAAAGTCACTGACACGAGCAGAAGGTGGATGTCATCAAGAGGATGGAGAGAGGACAACAGAACTGTGACACTGAGAAATCATACAAAGTTAATGAGTCCACCATTCATACAATTCTCAGCAAGAAGGAAGCCATTCTGAAGACAGCTCGGGAATATGGAGGATCATCCATGGACAAGAGGATACGAGTGTTTGACTCTGCTCTCGTAATGATGGAGAGGTTTCTGCTGATGTACTGCAACCCGAAGGAAAGGTGAGGAGGCCAATCAACTCGTTAAATACTCGGAAGACGGCCGGCCACCTTTATGCTATAGCCTGCCGCTGTATTGCATGCAAAGCAAGCCTATGAACACCTCCGGTAAGAGAAAATTCGCCAATGCCACCAGATTCTCCTCACCCGCTATTTTCCTCGTCAAGAAATTCAAGAGCAACAACAACCAGAAGAACATGCTATGTCTGATGTTTCTGTTGACTATGAGGGGTTTGTGCAGGAAGCAAAAGAGAGGCAACAGAGGAATCAGGACGTACTAGATGACTGTGCTGCGGACCAGTAGGAGTCCTGCCCTGCCTCGGAACCCCTCACCACTTCCCCCCAGTACGCCCACAACCTCTTCCATTCGAGGTGAGGAATCCACCAGTGTTTGAATGTAATGATGTCTTTATTGGGTGGATAAATCTCCTGGGAAAAAAAAAAAAAAGAATATTGTCCCAAAGTTTGAAATTGGGGCTGGCTTAGGTACCATGAAACCCTTTAACATGTAAACCTATGACCCTATAATGCAGAATTCCCATAAAGCGGGAGCTTCTGGGTACGATATTCCCTCGTTATGTGAGCACTCGCCGTACAGTAAATTTCTCCTTTAACCCGAGGTTATCTTCATGGAAGCCCCGCAGCTTCCATGATGTTAGTCAGAGATTTTATAACTAAGTAGTGTACTGTTACAACTGCATCATCATTCTGTAACTTCCACACATCAGTGTCATCATTTTTATCTCACCTTTCAAATATCCGGGCAAGAATATGCAGAGCCCATTTCTTAACCTTCCACCATGGTAAATCTGGTCGCTCCTCCTCATCAACCTGAAGCGTCTGATCTGGCACAGGTCGATCTGCCACCTGTCGTATGGCCTCCATCCACTGAGTGAACTGTTCTCTGTCCAACAGTTCAAGTGGCAGGTGGTACTGAAGGAAATTAAGACTCCAATGATTATACCTTAGCATCTCACTTAACTAGATTTCATATGTAACAATGCAACACATCAGTAACTGAGAAATCCCTACAAAGCTATACGGGTGCTATGCAGATACTCTTGCATCTCCTAGCATACAATATTTTTCTCTAATGATCATCAAATATTGACACTCTGTTCTAGTTTCCAATTAGCCCCCTCCTGTTTAAATAAATGGCATGGGAAAAAAAAAGAAAAACTGCACTTGGCACACCATGTGCTAAAATACAGTTGACTCCTCCCAAACAGTCACCGCAGTGGAGAAAGCATGACAATTTATTTTAAAAATAAACTAAATCTTCCTTGATGCACCAATATACTTCCCTAATTTCTAGTATATAAACTATGCCAAAAGAGTAATTCCTCACTAACAGTGAAAATGTTTTTAAAAATTAACCAGTATTGCCTCATCATCACTGAAAATGTTTTAAAAACTATCCAGCAATTCCTCACAAACACAGAAAATGTATTTTAAAAAATGTGAAAGTCATATACACAGTAATTCCTCGTTATAAGAAAAAGTTCCACCAGAGAAGCATTTTCTCATACATTAAAACCTCATTCAAGGCCACAAATAAATTGTTAAGTGTATTTGATATGATCAGTTTTACCCCTATGTGTATCAAATGCTTAAGTCCATAACCAATTAACACAAAACAAGCAAAAGGGTAACGGGACCATTAGGGCCGTAATTACAGGCACCATCAAAGTCTACATGGGTTAAGCACGTTGCGTGTGTGTGTGTGTGTGTGTGTGTGTGTGTGTGTGTGTGTGTGTGTGTATTTACCTATTTGTAGTACTGTATACAGGAATTGAGCAATGCTCGTGTTGTCCTGTCTCCACTTCCACATTTATCTAGTCTACCTTTACAAACATGAATGTTTTTCTCCTGCACAGCCTTTTCGTCTAAGTCATTCCAAATACTTATGTATTTACCTAATAAACCTAATTGTGATAAACACGAAATGTGCTATGCTCGTGGGTTCCGGTCGCTGTTTCTCGATAAGTCAAATTTAGCTTTAAACTCGTTTAAGTTTTTAGACTGGACGATCTCTTTGACCAGGCTATTCCATAAATCTATAGTTCTGTAAGGAAAGTTATATTTCTTGATATCCTTCAAGAAGCTTGACTTTTTCAATTACATTCCGTGTCCTCTTGTTGCGCTCTTATCCCATAAAAACAGATCTTCTTTGTCAATTTTATCTACTCCCACCATGGTCCTGAATACTGCAATCATGTCTCCCTTCTTTCTCCTTTCCTCTAAGGAAGGCAAATAAAGCTTTTCCAGCCTCTCCCTGTATGACAGATCTGCCAGACTTGGGGACCATCTTGGTTGCTGTTCTTTGTATTTTCTCAATCTTGTTTATATCTTTCTTTTTGTATGGGGACCACATTACCGCTGCATATTCTAACCTGGGGCGGATCACGGCCACTATCAATTTTTTCATCATCTCCTCATCCATATAATGAAATGCTACTCTTATGTTAGTCAAGAGTTTATAAGTCTCTCCAACTATCTTGTTAATGTGCTTTTCTGGTGACAAACTATCTTGGACCAGCGCTCCCAAATCTTTCTCTTCTCTCATTTTTGTGATTAATTCATTACCCAATGAATAATTCTGTGATGGCCTCCTGGTACTCTGACCCATTTCCAATATTTTACATTTCTTTACATTAAATTTCATTTCCCACGTCCGGCTCCAATCATGTATCCTATCCGGATCCTCCTGCAGCATTTTACAATCCTCCTCAACCTCTACCTTTCTCAAGATCTTTACATCATCACCAAACAGACTTGCATTACTGTTCACTCCATCTACCATATCATTCAGGAACATTACTGGCACCAACACCGAGCCTTGAGGGACTCCACTTGTTACTTCCCTCCATCCAGACATCCTATCCTTTATTACTGTTCTCATTTGTCTCTCTCTCAAAAAGTCTCTCATCCATTCCAGGAGTTTCCCCTTCAGTCCTCCTATATATTCTAGTTTCCACATTACACTGTGTGAACAAACAAACACACAAACACAGGTGAATACATAACCTCCAACTTCGTTGGCGGACATAAAGCCTTAGTTCAAGACTGAAATCATGTATTTATATTCAGAATGTATGCTGTAATTTTCTAATTACAGTAAGCTCACCCCAAACGCGTTCTCGCCGAACGCGCTCGCAACTGTACAGTTAGTGCTGGGATACGTATACGACAACATAAGATTAAAGAACTATTACGAAAACTATAAATTTACACGAGAGGCCTTTGAAAGGCCAAATCTCGAACCTCACCAGCCTGACAAATTCAACAGCATATGATGTAAGGGGAAGGAATTTGAACTCAATGAATGTTTAGGTATACACTGGAAAATTGGATGACAAATGGCTATACTGTAAATATAAACAATAGTTACCTGAGTCATAGCATAAAATATCTTGAGTATAAGCTTCTGGAGGAGTGTGGAGTGCTCTGATGGATCTGGGATGAGATGAACCATACGCTCATAGCACATAGGCAGCAGTAACCGCATTGCTTCATGTAATGGACCACGATCACCCTTCTTTTTGTACCTGTATAAAATGTCAAATTAGATCAAACTCTTATGACTTTCATTTTATTTACATATCAATTTGGGAAAAAAAAGTAAAAACCTATTTAAAAAAAATTAAACCTATTTGGCAATTTTTTTCAAAATTAAGATAAACAAGAAACTTCATTTCAGAAAGCGAGATATGAAAATTGAGGATGGATGAAACTGATACCTTTAAGACCTCAACGAAATTTGTATGGAAATGCAAAAAATACAGGCTACACATCTAACTTCACAAACAGCAAAACAACTCTATCCTACAAAAAAGTGGCCAGTACATAGATCAGTTTGTGGAACAGTGTAAAATTTTGAAGGTTTTGATGGTGGGTGACTTAAATGCATGGGTTACTTTTCTGGGTACTCAATCAATGCATAATCCTAAATTTGTGGCTCAGTGGGTCAAAGCGCTCTGACCGAAGGGACAGAGGTTCGAGTCCACCCAAGAGTCACTGGTAGACATCAGGAAGGGCATCCGGTCATAAAGTGCCTACATGCTCCAAAACCAGAAGTCCTTTATCCAGGGACAACTCCTTAGCCCTTACCAAAAAAACAGGACACAGCGTAGAACTCAAACAAACTCCGCATTTCTGGACACGATAATGATACAAAGCAATGGCAGATAAATATGAACATAAAGTAGTGGATGATGTGAGTCATTAACCCTTTTGTGTTTATGGGTGCGGTGCAAGTTTCATGCACTCGTTACCAGTTGACACAGGCTGAGTCTGCACACATTTCAACCACTCGTTACCATTCAAAGCCAGTTGCGTCAAACGAAATGGCCTGTTTTTTTGGTTATGGAATGATTTCGCATCTATTTCTGGGTGGGAACAAAGCACTACTTGCGTCCCCGTGTATTCCTTCGCTGCACTCAACCCACCCGGCACCCAGCGTCGCCCTACTACCCCAGTCAGTGCGCTATGAGCTTTGCTGAAGCGTTAAGATAATCTACTTTCGTGCTCCGTAAAATCATCCCTAACTGACCTACAGTAATTCTTTATACACCACAATGTAGCCAAATAAATTCCCTATAACTTCATCTCAGAACAATTTCACAACAATAATATTTCCATAAAAAAAAAAAACTGAAAAAGAAAGTAAAAGAAAAAGTAAAAAAAAAAATAAATAAATAAATAAATAAAAAAAGGCATAATTTACATTCAGCTGATCTTTTTTACAACACCATAAGCAAGTGCATTTATTCAGATTACGGTGAAAAAAAAATTACAATTATCGAAGCATAAATAAGGGTGTGAGGATAAATTGTTTATGAACTGTCGAGTGCATTCCCGGGAATAGCAAGGTGACCTGGGGGGGGGCCCCCCCCCCACTCAGTGTGTGGTGTTGGGTGCCCAAGACTGTGTCCCAAGTACTTGCTCACAGTTGGACACAGCCTGCATTGATTGGTAACGAGAGGGTTGACATCAAACAGATTTGAAAAATTCAAAGATTGCATTTAAGATATATTTGGTTACGAATGAAAAATCTGTGTGTGGCGCTGAAAAGGTTATCAGAAATAAAAAACAGCTTGGTGGTTTGTGGAAACTAAAAGAGCAGTAAAAGAAGAGAAAATACAGGTGGGATGGTTGCGAGTGCTGGTGAAAAAGACAAAGGAATATATTGGCAGTAAGAAATGAGAAGAAAGAAGAAAAAGGGTAAATGACACCAACACTCAGTTAGTGGGTAATCCTATGCTGAGCTATAACCCAAATGGTTTCATACTCTTCAAGAAATCACTTCCTACAATCAGTGGTAAACGTACAATCAACATCTGGATGCCAAGTGTTCTAACAGGTCATAGTAAGTTGATAATCAGATGTGGCACATATGGAGTTAGAGTACAAGCCAGAGTGGGGTTTACTGCTTACACAACGTCTTTCTTTTCCCAAAATACGTGGACTAAATATCCTAACACCAGACCCTATGCTTCTGATTCAAGGGACATTACATGTAGGACCTGGTGGATGAAAGTAAGAAAATAAAGGCAAATTATTCTGTAAACAGGAAACTATCTTGTAAAGAGGTGCAAAAATGTAAGAATGTGTGCAGAAAATGGTCCAGTGAAAGCAGGGGTATGCTGCTGATACTTATCCCACTTCTATATGTTTCCTTGCTTCTAAATGTTACCTCAACATATCTTTAGATGGGAAAATGGGTCAGGATGAAAATTTACCGATCTATCCATCTATCGATAGCAACATGCCACAATCCCATAAGGGTTGGCCATTTGTCTGAGTTGTTTTATGAGGAGAGGCACTAACCCTCCACCTACCCACTTGCCGAAATGTAGGGAACACGTATGGGTTGGTTACATGATTACCACCCAGTGCTATAAATGGTTTCATGGCTTACAAGAAACCATTAGGCTTGTCACTCAACCACCTGAAATGAAAAGACACCATAAAAAGCAAGAGGAAAGATGGGAAAAATAGGAAGGGGGGACAGACACAGAAAAATAATGATAAAGGCAAAGGAAGAAGTATATAGCACAACATCAAGGATGAAAATAAAGATGATACCGGTACTGTACTTACACTTTTCCATATTCATTCCTACATATTCATTCCTAAATCTTTGCACCCCTTTCAAAGATGTTTCCTATTTTGAGAGACCTTGCCATCAGCAGCTGATTCAGGATATTAAATATAAAACTGAAATTTTGACTTTGGACAGGGATAGCAGAGATGCTAAGGATGGAACGACAAATCTGGAAATGAACAGGTCATCACTGTCAGCATCTAACTTTTCATATGCATAAAGCAGTCACCCTTCCACACACAGGAACTTCCTTCATTTTCAGAAGCAGCACCAGGTCTATGTGCCGGTAAAGTAATATCTTTACGTTCCATCAGGAGCATACGGGTTCACAGCTATGCCCAGAAAAATAAATAACTGATAAAAATAATAATAAATAAATAAATAACAGTACATCAAACGAATGGAACTCACTCAAAATTCTTAACCAGCTGATACAGGCAAAGCAGGCTTCCATTCCACAGTGCTGTGTCTGGGTTTTGAAGATATATGCTGATTTTGTCCACTATAGTTGTCCAACGCCCTGGGAAGTCATGTTTCACCATCTGATATGTGCATACAGCAAGCTGAACTCTGAAAAGAGTATCTGGACAATGATCAACTCACCAAAAGCTTCAAAGCAGACAAGTACTCTATTTTATCCTTGAGTATAAGCCATATCAATTATGGTCATCTTTCTGGCATGTGAGAGTATTTGCATATTGGTACATTGTACTGCTTACAATAAAGCCAAATATAATTAGTTATGGCATAGCATATTTTGTCCTTGTAGTACCAATAAGTTGCTCTCTATGGTGTTATTTGTAAAATCTGAAGCTACTATATCCAGGCAGTCTCCACTAGGACCATTACAGGAGATATGGTTAACAAATCTGTACATGGCATAATGAAATAGAATGGTAATAGGTGTGGAACATCAGAAAACAGTGAAAAAATATGAAACGCAAATACAAAGTTGTCTGTGTACCCCAAATCGTATCATATCGAATTGCATAAAAAGGACAGAATATGCTTGCATACATCGGCCTTGGTCACCCAAAAGCATTTCTTGGCCTTGGTCACCTAAAAGCATCTCTCCATGCTGCTCAATCACAGGCAGCATCCCTATTCAGCCACTTATCCCTGAGGTCACACTCTATGACTTAATCTCAAGTTTCTTTTGTGGTCTGTCTCTCAAAACTCTACCCATGACATTCACACTTCTCACCATCCACAGCCAACTGTCATCCATCATCCTCTCAACATGCCCAAACCATCTCAATCTACCCCTCCTTACCACGTCAAAACATACTACTTCTTTTTTCTTTTCTTTTTTAATGCAAGGAAGAAGGAACCAAAGGCCAGGAGCCCACAAACTATTTCTTCCAAGCAAAAAACAAAAACAATACCAAAGAGAGCCAAATTCAAGATCCATTAATTTCGAGATGCCTGGACACACCGCGTTTGAAAGACAGGAGATCATAAGAAATAGAATGTACGGACAGAGGGAGACAGTTCCAGAGTTGACCTGCTGCATAAATGAAGGACTGAGAGTAACAGTTAGCTCTTGCATTAGAGTTGGACAGAAAAGGGATGAGAGTTTGTTGCTAGACGAGTGCTACACGCCCATCGTAGAGGTGGAGGAATGCAAGTAGACAGTTCAGAGGAGCAGTGACCATTGAAGTAGTGATAGAAGAGAGATAAAGATGCAACAGTGCGGCAAAGAGACAGAGGTTGAAGGGGGCCAGTAACAGAAGGAGAGTTAATGAGACAAAAAGCCTTTGACTCCATCCTACTGAGAAGACCTGTATGTGGGAAGCCTCCCCACACGTGAGTTGTACTCTACACAGCGGCGAATAAACCCGTGTATTAAGTCAACAACTGTGCAGGGGTAAAGAAGGAACGAAATCGGCTAAGCACATCTAATCTTTCGGAAGCAGATTTTACAAGAGATGTAATACAGTATGATCTTTCCAAGATAAGTCCCGAGTGAATGAAACCCCAAGCATGTTCACGGATGACGAAGGACTGAGCTGGATATTATTAAACATTAGTGGGTACTCTTGTGGAAGATTGTGTCGGGTTGATAGGTGTAAGAACTGAATCTTTATTGCATTAAAAACAACAAGATTATTTTTACCCCAGTCCGAGATACGAGCCAAGTCAGACTTTAGGTGTGCAATAGCCTCATCCCTTGCTTGTTGAAATAACTGCTGAGATGGACACTGCGGGAACCGAATGGAAAGGTTAAGGGTGCAATCATCTGAGTATGAGTGGATAGGGTTAGATGTACAGCTCAGGTAACTGTTGAATAAACAAAAGAGAGTTGGTAATAGGACAGAGCCCTGAGAACCACCACTGTTGATAGACCTAGGAGAAGAACGATGGCCATCTACAAAAGCAGCTTTAGAATGACCAGAAAGGAAGCTATAGATGAAGGCACAGATAGAAGGATAGCAACCGTAAGACGGCAGTTTGGATATTAAAGATTTATGCCTGACTCGATCAAAAACCTTTGAGATGTCAAGTGCTGTGGCAAAGTTTTCGCCAAAGTCCCAAAAGGAGGATGACCAGGAGTCTGAAAAGTATGTGAGTAGATCGCAAGTGGGCTGTCCCTGATGGAACCCATACTGATGATCAGAAAGAAGGTTGTGATAGGAAAGATGCTTTAAAATTTTTCTGTTAAGAATAGACTTGAAAACTTTTGAGAGACAGGATGTTAAAGCAATTGGAGAATAGTTAGAGGGTTGGGAATGGTCACCCTTCTTTGGGACTGGCTGAATGAGAGCAAACTTCCAGCAAGAAGGAAAGATACAAGTTGACAGACAAAGGCAAAAGAGTTTACCCAGGCAGGGTGTAAGCACAGAAACACAGTTCTTGAGGACAACAGGAGGGACTCCATCAGGCCCATATGCCTTGTTAGTATTGAGGCCTGTGATGGCAGAAAATACATCAGCTACAGAAATTTTGATGTCAGCCATAACGAAGTCAGACAGGGGGAAGTGATGGAAGAACAGCACCGGAATTGTCTACAGTGGAATTGGAGGAGAAAGTCTGAGCGAAGAGATCTGCTTTATCAGTAGAAGTAGCTACATAGCTGTCAGAGTAGAAAAGAGGAGGGAAGGATGATGAAATAAAGTTGTTAGAATGGTTTCTAGCAAGGTGCCAGAAGGAGTGGGAAGAATTCGAGTTGAAGAGTCGAGAGCATTTAGTACGGATGAAATTATTTTTAGCAAAGAACAGACAGCATGAGTCCGGGCAGATACATACAAAAGATGTGATTCAGGGGTAAGTTGGCTCTGGTACCTTTTACAGGCCCTCTCCTTGTACCACTGTTCCTCTCAACTCTTCAATCGCAATCCTTGCACCCCCTCCAAGCTGAACATTCATGGACACACTACACATCCATTTAACCATTGTCATTTTTACAATACTAAACCTTGTGACTAATCAGTTATTCTTTGGATTCATGTATGTTATCAGGGGATATCATTATGAAGCATAAGGAATTTTTTGCCATATTATTGCCACAACTGGGCAGAGAACCATTTTTTTCCTCCGTCAAAGATAAGTTTTGCCATCACATTCACACAACAGACCTCTGTGCACTGACTGGTTGTGGTAACATTCCCAAAGAGCTTAACTGTCAATAACTGAATGTCTATGACTTGAGTATGGCATGATCCATGGTCAAGTAATCCTCACTCTTAGGTTTGAACCAGTCTCTAATCCTAGGTTTAAACCACTGTTCCAAATTTGGCCCTAAATGTCTGTCATAGCCTTAGACTATATTGATCACCCATAAAATCTGTGGTCGTTGCATGTGGCACTTTGGGCCTTGCAAGTACTGCAATACACAATCCAAACCAATCCGCACATCCAGTCCCCAACAAGCTTACAGGCAGGCCATATGCCTTTTCTTACATATGGTATGACAAATTTGCAAATTCACTTGTTTTATCATTGTACTGTATTTAAATTACATTGCTATCACTGTATCCAGGAGGAAATTCCATATATCAGAGAAAATATTCCAATACAGTATATTGTATACCAGTAACGTTGGAATTTTAAAAATTCATTCATTCACTCATTGCCAGACGCAATGTATCCCAGACAGGGTGGCCAAGGGCTCAGAGTTAATTGTTTTACAGGGAGGGGCACTAATCCTCCACCAACCCCACTTGACATAGGGATGCCAACAGCATCTGGTGTTCCCAGGCGGTCACCCATCCAAGTACAGTACTAACCAGACCCAACGTTGCTTAACTTCGCTGATCGAACGGGAAGCGGTGTACTCAACGTGGTATGGCCGTTAAAATTAATTAGTTATAAAGACGCGTTATAAGCACTGTTAATCTGACAAAATCTGCATCACACTACCATACTAAAAATTCTATACCTTGCTTATTCGCAAATTATCCAAACTCTAACTAAACAGCTGTTTTCTGCAAGAAATCGAACACAAGATACAATTAGTTCAACATGTAGGCTACAACAGGTATAGAGAAAAAAAGGTGAAAACAGACACTTTACTTTTTACACTTGTTCTTCACTTTTCCTACCATTACCCCCCTCATTTTTGCAAAGATATTTATTACTTCTATTTATGCTCAGAGACCACTGACAATGTTTGCATTTGTAAGTCATTTCACATGATGGCAACTCTCCATGTGTTGCAATCTTGAGTAGTTTCTCTTTTCAATCACCCAATCAAGAAGTCTACATACAGAACTTCATCCCATGCCTCCCTCGATATGCATTCCTTCCTTCATATTCATACCTGTGACTTTCCTCAACCAGTCACCCTGCATAATTTTGCTACCTATTCCTCTACCTTCCCAAATGATTTGATGCTAAAACAATACTTCCCTGAATGTGGTATCTGGCCATAAATTTTCAACTGTATAATACACTCTGTCTCACCAACAACAAAAATGTCAGTTTTTTTTCATACTAGGTAAATCCCTTACTTCATCCATTTTGAAGTACTAACTCCTATCAAAATAGCAGACTTGGAGATCATTATTTCTAACCAGGTGTTCTTACTGATTATTTTTGTTCCTTATTGTTATCAATAGGTAATTCTTTACTATTTCCCCAATTGTTTTTTAGCCCACGTCAGAGGTACCTGAGCTGGTCTATTAACACTAATGATTTCACTACTACAAGGTGTCCCACAAGTCACACACCATAGGGAAAACTGAAGTTTAGAATATTTGTTCAAAGTACTGATTGTCGTGCCGCTACAAATATTCAGATGGGTGACCCACTGATCAAGGGCAAGACGAAAGATGTTAGGGGATAATTCTTTGCATGCAGCAATGATTCTTGATTTCAGATGAGCCAGTGACATTATCTTTTCTGCATACACAAATGTCACTGCCTCATCTGAAAACAAGAATCACAGCTGCATGAAGAGACATAACCCATGACATCTCACGATGTGTCCTTGATGAGCAGGTCACCCATCTGAACATTTGTACGAGACACGACAGTCAGCACTTCGAACAAATACTCTAAACTTCAGTTTTCCCTATGGTTCGTGCCTTGCGGGACACCGTGTACTCTCATTTTTGCACGTCTCATTTAGTACATATTTTAACTGTCATGAAACAATGAAGTTCAGAGGCAGAAGATAGAGTTATAAATAGAGAGGAAGAGAGAGGTGAAAAGATTAGTAAGAGAGAGTAAGAGAGTGGATGAGGAACTTGGATGGAACTTGAGTATAAAGTGGAGGGAATGTAAGAAAATGTTCTGGAAACAAGTAAAGAGGGTTAGACAGGGTGCCAAAGAAGTTAGTTGGGGAGTGAAAGATAAAAATGGTAGATTACTAGTGGAGAAGGGAGAAAAAGTGAGCAGATGGAGAGAACACTTTAAGGAATTGTTGAACATAGAGAATGAAAGTAATGCAAGTATAAGTGGCTGGGAAATGGCTGGGAGAAGGAGAGATGTGAGAAGTGAGGAAGAAGTCAGTAGGATGGAAGATGTGAAGGCAATGAAGTAAGTTAAAATGGGGAAAGCCCCAAGAATGGATGGAGTGTGTGGTGAAATGCTGAAGCATGGGAGAGAGATAGTAGTAGAATGGATGTGGAAGATGTGAATATTGGCCTGGGAGGAAGGTAGAGTCCCGGAGGACTGGAGGTCAGGTATGATCATTTCCTCGTACAAAGGAAAGGGGGAAAAAGAAGTGTGTGGTAATCATTGGGGCATTTGTCTTCTTAGTGCAACAGGAAAAGTATATGATTGGATACTTACTGACAGAGTTAGGGAAATAACTGAGGAATGAGTTGGAGAAGAACAGGGAGGTTTTAGGAAGGGAAGAGGTTGTGTAGATCAGATACTCATTCTTAGATCTTTAGTGGAAAAGTTTCTAGAGAAGGGAATGAAGTTGTATGCAGCTTTCATGGACTTAGAGAATATGACAGGGTGGATAGACAAGGATTGTGGAAAGTATTAAGAATATATGGAGTAGATGGGAAGTTGCTGAAGGCCGTGAAGAGCATGTATGAGGGTGCTAAGGCTGCAGTGCGTGTGGACAGCGAACGGAATGAATTTTTCTATTTGAAGGTTGGACTGAAACAA
Source organism: Coenobita brevimanus (assembly GCF_032717465.1). Lineage (NCBI taxonomy): Eukaryota > Metazoa > Arthropoda > Malacostraca > Decapoda > Coenobitidae > Coenobita > Coenobita brevimanus. The sequence continues at coordinate 45,821,832 of NC_137018.1, forward strand.
GGATGTCTCATGTCTCCATGGCTGTTCAGTCTGTACATGGATGGGGTTATAAAAGAGATACAAGTGGGGCAGCGGATGTTGGAGCGGCCCTAGTGAGAGAGGGCAGTGTTTGGAAACTACCTGTACTGTTGTTTGCAGATGATGCTGTGTTGCTCAGTGAAGATGAAGGGGAGCTGCAAGGCTTGGTGGATGAGTTTGGGAGAGAGTGTAAGAAACGAAATCTGAAGGTGAATGTAGCAAAGAGTAAAGTTATGGTCTTCGAGAGGTGAAGTCAGTGAATGTACAGGGAGGATGGATGAGGAGGAAATGGAAAATGTGTGTGCATTTAAGTACTTGGGTAGTGTGATGAGTAAGGATGGAAGTTTAGATAGTGAAGTGTTTGAAATGGAACAACAGGGAAAAAAGGTTGCTGGTTCCTTGAAAGCAGTGATAAGAAACAGGGAAGTGAGCATGGAAGTGAAAAAACTAATACATGACAGTATTGTGATACCAACTCTTACGTATGGAAGTGAAATTTGGACCTTGTTGGAGGGACAGAAGAGTGAGAGCAGTGATAATGAGTTATTCTGAGAAGAGCATGTGGAGTCACATGGAGAGAGAGACTGACAAATAAGGAAGTGAAGAAGCATTATGGTGTGGATGTGGATGTGACAGGAAGCGTTAAGGGAAACACACTGAGGTGGTCTGGCCATGTGGAGAGGATGGACAGTGAGAGACTGACAAGGAGAGTGTAGGTGAGTGACGTTGAGGGAGGGAGAGGGAGCAGGAGGCTAACGATGAGATGAAGGGATGGAGCAGAGAGGCATATGAGAGAGGGAGGGTGTGAGCCGGAAGCAGGACAATGAAATGGCGGGGGACAGGGGGGAAATAAAGGTGATTTGTTTAGGGCCACCCCTTACAGGAGTAAGGGGTTTGACAATAGATAGATAGAAAGAAACCATAATTGCCTCTACTAACTTAGCTTGTATATTCAGATTCTCCACATTCTTGTCTCTTCCCTCAAAATGAAAATTTTCCTTCCTAACTAATACATTTTCATTTTTAAAGGCTCCAACATGCTTGCATGCGTCGGCCTTGGTCACCTAATGGCGGCTCTCCATGCTGCACGATCCATTGCAGCCTCCCTGTTCAGTCCCTTAACCCTGAGGTCACACTTAATGACCTCGTCCCATGTCTTTCTTGGTCTACCCCTCGTAACCCCACCCCCAATATTAATACTTCTCACCTTCCTCACCCAATTATCATACCCCATCCTCTCCACATGTCCAAACCATCTCAATCTACCTCTCCTCATCACAACACTAATACACTCCAGTCCCATCCTACCTCTCAACTCTTCCATCGTGAACCCAGCCCCCCCAGACCTTGGACGCAGGGACGCACTGCACATCCACCGAATCATTGTCATTTCTGTACATCTGAGCCGGCGAATATCTTCCTCCGTCACTATCCAGGTCTCCCTACCATACAGCATTACACTCCTAACACATGCTGCATACAAAGATCCCTTAGCATGTAGGGAGAGTCCTCTCAATGTCAGGGGAGGCAACAGCCCCCTGAACTTCTTCCAACCACTTCTCACCCTAGCCACAGAGCTAGCTCCAGCCCCACCTCCAGCACACAACATGTCTCCCAAATAACAAAACTCTCCCACACACTCAAGAGACTCACCAGCAAGTTCAATTCTTTCACATCTGACAATCTCCACCTGCTCTCCCCGACACGCCGTACACATAAAATCAGCATTATCTCGCAGTCTACATCTGATACCACTACATCTCTTATGCACCCATTTATCACAAACACCGCAAAAGATGGAATTACTTCCCACGCCCTTGTGGCAAAATGCACATGGCCACTCTCCCTCATCTTTGACAGTACCACCACCAAACCTAGATATCATCACTTTTGTTTTATCTGCATTTACCCTTAAGCCCTTGTGCCCCACACCATCTCTCCACCTCCTAAACCTTTCCTCCGCCTCCCTCTCGTTGTCTGCAATCAACACCAAATCATCAGCATACAACAACTCCCACAGAAGTCTGTTTCTAAAGTCACGTGAAAGGGCTTCAAGTACCATGATAAACAACATGGGACTCAAGACTGACCCCTGATGCACACCAACATTCACGGAAAACCCATCACTCAAATCTCCATTCACTCTTACCTGGGTGTGAGCACCCACATACATAGCCATAACCACCCTAACTAGCCACTCCTCCAAACCAAGCTTTCTCATTGCCCACTTCACCACCTCTCTAGGGACTCTGTCAAAGGCCTTTTCCAAATCAACAAAAATAAAATAAAGATCCCTTCTCCTACCAATATATTTTTCCTGAAGCTGTCGAACAATGAATATGGCATCAATGGTCCCCCTACCTGGCATAAACCCAAACTGCACCTCATCAATATTCACTCTTTCTCTAATCATACCTTCTAAAACTCTCTCCATTACCTTCATTATCTGATCTAAAGGCTTTATACAGGTACCTCTATAATTTCTTCTTTCCAGGGCATCACCCTTCCCTTTATACACATTTACAATTACACTCTTCAGCCAATCATCTGGGACAACACACTCATAAATAATCCTATTTATCAGGTCAGTGACTAACCTCACCCCTATATCCCATGAGGCCTTCAACATTTCGGCAGTCAACCCAGACACACCTGCTGCCTTCCCCACCTTCATCCTGCCTATTGCCTCACTCACAGTAGCAGTATCAATCAAAGGCCAAGGGCCAAACACTGGATCTGCTGGCTTCAAACCTTCTCTGTCCCAGTCAAACTCCTCATTCAATAATCAGTTATATGTTTTCTCCATGCATCTTTAATATCCTCACTGTTCACCACTACCCTTCCTTCATCATTCTTCACACACTGCTTGCCTATAATATCCCAATTATCCGTCTTCACCTGACCTGCCACCCTAAATATCATATTTTTCCTTTCCCCATGATATAGGTTATCAAGTAAAAGTCTCTGTGACTTAGACTTTGCCCTGTATACCTCTCTTCTAGCCCTACGCTTGGCAGCCAAATATTCCTCTTTGTTACCACCCTTCTTCCATTCCCGGAAAAAGCCTTCTTTTCTCCTTAACTGCATCTTCTACACCCTCACCTCACCACTAAGTTACTTTATGTCTTGGTGGTCCTCTTGTCCAACCACATGTTACATCAGTAACTCTCAAGAGATTGTTCTTGAGGGCTCTGTACTGTTCATTAACGCCTCTGTCTACAGCTCCCTGTTCAGCCACCACTCCTCAACTCACTATAGAAGGCATCCCTTACTACTTGGTTTTTCAGCTTCCATATTTTCCTCCTAGGTGCATAAGTCCTCTTTTTCATCACTCGTTCTTTAAGCACCATATCACAAATCAGTAGTTTGTGCTGCTGCATACACTTACTTCCTATAACTTTAACATCCCTCACTAACCTCCTATCGGCCCTCCTAACCAGAAAATAATCTATCTGACTGCTATTTCCCCCAGACTCATACGTAATTAACCTACTGTCTCTTTTCCTAAAATATGTGTTGCACACAATCACGTCCGCTGCCTCCCCAAACTCGAGTATCCTTTCCCCTTCTGCATTCCTCATACCATACGCACATCCCCCATGCACTCCTTCATAACCTTGTGCTGCTTCACCTACATGACCATTTAAGTCCCCTCCCAAAACCACCATCTCATCATCCCACATACCACCCACTACATGTATTAAATCATCCCAAAATCTATCTTTCTCTGCTTCATCCAATCCTGGCTGTAGAGCATATGCCGATATAATCGCAGCTATCCTTCTACCGAACAGAATTTTCACTACCAATATCCTATCGCTTACTCTCATAACATTCACAACATATTCCACCCATTTCTCCGCAATCATCACACCAACACCTCCATATCCGTCTGTCCCCCCTTGCCGAAACAACTTATAGCAACAGTCCTTTCCAACAATCTTTCTGGCTGATCCACCCCTGTACCAGACTTCCTGCAAACACGCCACATACGCCCACCTCCTACTGAATGCCTCAATGACTTCCCCCGCTCTTCCCCTCAAACTTCCCACATTCCATGAACCACCCCCTGGGTGATTTACTGTCCTCAGGCTTCCTTTGAAACTTTTTCTTGTGTTTTGTCATATTCAGTATTAATAAAGGGGGATAGACATACCACAGGCCCCACTCACTGCACAGTCCCAGGTCCAGGCAATGGATCTGGGACCCCTAGCCCACCAGCTTACCAGTGGCTGTGGTAGTGGCCTCAGGGCACCCTGCCAGGACAGCTGCAGGGACACCCTCCAAGCGCGCCTTGACACTGCAACTATCCCGCCATTATACACCCACTGATAGGGCAGCCTCCTGGGGCACTACTCCCAGGGCGGAAGCAGCAGCCTGGGAACCGCAATGCCCTGTACCCTCTAGCACAGGCCCGAGCCCCATCTTGCCCCGGACCCATGACCTATGCCGGCAGAACCCCCAATACACCTCCCCCCAGAAGTCCGCCACTAGGTAGCAAGGGCAAAGTTTTCTGGCCACATGCTCTTGCTGGCGCCAACCCCAACGTAGTGGGATACGTTGTGTGAAATGTAAAGTGCATGTGGTGTAGTGCATAGGATAGTTAGAGGAAATGTTTGGGAGAGTATGCTGGTCTACTCTCAATGTTACTGTCACATTGAAAAGGTCAGCAAAGGGGGATGGTTAGATAGCTAGTGAAACAGGAACTCCAGCTCTCCCCATCACCAGCATTCCCATTCCCCTCGGGAGTACCACCCTGTTCGGCCTGTGCTACGGCCTCCTCCTAAATTAAATTAATTTCTTTTTCTTCTTTATGTCATACTACTTCCTTGTACCTATTATTACCCAATACTTGTCATCCTGGAATTAATTCATCAAACACATTAATGATACCAGACATCATTACAATCTACATCTTCGGTTCTACATTTGTCTATACAGTATCTCTAACTCAAAAAAAAAAAAAAAAGTCTACTACATTGAGTTACATCTCATCCACACTTGGCATTTTAACTACAGAATTGATCCCAGTTGTCAATAAATGATATTACATTCCCTGCACTACTTGTCCAGACGGCGACTGAAACCAGGCATCAGAGACAACCATTCCTTTCACAGCAAAATGTTAAGGGAAACTGGGATCCCACCTTTCTTCTTCAAACAACACCTCATTGTACTGTTTGTACAGTATCTCACTCCTAACTACCAACACCAATATCCACTGAATGTGGCAGATGTGGGTATATCTCTACTGTCTTTCATAATATGTGGGGGTGCTCACCATCCACTCACTCAATGTACTACTGCTCTCGTGTGACTGCCCTTTCCTCTCTTTCTTCCCTCCCTTGTTTTTCTTTCCTTTTTTCTTTCCCCCTTCCTTCTGCTCATGGGTGACTCTACACTGAGTGACAAGTCAAATGGTTTCCTGTACACCAAGAAACCATTTACTACACTGAGTGATAACCTTGGTGCCTGGTGGCTGAGTGGGTAATTAAAGCACTCCAACCAGATTGAGCCAGTGCAGGTTTATATCCAAGGGATGGTTGGGGTTCATTGCTCATGTCCAGCTACGGGCTCCAACGCTCCTCATAGGGCAACACAAGATGACGAATGAATGAATGAATGATCTTTCATGATGTTCTCCATCTGCCCAACACATTCCCTACCCTGGCCACTGATAGACACAAATGCTTGCCATGAGGTATGTACAGCTCTAAGAGGTCTTTTCAGAAAGTATCCGACCTTAGGTTTAAAAAAAAAAAAAAAAAAAAAAAAAAAAAAAAAAACTGCCAGACGCTATAATGCTGCAAGAGGTGGCCATTTGACTTTGAGTTATTTGTTTTACGGGGAGGGGCACTAACTCTCCACCAACCCACTTGACACATAAGGAGCACGTATGGTTACCACCCAGCATTGTAAATGGTTTCTTGGCTTACAGGAAACCATTTGGCTTGTAACTCAATGTAAAGCCACCTGTAAAGGAAAGAAAAGCAATAAGAAGTGACAGGAAAGATGGGAGAAATAGGAAGAGAGGAGGGCACGCACAGAAAAAGAATGAAAAAGGCTAAGGAAGATGTAGGCAGCACTACATCAAGTGAGTGGATGATGGTCGCCACCACATACAACTAAATAATAATAATAATAATAATAATAAAAAATAAATAAATAGAAATAAAAATAAATAAACAGCTAACCTGTTGAGCTACGACACTAATCTCTCTAAGGGCAGGCCCCTTCTGAATTGACACACATAGCCCAGTGTTCTTTCCACTGCCTGAAACATTTTTCGAAGTCGGTTTTCAGTATCTCCTGCAAATGCTTCATCACATTCGTCTTATCTCTTGTCTCAGATGAACGTTGCTCAAGACATGATTTGACAATGCAAATCGTGACCCAGATTTTTCAGATCTGAAGACTTATTATTGGAGATGAAACTTGGGTGCATGGGTACAACCAACAAACCAAAGCACAACCATCCTTGTGGAACCATGTAGGGTCGCCTCAGCCAAAAGAAGCACAACAAGTCTGCAGTAAGGTAAAATGAACTCGCATGCTGACAGATTTTCTTGACTACCGCGGTGTTGTGCATCACAAATATGGACCAGAAGGTCAGACTGTCAACAAATATTACTACCATGATGTTAATCTGTCATCTTCAAGACACAGTTCGGTGGAAGGGACCAGACCTTCAGAATGCGGCAAGTTGGAAGCTGCATCATGACAACACCGCTGCCCATTCTTTTCAACTGATTCAGGAATTTTTGGCCAAGCACAACATCAAGAAGGTCCAGCGGGCTCCCTACTCATCATATATGGCTCTGTGTGACATCTGGTTATTCCCCAAGCTCAAAACTCCACTAGTGTTCTTGATTTCAGACAAGAGAAGACAGCATGACAAATGTAATGAGGCACCTACAGGAGATACTGAAATTAAACTCTGAAAAACGTTTCTGCCAGTAGAAAAATGTTGAGTTATGTGTGCCAAGTCAGAGGGTGCCCTACTTTGAGACGGATTAGTGTCCTAGCTCAACATGTTGGCTTCATTTATTTTTTCAGAGCCTAAAGTTGGATACTTTCTGAACATACCTCGTACATATAGGTTACTAACCTGCCAGTCTCCAACAACGAACACTTTTTTCTTACCTCTGTAACACAGAGCTTCAGCAGCACAAGAAGTATCAACAACCTGGCCACCAATGCCACCAGGTCCCTCCCCCACACCTCACAAACCCTACTTTCTGCCAACACAGTGCTAAAACCAATCTTACTCCAAAAATCCTCGGTCTGCTTCCTCAGAGTGCACTTGGTACCACCTTTACAAAAAGGTGTCTAGATTTTCTTCCTCACTCCTTGGCATTCAGAAACTTGAACAATTCCCACAACTCCTCTCTCTCTCTCTGTTTAAATTTCAAGCTTTAGTTTTTAAAGTTTGTCTTTCATACTGTTTCTCAAATGCTGCAGACTTACATTCTGAAAGAAACCATAACATATATTGTTACAACACAGGGTTCACAGTAGAGACATGCCTGACATGACAAACCCTTTGCTATCACAGTAAAAGGGAAACCACTTTGCCACAAGAAAATTTACTTGTCTCCATCAAATGCTGCATGCATGGGAAAATGTGATTGTAGCTTTTGGAAGGGAAAAATATTTTTTTACTCAAGTAACTACATTCTACTCTTGTATTATAACCATCCAGTACACTAACCTTACAAGATCAGGAGCATGGACTACGGCATCTACAATGGCATCCCTGATCATAGCACGATCCTGCTCGTGAATGTGGAAAGGGATGGTTTCCCCACACTCATACTCAGCATCTTTCCAGTACTGTGCTACCATATTTTTGAGGTAAATTACTCCAGCCTGACGGACTGGCATGTCAACATCCGTCATCATTACTACTTGCAGCAGAGCCGGTGTAAAACCTATAATTTTCTTCATCTGTGGGACGGAAGGAAAGCAATTAGTACCTGAATCATGGTTACCCTTATATACATAATTGTACTTACTTTTAGTACAAGTACACGCACAATATATCATATTAATTAAGGGGGGGATAAGGAATGGCTGAAGATATAGTCGATGTTTGCTTGGGGTAACTGCAATGACCTAGGCTTTATTTTTTTTAAATCTTGTTCAGTGGCTATCCAACAGAATTACATGTGTTCAAACTTTTACTTCAGTTTTGCACAGGCTTACAGTGCATACCTTTAGATGAAGAGATAAATATTAAGTACTTTCAAACACCAATATACAGAACTCAAAAATAAAATAAAAAAATACTTTGCCATATATTTGGTCTGACAGTCAAATAACCTTGATAAATTGACCTTTAGTTTAACATATCTGAAGGGTGTTTGGTGGGCTCACAGAAGTCGATGTTGCCAAAATTTGGGTTACCATGGTTCAACAATGTGCAGGTTTACTGAAGTTCCATTTTGCTGAATCACCCTCAACAAAATTCAAACATCTTTTCCCACCCAAAGAAGGGGTGAGGCAGGAACCAGAAAGCAAGTAAAGAAAAACATAGTGTAATGCTAACTCCACCTCAAATGCATAACCATCCACACTTCATAATACATATCAGACTGAGTTAATGCACTCTATATAAAATTAAAAAAAAAAACACATTGATCCCCTGTCAATTCCCTAGCCTCCTCAACCTTCTAACCTTACTTTCTCACAGAAATTTACCATATTGATCCACGTTCTTGGCCTATCATGCCTCCTCCAACCTTCAAGCTCACTCAAATATACCAGTACCCTTTACACCATCCATTTACACCCGCTCTCCTGATGACCATATCACCTAAGCACTCTCTCCAACTACTATATATTTTCCACAAACTTCACACCAAGAACACTTTCCACTATATTGTTCACAAATTTCCAAACTCAATTTTCACACTGAGCACACTAACTATATTGCCACAAACTTCTTACTTTCATATACTTCTTGTCATTCACTCTCATCTGAAATGTCAGGATCAACTTGCCTTGCCCCATGCTCCTCATGGGGTAACATAGGATTGGATGGAAGGATGGATGGATGGATGGATCACATTTTCTTATCCTATCCATTCTCTGAATTCCACACACACTCCTCAATAACCCCATATAAACTGCTATAACTCAAACATTTCATTTTCATATCACACAGTCTGAAGGAAGGACTAATCCCCCGAGCTAGATCTTATTAGATCACACAGTCCAGCTAGGGTGACGGGAGAGCGCTACCCCTCCCAGCACGGCAGCCACACAGGCAGGGCGTGAACTCTTGACCTCACAGTCTCGAGCTCGACATCCTACCACTGAGCCACCGTGCTCCACACACACACACACACACACACACACACACACACACACACACACAGTGTGAAGTTTCACACTTACATATCAATGTATACACCAGAACACTATATGTAAGCTCAGAAAGTACTGAGCATCCACCTGCTTCACTGTACTGTACATAAGTAACATTTTACAGTGAGAGCAAGCTGCTAAAGCAGTAATAAGCTTGAATGACATGTAAGACATCTCTTCAGAACACTTTTTCCCTGAAACTTCAATATGCAATTAACTGCCTAAAGTGTTCATGGGAAGTTACCAATTTTCAGTAAATTGTACAGTTTAATAAAAAACTTCAGGCACTGCTAAACATTTTCCCCCGTACTATATTACCTGAACAATGTGTACCAAAATGTAACTGAATTTCCGACTATCTAAGAAGCGATTTTCTTGGGTGGTGCTCTGAAGTATAACTGTTCATTACAGCTGTCATTAACATCCAATTTACATCAATTTAGTATTATATAAATTATCAATATTTAGATTTTACCAAATATTTAGAATGTTTTGGAACTTATAAAATGGTAGGTATTTTGAGTCATTATGCACTAATATACTGTACACAATGTTTATTGTATCATATCATTTATACAGGCTCCAATATGCCTGCATGCATCGATCTTGGTCACATAATGGCAGTTCTCCATGCAGTTCGATCTCAGGCAGCCTCCTTAATCAGTCTTTTATTCATGAGGGTACACTCTATGACTCTGTCCCAGGTGTTCTTCGGTCTGCCTCTCGCAACCCGACTGTTGACATTTACACTTCTCACCTTACGCATCCAACTGTCACCCTTCATTCTCTCAACATGTTCAAACCATCTTCATTACCTCCTCTCCAGCCATATCTACAGTGACCCTTCTCACAAACTGGACAGCAGAACTCAGTCACATTCCACACCTCACCATAAACAACACACACACACACACACACACACACAGGACCTGATGGAATTTCTAATTGGGTACTGAAGGAATGCAGAGAACAACTGGCGGATAAAATTCACAGTTTAATCGTATGCTTACTGGAAGAGAGGAAAGTGCCACAAGAATGGAAGAGGGCAAATGTGGTACCAATTTACAAGGGAGGAAACAGGGAAGAACCCCTGAATTATAGACCAGTGTCTCTAACCAACATGGTCGCAAAATTGTGAGAGAGAATCCTGAAAGACAGATGGATAAAATATCTGGAAGAGATGAATATTTTGGCTGAATGTCAGTTTGGATTCAGAAGTGGAAGGTCATGTGTTTCAACTTGTTGAGCTTTTACTCAAGAGCGATTGACGTGGTACAGGAGAGAGATGGTTGGGTGGATTGTGTGTACTTAGACTTAGAGAAGGCCTTTGACAAGGTACCTCATAAGAGACTAATGTGGAAACTAGAATATATAGGAGGACTGAAGGGGAAACTCCTGGAATGGATGAGAGACTTTTTGAAAGAGAGACAAATGAGGACAGTAATAAAGGATAGGATGTCTGGATGGAGGGAAGTAACAAGTGGAGTCCCTCAAGGCTCGGTGTTGGTGCCAGTAATGTTCCTGATTTACGTAAATGATATGGTAGATGGAGTGAACAGTTATGCAAGTCTGTTTGCTGATGATGTAAAGATCTTGAGGAAGGTAGAGGTTGAGGAGGATTGTAAAATACTGCAGGAGGATTTGGATAGGATACACGATTGGAGCCGGACGTGGGAAATGAAATTTAATGTAAAGAAATGTAAAATATTGGAAATGGGCAAAAGTACCAGGAGGCCATCACTGAATTATTTGTTGGGTAATGAATTAATCACAAAAAGGAGAGAAGAGAAAGATTTGGGAGTGCTGGTCCAAGATAGTGTGTCATCAGAAAAGCACATTAACAAGATAGTTGGAGAGACTTATAAACTCTTGACTAACATAAGAGTAGCATTTCATTATATGGATGAGGAGATGATGAAAAAATTGATAGTGGCCATGATCCGCCCCCGGTTAGAATATGCAGCGGTAGTGTGGTCCCCACACAAAAAGAAAGATATAAACAAGATTGAGAGAATACAAAGAACAGCAATCAAGATGGTCCCCAGTCTGGCAGACATGTCATACAGAGAGAGGCTGGAAAAGCTGGATTTGCCTTCCTTAGAGGAAAGAAGAAAGAGGGGAGACATGATTGCAGTGTTCAGGACCATGGCGGGAGCAGATAAAATTGACAAAGAAGATCTGTTTGTATGGGATACGAGAGCAACAAGAGGACACGGAATGAAATTGAAAAAGTCAAGCTGCTTGAAGGATATCAAGAAAAATAGCTTTCCAAAATAGGCCAAACTGTCATCCATTCCAACTCGCAGATCTCCAACCTTGCCTGAGTGGGTGAGAAAACCTGCTACCAACCTTGGTGACTTCTCAGTTACCCCGTGCACAGCGAGCGGTTCATAAGGGCTGTGTGATGCACCCCTTGTAACAGACTTTCATTTCATAACCGAAACTCTGTCCAGTGGGCTCAGAGGCGTACCAAAGGGTTGTGTGATGCACCCCATTTAATGGACATTGTTCAGTACAGCCTCCGTGGCGGCTGTTAAATCCAACATCTGCTATGCTGGTGCCCATTGTAGCAAAGGTTTATTTTCCATCCATCCATCCATTGCCAGATGCCATGTATCCCAAATGGGGTGGCCAAGAGCTTAGAGTTAATTGTTTTACAGGGAGGGGCACTAATCCTCCACCAACCCCACTTGACACGTAGGGATGCCAACAGCATCTGGTGTTAAATTAATATAAATTAAACAGTCTACTAACATTTTTTTTCCTCAGTAACTTACAATGTACCAGTACTTACTTTGATAAATTATGCATGCAGCTATGCCATTATTTACATGTAGGTGAAATTGCATGCTGATAGAAAACTAGGAAAACTCAGTTTTTTTTTTGTTTTTTTTTCCCCAGTGTGTAGGCAACCTTTAGGGACATATTTTCACAACACTGCATATGAGCCACTATTAACAAATTTACAACAATACAACATCTGACACATTTTATACTCCATCTCTCATAACTTACTCATGGTGTCTTCAGCCCTTCATTACTAAACACCTGAAATTTAAGATATCATTTTCTGTGCCTGCCCTCCTCTCTTCCTATTTCTTCTATCTTTCCTGTCACTTCTTATTCCTTTTCTTTCCATTACAGGAGGCTTTACATTGAGTGACAAGCCAAATGGTTTCCTGTAAGCCAAGAAACCATTTACAACGCTGGGTGGTAACCATATGACCAAACCACACGTGCTCCCTACGTGTCAACAAGTGGGTTGGTGGAGGGTTGGTGCCCCTCCCTGTAAAACAACTAACTCAATGTCAAATGGCCACCCTTTGTGGGATTATGATGTCTGGCAATAGATAGATAGATATCAACACCACACCAGTTTTTCTGAACACATTATTCAACACTTACATGAATTACATCACATGAGAATTCAGTCAGACAGTCAACTTTCACAGAAATTGAAGAGAAAGTTGTCAAACTTTCTGTTTTCAGATGACATGGCTTGTCCCTCAGCCATTCTAATGAACTCTAATGTATGACATCCTCCAGTACAGTACACTGTAAGAGCTGGCAAACTTGAACAGTTCTGATGTACAGTTGTCAGCACAAATTCACTGAAAGCCTACTCGTGTGATATGAGCCATTTTGTCTGGCAACGATGTATGGGGACTAGTTGCCGCATATGCTTTTATAAACTTTACAGATGCTTTTAAAAAGCATTGCTGGAGACTGCCTAGAAAACAATATTCTGTATACCATAACTGATCAGCATAAAATAGTGCAAGAGGTGACAGAAGGATGTTATGGAATAACGTGAGAGAAATACTTTGGTATTCCTTATTATAACCATCTAAACTCCCTCCCCCTTACTCTTCTCGATATCCCTTCCCCACCCCTCCCACTCTCTGCTACTCCCCACCCGCTAACATGCCTCTCCACTCTCTCCTCTCAGCTCCTTCTCTACCTTCATTCATTTATCCACGGCACTAATCCAACTGGTGCAATGCAATTACCAAACCCAGCGTGCCCTGTTCTCAGTTGCTCGCAATACTTTAATAATATCAACTACATTCAAGGTTTATTATCAACATTCCTTCCCATTCAATTCCAATTCTCACTCTCCCTATCTTCTTCCCACTCCTTTCACCCCAGCATCTTTCTTTTTTCTAATCCTTGTCACTGCAGACAGCTGTGAAATACAACAACGCTGAGGTCTCATTCTTGTGATGTATTCCTTTCTGGCATTTGTCTAAGTAAGCCTGGCAGTCAGTGGCTAATATTTCAGTAGGCTGAATTTAACAAACATTTATGCCAATTCCTCCTACTTCTTTCTTGTTCTTCCCAAACAAAATTTTTCCATTCACCTCATATTGTTCACTGATTCATGAAGCAGGATCAATAATATTTTGAAATGCTCCATCATGTTTGAAGTAAAGAGTGCAAGAAAAAGACTATGGCATCACAAGAAACTCACAAATGTTGAGAAGCAAAAATGTTACAGGAACAGATATGAACCAGAGAGGAGTGTGGTTCATTATGCAGGTTAGTGCCATGGATAAAATAAAGTAGAAAGGATGGAGAGGGAGGACTGAAGATTGGGGGGAGGGAATCGGAGTAAGCAAGAATTTTATCAGTCCATAACATTCTTGCTGCCCTTTGGAGTACGTTGAGATGTTGCATCTTTAGCATTATTTTATAGATATTTTTACTGTAAGTGTTCAGACGAACTGGCTTCAATTGTTCCTCTCCTTCACATTTTCTGCAGAAATACTCAGGCAGCTGCGAGCGCCCATGAATTCACACTCTCTCCACCGCAATGCAGAACCTCTGCTTATCAAAATTCATTTATCCCCAGAACTACTACTCTCTGGAATTCGCTTCCTGGGAGTTGTTTCCCACAAATATTTGATCCACTTCAGTTCAAGTCCAGTTGTTATGGGTATTTTATGAATGGAGGATGCCTTTTGGCACATGGACTTATTTTTTTCCCCCTTTGTAAAAAAAAAAAAAAATAGAATATTGTATTCTAGGCGGTCTCTAGTACTAATTCTCACAAACATAGTTTTAAAGCGTATAAAAACTTATGTGGCAACTAGAACCCACACACTCTTGCGAGATAAAATGACTCGCATCACACAAACAGGCCTGCAGCAAATCTGTGCTGACAACTGTGCAACTGCACTGTCCCAGGGTTTTGGAAACTACTTAGGTATTGGACCTAGCAGTACTGTGTTCCTGGGGTTATTCTAGGTTGAGCTTGTACACTCAAGCAGCATTATCAAAACTGCTCCAGTAAAGATTATCAACCAGATACCTCACTACTCAATGACTGAATATTCTGTAACCGATATGAATCGCTGCACCGACATATCGTTAATACAGTAAAAGTCCCATTATTCGGCATCTATGGGACCGGGATAATGCCGAGAAACTGGATTTGCCGAATAATCAAAAACCTACCCACTCAGTACCTTAAATATATTGGTGAAAACTGTCATCACCACTTATGGTGTTACAACTGTGTTTGAAGAGAGTACTGAATACTGTACAATACTGCAATCAATACAGTACTATACCTGAATCTGAAATATATATATAAATTAGTGAACATATACAAGTGTAATGACACAGTAGGCTTACAAGTCAGATAACACTTCCTGGATGGCCGAAATGATACGGAATATTACCTATCAGCTCAGTACATCACTTGTATTGGTGAACTCATCACTACTTATATTATTACAAATATGTTTGGAGTGAGTACTGTATACAGTACTTTTTCCAAACAAAATAAAATAGTCAGAAAATTGCATAAAATAAAGTGAAGGAATATGAATTGGTAAGGTCTTTTTGATGAATGTTAAACGTACATTTAGTACTCATTCTTTGGTTCGTTTTTTTTGTTTACATGTGAAAGAGAGAGTATTGATGGAAACAGTAATGTATTCCATTAACTCCTTAATAACCTCCGGCACTGAACAACCCTTTACAGTACCGATGTCAGTGATGTCGAGTTAGTGAGCTATGAAAAAACTGTGAACAATTATGGGAAGGGAACGAAGGTCACTGGTATGTTTACACGACTCTACGCTACGATTCCAAGCAGTCGGGGGGTCGGTTCATCTCAGATGTTTTCGCCCATTTGGTAAAAGCACGGTAACTTTGTAATTTCTCCCGTGAATCATAGTGAATCATAGCATGGGTTTAGGAAGCTAAATAACACACTGTTAGGTGCGTCAGACGATTATCTTCACATCTTTAAGAAAATGGAAGAAATTTAATCCCTCTCTGAGTACGCAGAGTAAGTTTCTTCCATTCTTCTGAAATCATTTTATTTTTCTTAAAGATATGAAGATAATCGTCTGGCTCACCTAGCAATGTGTTATTTAGCTTCCTAAACCCATGCTATGATTCGCTATGAGTCACGGAAAAATTGATAAAGTTACGGTGCATTACCAAATGGGCAAAAACATCTGAAATTAACCGACCGCCTGACTGCTTGGAATCATAGTGTAGAGTCATGTAAACATACCAGTGACCTTCGTTCCCTCCCTATAATTGTTCACTTATCTTTATAGCTCACACTAACTTGACATCACTGACATCGGTACTGTAAAGGGTTGTTCAGTTCCGGAGGTTAAGGGGTTAATGGGATATAGTACTGTTTGCATCAATACTCTCTCTTTCACATTAAACACAAAAATGAACAAAAGAATGAGTGCTAAATGTACGTTTAACTTTCATCTGAGAGACCTTAGCAATTCATATTCCTCCAGTTATTTTAAAGTATTTTTCTGACTTTAGGTTAGGTTAGGTTTGGTTAAATTATTAGGTAAAGTTAAACTTGGTTAGGTTAGGTTTAGTTAAACAGGACAGTCCCTTCCACCATTATGCTGAGGAATAAAAATACTAGAGCTGTCACAGTCATACAGCTAAAAACAACGGGGAAACTGATTTAACAAGCAACATTTATTTATGGGTAATGCATTACGGTATCAGTGGTTCGTGGGCTACGCAATTAGCGGTAAATGTCATTCTCAGGAAGGCGTCAAGAATGAAAGAATTTCAAGAATTAATGAGGGGACTTGGAACGTAATCCTCGCTAATTTGGTGGAGGTGGTTACTGTACTGTATGATGCTGTGCAATATTGTAATCAATACAGTACTATACCTGAATCTGAAAAAATATAGAAATTAGTGAACATACAGAAGTGTAATAAAACATTAGGCCTACAAGTCACAGATAATACTGTACTTCCTGGACTGCCGAGATGATTCCGGAAATCTGCCAAACAATCAAAGATTTTCGTAAACGGGACTATTTCTCAAAACTGCCGAAATGTCGGATCTACCGAATAATAGGACTTTTACTGTATTTGCATTTTTCCAATACCGATATTTATTGTCGATATCGGGATACTGAATATGGATGGAAGAAACATTAAAATGACTTTCACTGAATACTGTATTTTGGTCACTGTTTTGTCTCATTGTGTGGAAAAATGCTGTTACCTTGACACTGTTTTGCAGCTTAACAGTCTTACCAAAACCCAAGAACAGTTCATAATAATAAGCGGGCCCGTGGAAAAGGGGAGGGGGAAAAAATTGAAAGCCGAAAGCAGTGAGCTGTGTGTGGTATGCTGTATTCTGGTGGTGTGTAAGTGTGTTGGCCATGTGGATTAATGCAAGTAAATAGTATCCACATGCTGTCAAAATAAGTGAAAACTGCCTGCACCCAATAGTAACGGTGTTACATTCTTTAATTTGTCATAATATTTAGTCACTCTTTTCACTGTAACCTAAACAGAGAAGTGATTTGCTACATATAATAAGAAGACGGCAGTAGATGGGGAGAGTAAGAGGATAGTAACTCTGAAACAAAGAGATGAACGATATTTGGCAACTTCATTTTAGCTTTGTTGATAGGCCTACAGCGAAACAACTCCTTAGTTGATGGAAAAACATTACATATAGATCCTACCTATGTTTCTTTAAGTATCCACTGCAGGACCAGCCTCTCCTGACCGAAGTCGGGACGATACAGCCAATGTATCTCTACCAAGTGACTTAGGCTGTCTGGTAGAAATTGTATGTAGGGTAAGAAGTGCTTGTAAGTGTAACTGTAGCGTTGTAGTGGCTTTGGATGTGTGTGTAGTCTGTGAACCAAGTGTAATCGGCCCGCGCAAGCCGACTGGGTGCAAGCATAATTTATAGTAAGCGACACTGGTTCAACCACAGCACCCCTTGTGTCCGCCAATGCAGTACATAGCTGGATGAACACTCCCAAAGTTTATTACCCTGGCAGGGCGCGAACCCTGGTTCACCCGTGTACAAAACACACACACTACCACTGTACCACAGAGGCTCCATATATATATATATATATATATATATATATATATGTATTTTTTTTTTTTCATGTGTCCGACTCTGGGAATAGGCTTCACAGCCTGCTCTCAAGGCCCAGTAGTCTTCTTACTTACCATACACCTCTACATGTCACCACTTCGGCGCTACCACTCACCGTCCATATTGAATACATGCTAGGGCTGTCTCATACAGGACCAGTGTATTGGTATTAGCAGGGGTATTTTGAAAACATGTTGGTGGGTCTTCTGGTAGATCAGTAAAGTCTGATTTTCTGAAATTCAAATCCTTAAACTGTTCCCTGCCCCAGCGGGGATTTGAGCCTGGGTCCAGTAGGACTACAGGCCACCTCTCTACCGGTTGAGCCACCACCTCCCCCAAACAGGCACACAAACACACACACACACATATATATATACATATATATATATATATATATATATATATATATATATATATATATATATATATATATATATATATATATATCTATCTATCTATCCATCATCTACATATATATACAGTATATATATGTTATATATATACTGTATATATATACATATATATCTACTGTGTCTATCTATATATATATATATATATATATATATATATATATATATATTATGTGGTGGGTGGGGGCACTCACCATCCACTCACTCAATGTAGTGCTGCTCTCGGGTGTCTGCCCTGTCCTCTCCTCCATCCTTCTTACCTTCCATCTTCTGTCTTTCTTTCCATCATTCTTTCCTCATCTTTCTGCCTGCGGGTGACTTTACACTCCCTCTTCTGTCTTTCATTCCTTCATTCTTTCCTCTTCCTTCTGCCTGTGGGTGACTCTACACTGAGTGACAAGCCAAATGGTTTCCTGTACACCAGGAAACCATTTACTATGCTGGGTGGTAACCATATAACCAAATTTTGGCACCTGGTGGTTTAGTGGGTAATTATTGTGCTCCAATCGGATTCAGCCGGTGAAGGTTTATATCCAAGGGGTGATTGGGGTTTATTGCTCAAGTAATGCCACTCAAGGATGAGTGAGGTTGGTCACACTCATCTTAAATGTCGGGACCAACTGCCTAGCCCCGGGCTCCTACGCTCATGGGGCAACGTAGGATTGGATGATGGATGGATGAATGGATGATATATATATATATACATATATATGTATGTGTGTGTGTGTGTGTGTGTGTGTGTATAAGTAAACACTCGATATAATGAACCCCGATATTCCAAATTTCGGATTTAGCGAACGGCCAAATCAGGACTGAACTTCCAACAGATTTTGCGATCAAAAGTTGCTAAATGCAGTGGAAGTTCATGAACCCGCCGGCTTTCACATGATGGCCAAATCAGGACCAAACTTTCCCCAGATTTTGCGATCAAAGGTTGCTAAATGCGGCAGAAGTTCACAAACCCACCGGCTTTCACGTGATCTATTATTTGGGGAGTGGCGCGTCGATAAGTCACGTAAGCCAGCCTGGGAGCGGCATGCCTTACCCCTTCCCTTGCAGCCTCTCCCTCAGTCTATGCCTAGCGCTCGCCATGTACGTTTCTCTCCTGCCATACCTCCAACCATCACGTTATCTCTTGCCCCACATGGCACCTACCTACCTACCTACAATCAAGAATGGCTTCTAAGTCCGCTACCCCATCTACCTCATGCAAAGAGAAGGAGAGTCTCTCCATCATGGAGAAATATGCTATAATTCTAGATTTTGAGAAGGGGGCAACAAGGGGTCAATTGTGGAGAAGTATGGCCTAAAATAAAAACAATTCATGATCTCATCAAGGCAACAAACAAGGCCAAGGAGGCCATAAAGGGAATGGAGAGCAGCAAAACAGCCAAACATCCCCATGAGAATATTGATGAAGCCCTCTACAAGTGGTACACTCAAGAGACAGCTGAGGGCGTTCCTGTGCGAGGGGTGGATATCCAGCATGCAGCACAGAAGCTTGCGAGTCACCTAGGGTACAAGGACTTCAATTGCAGTGATGGCTGGCTGTGGAGGTTTAGGCGGTGTCATGGGATTGTCAACAAAGCCATCACAGGGGAGCTGCTCAGCGCCAATGCCGACACTGTGGACCCGTTTATAGACCAGTTTCATGAGCTGATGGAGAAGGAGGACCTGCACGATTTTCAAATGTATAATGCTAACAAAACTGGTCTATTTTGGATATCTTTACCCACCAACATTCAGGCCTCTAAGGAGATGAGCAGGATTCCAGGGGGGAAAACCTCATCTCCTTGTTGGGCTGAGCCAACACTGACAGGTTGCTCTGCCTGAAGCCAGTCATGGCAGGAAAAAGTAGGAATAGTGTGGGGGCCAATGTATTTTCGTAGTTTTAAAATGTTAATTTTAGAAGAGCAGTTGGACTGTCTTCTGGGGTGATTGAGCTTTGAGTACAATGATGTCTCCAATTTTTCTTACTATATTCTCATACCTCTTTCTCAAATTTGACATTTTGTACCAAATTAGCATCATAAAATTTGCTTGCAATGCCAGGATGACAAGTTTTGTTAAATATACTTAACAGAATGTCCTCTTTACATGTATGATGTTTATTATTATTTTACAGACATCCTTCAACATTTTTTGTATGATTTCTTTTGAAAAACTTAAAAATGGAACCAAATAGTTTGATTTTGCTGTTAAAAATTTAAAAAAAAAAAAAAAATGTCATTTTATTTCTGGCCTTGAAACTTGCAAAGTTTTACACTGAGTGTTATTAGGACCAGTAGGCCTACTATCATGTATTCAGACCAACCAAAATAATCAATATGATAAAATGAAGACTATATAACAAGCAAAAAAAGGAATCACTAATGAAACTAGGTTGATGGCACCGAAATAGTCCCAGCATCTTCCGCCAAGGAGTTTCAGTAACTGTTCAAGTGTAAAAATCTCCATCATCCTCATCATCATCGATCCCTACCAGATGCCCCTGGCTAATATTTCCATACACCTCTTCATCCGCTCCAAACAGGCACAACTCAGAGCAGTTGAGATTCTGAGACTTGCAAGAACAGTGTGACATACAATTGGTCTTCTTGCAACCACATTTGACTAGATGTGTAATGGTGGCAGGGGCTGGAGGATCCCCTGTTGTAACTGGTACCAATCATCCGTCCTCTGCATCCCATCCATACTCTGTCGATGGTGGTAACTGTGGGTTAGGCATGTGATCCTGATCCCATATCATAGCCTGGAAATATGCACAAGCCAAGGCTTCATGTAAGGCTCCTCGTGTTGGTGGCAGATTCTGGCCTTCCAGACGTTTCTTTGTGAATGACCTCCACCTGGGATCACTGACGTCTACCATAGTGGTACCAGGCTCATACAGTAGGCAAACAAAGGCTTAAGTGCTCTTTTCTGTGTCAAGACTCAGCTTTTCTGTAGTTCCCAGAACAGCAAATGCAGATACTACCTCCACATGACACCTGTTAGTGCTTGCCAACAGGTCTGCTTTCCCTTGCCTGCAAAGCAGCCTGTCTGGTCAGCTCCAGAGAAGGCATGGACCCTGGTAAGGCTGCAGCCATCCCCCTACCAAGTGCATATACTACTGGTCCCAGTAAGAATATTCGTTTCTTGTTCCCCACACCAGTGATGAAGTAGGCGTCCTTGCATAGCTGATGGTACCGCCGAATTGCAAGATCAAAAACATCAGTGTCAGGAAAATGCAGTGTGTTGTTGCACCTCTTAAAACAGTATCCAGGCTGTGCAGGATTATCCATGTGTCAGCCTCTTCTTGTGAGCAGTGGAGATGATGTACATCCGCACAGTCTGAGTGGACATTCTGCCTTGATGTGACAATGAAAATTTTGGATTTTCCCTGAAAGTGTTGGAGGGCTTTCTTGGCGAGGTAGACAGTCAGCTCATCTTTGGTGCTGGTACTTGATAAAAACTGTTTAGCTGACACTTTCCCTACTGGGATGAGTGCAGATGTGTTATTCTTATAACTAATCCAATAAATATCATGTACAAAGGAAGCAGATAAACTCCTCAGCACTGGCCTGTGCAGCAATTACTGAAAATAATTAGAATTAATGAACTAATGAAGACAGTTGTTCTCAGAGTACAGATTTTAGCATTTTACACTTGCAAGATAGGTATATGTAATACGAAGGTTTACTGGCATGATTTTCTGAAAGAAAGTTATCAGCCTATAATATTTCACAGTATCATATTATGTAGCTGAATACCTGTTGCATGCTAGTTTTTTGTATGTCATCAAACCCCAAGGCGCTAATAGCAAAAATGCCAAAATTGAGGCCAAACGCATTTCTGCTTCTGACCTACGATTAAAGTCACTAAAACAAAAAGAAAAAAATGGAGACATGTTTATTTGACTTTCTAGGAACCCAAAGCATACAGACATAGCAATCTCCAAAAATTAACAAGCGAAAACCATGGACACCAAACTCTGATACATTGGCCCCCACATTAGAAGCCTAGGGCACTAAAGGAAACAATGGACAAGCTTCCTACTGAATATTATAACAACCCTTCCCCCTGGTTCATCCAAGAGATTGTGCACAACTGGTTCACAATATGCTTGACCCATCTGTTCAGCAGCACCAGCTCTGGTATGGGGTACAGAAGGAGAATGTGAAGGCTATCCTCCTCCTAGACAATGCCCCAGCCCA
The DNA here is from genome assembly GCF_032717465.1 of Coenobita brevimanus. NCBI lineage: Eukaryota > Metazoa > Arthropoda > Malacostraca > Decapoda > Coenobitidae > Coenobita > Coenobita brevimanus. Next base: position 45,844,228 of record NC_137018.1, read on the forward strand.
CCCTTCCACTACTAAGCTCTGCAGCAAGGATGGCAAGATCAAGGCCATGTTTCTGCCACCCAACACCATTGCCCTAGCCCAGCCCATGGATCAGGGGGTGATAGAGAGTGCCAAGAGACATTACTGGGACTTGTACCTCCTGAAGGTTTAGTGGTGATGGAGGAGGGGATGGAGGAGGGGATGGAGGAGGAAGGATATGTTGACACCAGGGGGAGGAAAACAATGGAGAACTTCAAAATGTACACCATCAAGGATGCCATACTGAACTGGGCAGACGCTTGGAAACAAGTGCCGTCACCACACTCCGTAACGCGTGGTGCAAGCTCCTCCACACCTCCAAAACTCCAGTCAAAAGCCAGACTTTGAGGAGTTCGAGCCACTGAGGGCAGCAGAGCTGTTGGCTTCAGCTGGCCAAGGTTCAATCCCCCAGGAGGAGGTGGAGGATTGGTTGCATGAGGATGGTGGTCTGCCTGGGTACCACCACCAGATGGAGGAGGAGATTGTGCAGGCACCGACCTCGCCAGAACCATCTGTGGGGGAGGAAGAGGAGATGACATCTGCCCCATCTCTGTCTGCTGGCATTGACGCACCAAACACACTGCTGGCCCTGGCTGATAAAATTAGGGGATCTCTCGGCCAGAACTACGAGATGCTCAGAATGATCAAATTGGACCTGAGGCGACAAAACCAGGCCACTCAGTTCAGCAGAAAATTTCCAACTTTTTCAAACCACTGCCCTCACCTGTAGGAAAAAAGCAACAAACAGTATCTGAAACTTCCAGTGTGTCTGTGGCGTCAACCTCATCAGTTAGCCTACCGAGTTTGGCATCAGGCAGCATCACACCTTCCTCACTGGAAGTAGTGACACCAGAAAATCTTTTCGCAGAGTCTGATGAGGGCAAGTGTTCAGTACAGTCTTGTGTTCTGTGTAGTGTTAAGTGTAAAGTTTAATGTTAAGTACATACTGTACGGTGTATATTATTATCATCTTAACTTTGTACAGTACTGTTCAGTGCCCTAGTATGGTCATGTAATACTGTACATTTCTGACATGTATATTGTGGTGTGCTCTGGCGTACAGATGTAGTGTGTGGTGTGCTCTGGTGTACAGTGTGGTGCCAACATGTAACCTCTCCAGAATTCCTCCCCCTGCATCCCACTTCCTCTTACAGCGATAACAGTATCCCTTCCTGGCACGGTAAGTTTATTGTAACAGTACTGTACTACATTGTACTCTGTTCTTAGTACAGGTACTGTACAGTATTTATATGTACAACTTCATACAGTATTGTTTTTACACATACTACTTCATACAGTATTGTATTTACATGCACAAGTTCACAAACCCTTGAATTCTCCATGTAAAACTTCATTCATTCATTGCCAGACGCCATGTATCCCAAACGGAGTGGCCAAGGCTTAGAGTTAATTGTTTTACAGGGAGGGGCACTAATTCTCCACAAACCCCACTTGACAAGTAGGGAGAACGTTATGCCAACAGCATCTGGTGTTCCCAGGCGGTCACCCATCCAAGTACTAACCAGACCCAACGTTGCTTAACTTCGCTGATCGGACGAGAAGCGGTGTACTCAACGTGGTATGGCCGTATTTAGTTAATTTTGTGTAAGCACCAAGGACTGAACAACTTGCCTTATACTGCGACCTGAATTTGGTAATCCCTCGGGAGTACCGACCCCATCGTATATAGCCAACTTTCGGATATATCAAGTGACCCCTCCCCACAATTAGTTTGTTACATTGAGGGTTCACTGTTAAGTTGGTTGATGGCCACATGGTATGTTATAAAGGTACAGAAGAGAGAAAAGAAATGTGGAGTTGAATTTTTAATAAACAATTAGAATTTTCTAAAATACTGAAAAAATAGGTCAAAAACTCGTAATTCTGTTAGGGGATGAAATGATAATAGAACCATACACACACCTATATATATATATATATATATATATATATATATATACACATACACACCGGTATATAAGATCCAAGGTATGGTTTCTTGGGAAATTAGAATTAAATTCATCTCTAAATATCAATTTCCAAATAAGATTATGGGGGTTCATTATCATTTTTAAGTAATATACTATGAGTTAATGGTGGTAATATTCCTGAACTTCATACTGTCAACTTGTAAAATAATACCTATATATATATATATATATATATATATTCATGATCCGGACATTCTCTCCCACCCTAGGGCAGGGCGAGGAGTAGGAATGTCCAGACAGCCCAAATTTCCCCAATCCAATGGGCCTAGCTTCCATTCACTCATTATTCAAGCCCCCAGAAATCCTGGCTCTATTGGATACGTCAAAAACATTCACCACGATTTGTAGCCACATATAAACGTATATATATGCTGTTAAATAACACCTGACATCAACCATACATGCTCCCTACATGTCAGCAAGTAGGTTGGCGGAAGGTTAGTGCCCCTCCCCGTAAAACAAATAACTCAAAGACAAATGGCCACCCCTTACAGGATTATGGTGTCTGACAACAGATAGATAGATAGATCAATGGAAGCAGATAATACTTCCTACAACTGAGTGACTAATTACCAAACATTTATCAATCCCCTAATGAATAAATTAAAAAAAAAAAAAAAAAGTGCTCATCAGGCTATCTAAACTAATGTACCGTAACCTGGATAGTTATCCTATAAATATCCATCATCATGACATTACATACACTGTGCAATTCTGACAAAACACTGAATGAAAAACATACATAACCTGCAATAAAAATTACAGCCTTAGCAAGTTTTTAAATATTAGTTCTTCAGTTACAAGCCTGAATCTAACTTGAAAAACCACATGCTACACAATGTTAAGCTATAAATCCAAATAATGGAAACTCTGCATGTTTACTATGGAACAAGTAACACAAAGGCTCAAGAGATTACAGTAAGATCTTATATTAAGATACAGGTAACTATTAGCATTTACTCCAACTGACACTGTCAAGTTTCTACTTCACTGTTCATTGTGCATAAGGCTAATAATTAAGGAGGACAAGTGCAGTATTGGCCTGTGATGCTATAAAGACTACCATGGGTTCCCTCACTACTCATCTGTTCTCACATTGCCATGATAAACTTGGCAAAGTTTCTACCTTTCTTTGACTAATATAAATATTCTACCGGCAATGCAAAATTAACACTGCGAAATGTGGCCAAAACTTGTGAGGTGGCAGCGGCACGAGCACCCACTTGTGATATCTGGGCAGCATGGAGTCTCGTTGGATCCCCTGCCTTTTAAATCACAATATGAAGCCAATACTGCCAGTCTATTGCACTGTCCTAACCTCCCGCGGAAATCAACCCCCAAAGGTTGAATTAAGGTAATCGAAAAGAACACGATATTGAAATATATAGATCTGATCTATGTTTAAACTATGAGTCGGCTACAATCACAGGAGATCCATTCCGCCGCATTCTGGCCTACCTGCTCCAGCTCGTCCTCTGCCTGCTGCCGCAGATTTGGGTCTATGGTGCCCCTCAATATCTCTATAATCTTCCTGGAGTCCATCTTTGACACGTTAGCGTCTAAACACTTATAAATAACGTATTTGAGAGCAGTATGTGGGTCCACGTGACTACCCCACGGTATGGCGCGCTCCCGAATGTCACTACTACATTGCTGGAACATTTGAAGGGGGCCAGAACGGGTGCCACTTACCGTCCCATTTTCCGTATATCTAAATTACGTATCGTTATCTTGGCAGAGATCTATCATCCTGGATATATATGTGTTTTCAAGTTCGCCTAAAACGTCATGCATTTGTAGTTTCTGATAATTACAGCAACCTACTTTTCTAAAGACTGATTTTGCAGACGATCACCTTCACATAAAATATGTAAGCAAATCTCTGTGTAAACCTCCACATATATATGATGGACACCGCCTTATCCTATGCATGAAATAAGCTAAAACTGATACAGTAATCATTCAAAATTATCAGTCTAAGAATCGGGTACAAGAGTTTGAGCGGGAATTTAATTTCCCGATTCTTATCATTATGTTAAACGTATAACTATTGAGACATAATGAAAATTTGATTGAGGAAAGTTCAGGGAAGACACATGAAAGTAACCATTAGATTATTTTAATGTGGTTTTTCTTGGGTATTAACCTCACTGAAGAACGTAACCATAGAATGTGGGGACACTCAAAGGTAATTTATTATAGTAACAAGGCTTTTAAAACAAATGAATGACCTTAACGTTTGTCATTTCATCTCCCCAGGGAAGTGTGGGAAAATACTTCCCCAGTATTCCTGCTTGTCGTAAAAGGCGACAGAATGGGACATTTTTGTCTCCAGTCTACCTCCCTTGTTCTCTTCCGCTCCTCAGTTCTACCTCTTTTTTATATATCCTTGTTTCTTTAGGCCTTTATATCTCTTTACTCGAGCAGTATCATATAGCCATATTATGGCCTGGGTCTGTCTTCGTTATTCCTTCCTTCCTTGTCATTTCACCATGAACGCACACCATGACAAAAGTAGCCATTTCCCCATGCATATTCCTTACCCTAGAGGTCCCCCGGGTATTACATCTAGTTGGTGCAAATGAATGTACTCCAGTACAAATGCAGGCCTCATTTTCGCTGAGGAGGTTTTACTAGTGAGTACATGTTACTTGAAATTTTTAAACAAACAGTGTGAGTTCCCTCATGCAATAGAGGGTCCAAGAAACATGGCTCCACCTTACCCCTGCAAAATAATCTGATTATACTCTTTTCATTTTGTGCAAAGTACTTTTTTCTGGAGCCTCCCACAGGCTAACTTGGAAACATCATAAAGTTACTTAACTTTACTTATTTACTCAGGAACCGACTCAAATCAAACCTTTGCAGCCCTCCTAGAACTTTCATAGGACGGTTAGTGTCGAGCTCCAACAGACTTCGGGAATATGCCTACCGGGTCATTTTCAGTGCCCAGGGAGACTCCGAATCCTGTTACTATCACTGACGGCAGTTTTTCCCACCCGCTTGGGCCAGGTTAGGGAGAAGCAAGCAGGAAACAGTGATGCTGTATCCCTGGCCCCTGAGCAAGATGGACGCTGTGGACACACTGTAAGCACGAGCCGAGGCGACCTCAGCTGCAAGTTTGGGATTAAGAGGTCGATCCCTGAATTACATTTTGAAGGCCAAGGACAAAACAAAGGAGGATTTGAAAAAAACGAAGGGTGTGAGGAAGGCTAAAAATGTGTCCAGGAGCAGGAAGCTGCCCAGCAAGAAACTGGACGAAGCAGTGTACGTGTATAAGTGGTACATGCAGGAACGAGCTGAAGGTATTCCTGCACATGACCTGTATACCCAACATCCAGCACAAAGGCCACCACCTGACCTCCCGCCCTGCACCCCAGCAAATCAACGTGGTAAAGAAGTTTCTCACAAATGCTCCAGCTCCCCCCATCAAGCCACGCCCACCCATGCCCCACACCAGCCCCACCCCGGCACCCAGCCTACCTAGAGCACACTCCGCTCACTGACGCCCCAGTCACAAGGAGAACCCCAACCTCATCCTAGTCAACCCTTGGGAGTTCTCTGCCTGCAGCTCCCAATGTCCCCTGCACGACATCAGGGACCAGCTAAAGGCTGCCAGACGAAAAACCACCACCCCGGGCAGGAGTAAAGTCTCCTTCCTTGATAATGAGGAGCAAGACAACGAACCTGGCCCCGTGGAGGAAGCCGAACCCAGGGAGCAGGAGCCGGAGCAAGAAGAAGGAGGTCCCCGACAGTTGGATTTTTAGGACCGCCCCCGCACCTTCCCACGGTGGCGGGGGCCACTTCCCCCAAATACCGCCACCCGGTTTACCACAAGATGAAGCTGAATGGAGTAAAAACTAGATTGCTGATCGACACGTGAGCTGCCAGATCTTGCCTATATAGCCACTACTTCTCCCGTCACAAGTCGACCTTTGGCCCGCTACTCCCGACGGCTACTCACCTGGTAGACGCGGGGGATGGCCCCCTGCCGATCCGTGGGGAAACACGGGCCCTGAGCGTCGACACCCATCAGCCAGCATCGGCAATGCACAAATTTATTGTGTTCGACTCTTCCTGCCTGTAATGCTAGGTGTAAATAGGCTCGACTTCTCGTTCCAAAAACACCTAACGTGGAGAGGGGTCCTCTTTCGAGACCGGAGCTTAGTGCAATAAAGAGAGGCAGGACACAAAAACTCTAGGCAATAACCTTTACACGTATATTACCACAATCAGACACAGGACAAATCAGCAGATATTACAACATAATATATAGCAATATAAAACCCTTATCCAGGACATGTGTATCTCACAGGATACTTGCTTATCTGATATTAATGCCAATCAATCAAACCTGGTGTATTCAGGGTACAGTGAATATAGGCGCGCGCGTGAGGCGCGGAGAGTGTCTCTCACAAAAGGGGGGGGGAGAAAAGGGGTGGGGTGCGGGGAGTGACTTGTGACGGATAGGAGGGAGTTACGGTAATACTGGAGAGAATTACACGTTTTCCAATAGCAAAGGGACTTTGGTAATTGATTCTATTCTTGGTTTACACTTATACTAGATACTGGGACGAGGGAATGTCGTACAGGATTTACGGGTAGCGGGAGTGGGGGGAATATCACTAACACTTTCTCGTATTACTTCTTTAGAGCTCACAGCAGTAGGGGTGTATTCCTACGGAGGAATTTCCAGGCGGCACAGTCTTACTAATTGTATATAAGGGACGTCACTCATAAATATAGTTCATCAGATCTTGGTTCTCACACTCGTCCTTTATTCTCTCACTGTGATCTTACTGTAATGCTGTGTTTTTAAGACGACTTCTCGTCGTAAAAACACGAGCACTGGACGGGGTCCTTTGGCTAGACCGGATGTAATGCACTAACAAAGGAACAGGGCATAAAAAGAGACAGTACACCGAATCACATCTATTGCTTAAATTCTATCCCTTACAGCGCTACATACACAACATTTGGTACACAATTACACAGAGATACAACAATACACTTATAATTGGATCCAATCTACTTTTGCACAGGGCACAGGGCAGTCAGGGATATGGGTTACTGTTATTGAGGAGAGATATCACCTCACTGCGATGGTCAATCGAGAACACTGGTCGTGCCACTGGTGGATAATAATAAACGGGGGAGTCTCACTTATATTCACTGTGATCGGGAGTCTGTGGGGGATATGATACTATAATAAAGGTAGGGTGCGTGTGGCGACATCCGACACCGTCACCTAGTCGCAGGGAGGCACTTCATTAGCCTTTCGGCTTGTTCACACACCTACCTTCGACTCCACAGAAAACTCCCCGCCCCCCTTCTGGGAGGGGGGGACTGAGCTGTTTAATGTTCAAGCACGACTCACTCCGATATCACTGTTTAACATAACTTTTATTTGTCACTGCCACTGTGCATTGGATCACTGTTACTGTATTAGGGGTCACTGTCACTATCACTGTTCTACCCGTGTTTCCTGGGTAGTTGGGTCACTAGTACTTACTGTCCAGGGAGGTTCCCTTGTTTAGGGCCTTGACCTGAGGGGCGGCTCCTTCCTAGGGCCGCACTGGTGGGGTGCAGGGAGGCCTCGTAGTCTGGGGGCCTCGACCTGATCGGGGGCCCTCGGGACTAGGACCGAACAGGCGGAGGATTCGGGCCTGCTTCTTCTTCTGCTGGGGCGTGAGAGAGCCTAGGTCGCCGTCGTCGGGGAACGTGGTGGAAGGCCTGGGCGTCCGGGGTCTGCAGGTGCTCAGGGGGAGAGGCGCCATCAGGGCTGGGCTGCAGAAGCGACTCCTGTAGGGCTCCAACAGTGCTAAGGAGCGTCCGGGTGTGGGCGGTAACTCCGCAATCGGGCCTTGCCACCACTCTAACGCCTCCGCTTGGCCAAGAAGCCTGGATGGCGACGAAGGGCTCCCAGGAGGGAAAGAGGCTTGAGGGAGACTCACGCTCTTCGTGGTTCCCTGAGTGTGTTCATTGGGCTGAGGTGGGGCTCCACTTCCCCTAGTATGGACTTTGGCTGGCGCCGTGAACTTGTCCGGCGTGCGAGGGACACCAGTAGGGTGATCGGGGTCGCCCTTTCGCCGAGGCAAGCGGCCGTCAGCGTGGTGTTCCTCCCACAGTAGGGAACAAGCCGGAGTGAGGGGCACGAGGGCCGCACTCTCTCCAATACGGACAGAACCTACCATCAGGGAATTCTCCACCCTGGTACGTGCCCCAGTCGTAACTGAGTGTCTGCCCGTACGGGAATCGACTAACGGAGAAACGGGATCACCCGTCTGCTCCGGCGAGAGGCCGGCCCCGAGTCGCCGCTTCCGTAATTGGGTAGCGCTACACGTACGGTAGCAGGGTCTCTCTACCCTGGACCGTATTCTGGCCGTAGCCAAAGTACAACTGGAGAGGGATGCGCACAGGCAACTCTCTCTCTCCTCAGCGTGTTAAGGCCGGAGCCTGGGGTCACCTTCCCCTTTACACACTTTGTCAGGCCGTAGCCTGTGTCTATTTCTCTTTTAAGGCCATAGCCTTGGGCCTCTTCCTGCCCTTAGGCCTCTTCCTGCCCTAGAGGGTGTAGCAAGACCGTCAAGACGGTGCTACTTGGGACTGACCTCTTTTCAGTCCCACCCCTCGTCTGACGGTCACTACCCCGCCCGCACAGTAGTTCAGGTTGTCTGAACGCCTGGGGTTGGGGCACTTGCGAGGAATAGGGGCTCAGGGCCGGGATGTCCCGATGACCCTCTTGCCCGAGGTCGCTAGCCTCACCTGTGTTTCCTCCTGGGGTGGTGGTGGGGTGGCGGCTCGGCGGTGATGTGGGGGGTGGTGAGGTGGGAGGTCCTGTGGCGGTCTCGGCGGGCATTTTACTTACTTGCCCCGATATTCACTATATTAAATCACTGCACGATGCTACACTAGGCAAAGTCACACTTAACCTAAATCACTTGCACTGTTTCTGGGTAGCATCACACGTATTCATCGTGGGGGCAGGGGCAGGAACACGCCGTCGGCAATCCTGCCGGGCTAGGGGCACCACCAAGGGGAGGCGTGCCAAGAGGGCACAGGACAACTCGTAGGGGCGTCCTCTCGCGTCCTGGGCTACCCGTGGCTTCCGGGCTGGGCTCAGGGGTATGACCCTCGGGACTGGGGCCGAATAGCTCCAGGAACCTCTGGTGTAAGTCTCGGCCGGAGGTGGGAGCCTTACGTCGTCGTGGAGGCGTATGGAGATCGCGCCCAGGTGTCCTGGGGAGGATTGGGAGAGATCGCAGACTGCGGTCTCCAGCGTCTAGGGGCGCCGACAGGGGAAGGCTGCGGCATCGGCTTACGCTGGCGCCCGTCAGGTGCGTCTGTTCCAGAGCCAGGCGTAGGAAGCGGAGGCCAGAGGAGGCTGTGAGGCCTGTCTGGGCCACTCTGGTACGGGAGGGCTGGGCTCTTGTCTCCTGCCGGGGTGACGTCTCGCTCCTTGCCTCCTTCCGTGCACCTTTGGAGTGACAGTGGGCCATCTCACGAGGGCGGGAGCGACAATAGGCCGTCTCTACCAGGGCACCTTCGGAGCGACAATAGGCCGTCTCACGAGGAGGGGAGCGACAATAGGCCGTCTCTACCGGGACACTTTCGGAGCGACAATAGGCCGTCTCACGAGGGCGGGAGCGACAATAGGCCGTCTCTACCAGGACACTTTCGGAGCGACAATAGGCCGTCTCACGAGGAGGGGTGCCGTCTAGAGTGTCTAGAACAACTCCACCCCTAGCTGGTTCAACAATCCCACTCCGTGAAGGTAGTGTCCTTCTCCTACGACGGCAACGGCATGGTGGCTGTGTGACATAGGGGTGCACGGCCCAGGCTGACATATGCCATTGTTGCCGGGGGTTGTTCCAACTGGTGGCGGCTACCCCGTGGGGTCCGTGTGGGGGTGTCGGCACGTTCCCGGGCATACTGGGCTGTATCTTGCTTGCCCCGTTGTCGGGGGCACTATGGTATTCTTCTGTTTCCATTTCGGGGGCACTGCTTTGTAAGTCACGCATTTTACTGCCGAAACTACGACGGCTATTTGGGGCTGGACTTGCTGCAGAAGCTGGGCGCCACCATCGACTGCCAGAATAGACAGCTCCGGTTCCGGAAACACTTGCACGCCCCCCTGCCCGGCAGGAAGACTCCCCTCTCCCCTCCCTCTCTTTTGTCCCTCCCTTCCCCCCCTCTCTCCTCTCCCCTCCTTCCCTGCCGCCACCTCCTCGGCTGTCATTATCCCCCCTCATCACGAGGTTTGGGTGCCCCTTAACCGGCCCTCAGGTACCTCCGCTCTATTCTCCCTGCTCCTTCCGCCCGGAACCCTCTCGGGCTGCCTCCTGCCCCCAGCCTTGCTTCCCCCTCATCACTCGGCAGTCTGGATTGCAAATCTTGCTCCCCCGCCCCTCACTCTCCCAAAAGGGCTTGTAATCGGAGAGATGGAAGAAGCCGAGCCCTGTGCCTCTTCCCCATCCTGCTCCCCCGCCCCTCTGCCCCCTATCCCCGACCAACTCTCCAACCACCAATCCAACACCCTGTGCCGCCTTCTCCTGGACTTTCAGGCAGGACCCGCCGACATTGGGCATACCACCTACCTACTGTAGCTCACGAGATCCATATGACGGGCCCACCGATCTGAGAGCCATCCCGGCGGAAAAACCCCAACCAATGGGAAGAGGAAGACTGCCAGGTGAAGGAGATGATTGAAGCCGGAGTCGTCTCCCCCTCTACCAGCCCTTGGTCCTCCCCCGTCGTCCTCGAGAAGAAAAAGGATGGCACGATGCGGTTCTGCGTCGATTACCGCCGGCTCAACGACGTCACTATCAAGGATGCCACTCCACTCCCGTGAATAGATGATTCCCTAGACTCCCTGTACAGCGCCTCCTGGTTCTCCACCCTCGATCTCCAGTCGGGGTACTGGCAGGTCCCGGTGCGATCAGAGGACAGAGGCAAAACTGCATTTTCCACCAGCAACGGGAAACATTATGAATTTGTTTTACCTTTCGGCCTCTGTAATGCCCCTGCCACCTTTTCAAGACTCATGGAATCCGTCCTCGGTGGCCTTACGTGGGAGATTTGTCTGGCGTACTTGGACGATGTTCTTGTGTTCAGCCAGACCTTGGCCAACCACCTGCAGCGCCTCCGCCGGGTTATTTCCCCGAATCCAACAGGCAGGCCTCAAACTCCGGCCCTCCAAATGCGTTCTGGCCACCAGAACCGTCTCATTCCTGGGGCATGTCATCTCCCAGGCTGGCATATCTCCCGATCCCAACAAACTTCGTGCCATCACAGACATTCCCCCACCCAATGATGTCCATGGAATCCGAGCATTCCTCAGCCTGACTTCCTACTACCGCCATTTCGTGAAGGCATTCACGCACATCACCAAGCCCCTCCACGACCTGACGCAAAAGGAAATGCCGTTCATCTTGACAGACGAGAGACGAGCCGCCTTCCAGCTACTTAAGGATAAGCTCGTATCCGCCCCTGTCGTCCCTTTCCCTGACTACACCCTTCCATTTCGGCTCTACACAGACGTCTCCCTCATTGCAATCGGGGCCGTGCTGGCATAAGTCCAAGAGGGCCACGAACACATCATCGCCTGCGCCAGTCGAACCTCAACGCCACCAAGAGGGAGTGCCTAGGTATTGTCTGGGCACTTCCGGGCACACCTATCAGGGACCCAGGTCACCATCATCACTAATCACCAGTCCCTCCAGTGGTTGTGACAGTCCGACACCCACAACGCACAGTTCATCAAGTGGCGCGAAACTCTGGATGAGTTTAACTATGAACTCTTGTACCGCCCCGGCAAACTCCACACCAACGCGGACGCCCTTTCCCAACTCCCTATCAACGTCGCCCAGCCGGGGGCTGACCTCCTCCAACAATGGCATCGGAAGGAAAGGCCACCCTGGATTCCTCAGCCCCTCTTCAAAAAATTGTACCGCCAAGGCAACTAACTGCTAACTCCATCTGAGCATACCATCCTGGCCCCCGACGCCACCCTAGACGCCCTTCAACACATGCACGCCCACAACGGCATTCACCTGAGCACGAAGAAACTCCTACAGGTTTTCAACGACTCCTATTGGACACCAAATCCCTCCACCCTCGCCAAGGAGATTATCCAATCCTGCCGAGCGTGCGCCCTCGGTAAAAACATCACCCATACTGCAGGCCCAGCTGGACGTATTATCGCCCACAAAACCTTGGCAACTATTGGCACTCGACGTAGTGGGACCTTTGCCCCCGAAATTGGGCTATAGGTACGTGATTACATTCATCGACACGTACTCTAAAGTTCGTCGTAGCCTGCCCAGCGAAAGAACACCATGCTGTCGCAGTGACTGATGCTCTGATCCGACATGCTCTTCCCTACTTTGGTATCTCGCAAGCCATCCATTCAGACAACGCGCCAGAATTCACCAGCAAAATCTGGGAGGAACTCGCCCATCTTTTTGGCTATAGCATCTCCCACTCATCCCCTTACTGGCCTCAAGGAAATGCCGTGTGCAAACGCGGCCATTGTACATTAATTAATCAACTCCGCACCCAGACAGAAGTCACCAAAAACGATGACTGGCCCGCCCATGTAAAAATTGTGCAATGGGGCATTAACTCCTGCCCCCGAGAGGACGGCATCTCGCCCTACGAGTGAGAGTTCGGAGAAACATCCCTCCTCCTGCCCCTTCGGTAGCACTTGCAACTCCCTGCTCCCATCCCCACCTCCGACCCCTTACACCACCTCAAACGACAGTTGACACACCTCCAAAACAACCTGGACCTCCACCTTGACACCACCTCCAACCCCTACAAGCCAGGCGATACCGTCATGATCGCACAGCTCCCCACCCCCCATAAGCCTTCCCCGTGCTTTACTAAGGAGCCACACACCATCACTCATGTCCCTAACCCCTACCAGGGGACTGTAGAATACCACAGCATGTCCCGCACCCTCAGAAACCAGCATGTCCGCCCCTTCCACGCCCCCACCTCCCAGGCTCTGGCCCCTCGCCCCACCTCACCCCCCGCCCTCACGCCACCTTCCTCTACCTCCTATGACTGCTATACCTCCCCCTCCCCTTCTCTCTCTCTCCCTCTCCCTCCCCCGCTGCCCCCACCACGTCCAGCACCTCACTTGACAGCTCACCAACACCACCGAGCCCCTGCACCTCCCTTACCCTCACACCACCTAGTACACGGGCCCCCACACCCGACACCAAGTGTCCCACCCATGCCCCCGCACCCTCGCCGCCCACCACATCCATGCCTCAACCTCCGGCCCCCTCTGACAACCAAACCCACCAACCACAGCCCACCCACACCCCATCAGTCTCACCCACCCCAGCTCCCACCCCTGCTTCCACCAGAGTCGCCCACACACCCGCCCCACCACCAACCCCTACACCCACCCGCCACTCCCCGCCTTGCGCTATCCACCCACCGACCACCTCCAAACCAACCGCCCATGCCCCACGCCCATTATAAGCAGGCCGACGCCACATGCCCCCATCGCCGCCCACACCCACCCTCAGAACAACCACCACCCGTTCCGGCCGCCTCTCCCGCCCACTATCCCACCCCACCTGCCTCGCCACAAATTCACACTCCGACCCCTACCTTAAACCCTCTCACATTCATGATACACCAAGTTCAGATCCCGATCACGTATGCTCCCCAGAGACTCCATGCCGCATTACCCCGGCATAAAACTCCACACTTGCCCTCCATCTCCAGCATTCAGCACAGCCCAACACTCGAGACGACACCTACCATGAAGATCTGCTGAGCCGCATGGGGACCGCCCTTCGGGCACAAACAGCGTGTCCGAGGACTTCGCCGCCTCCTATGCCTTCTCTGCTCCTCCACCGACCAATTCACCCTGTTCATCACTTGTGACAAACAGCATGAAGAAAATCCTGCTACCACAGCCTGGCACGCCCTACTCCAGCACCTCCAGCCAGTCTATGCCACCTACGATACAAGAGTTTATCACCTCCAGTCACGAGGCCGTGACTTTTTCCTAGCCAACAGTGGCAAAATGCAGCAGGACATCGAAGCAGACAGCAACAATCCACCAGAAGGAGCCTACGGAGGAGTGTACACGGCGCGAATGAGCTCCGGGCGGAAATGGCCTAAGTCTACCCAGGCCACGGGCCACTATGACATGGAACTCTCCCGCCGCCACCATAGCAGGAATACAAGACGACCTGCCGGGCGAGCTGCCCATCAATCAGGTCGGGGTGGAACTGTTTCTCCATTTCCAAACAGCACCCCTGAGACGGCCGGTAGCCACTCATCCTCCTACAGGAGATGGCCTGAAGTCGCTCTGCAGGAAACAAGGAAATGACCTGAAGCCGCTCCCGCCTTCGTCAGTAGACAGCCTGCAGCTGCTCAGAAGGTGCCCCACAAAGAGACGGCCTGTAGCCACTCACCTTCCTACAAGAGACAGCCTGAAGCCACTCCCGCCTTCGTTAGGAGACGGCCTGCAGCCGCTGGGAAGGTGCCCCTCGGAGAGACGGCTTGTAGCCGCTCACCCTCCTACAGGAGATGGCCTGAAGCTGCTCCAGAGGATAATCAGGGGACAGCCGGTAGCCGCTCCCGCCTTTGTCAGGAGACAGCCGGGAGCCACTCTGAAGGTGCCCCTGGAGAGACGGCCAGCAGCCGCTCACCCTCCTACAGGAGACGGCCTGAAGCCGCTCCGGAGGCTAATCAGGAGACGGCCGGTAACCGCTCCCACCTTCGTCAGGAGACAGCCAGAATCCGCTCTGAAGGTGCCCCCGGAGAGATGGCCTGTGGCTGCTCCCCCTCCTGCAGGAGATGGCCAGTAGCCGCTCTGAAGGTGCCCCGAGACAGCCACAGCCAGTAGCCGGGCACTACAGCCAGAGACGGCCTGAAGCCGCTCCTTCGTCAGGTGCTGAGCCCGGTCCACCCACCCATGACTTGGAGGAAGCCCCCAGCCTGGAGGAGTATTGGAGAGGCCCTGTGACCACCACCGGGCTCTTCTCCCTACAGCCGATGGAGACACCCCTGACGGACCCCGACGCCACAGCTCACTCCTGACGGCGTCCCCAACCTTCGGGGACCGCAGCTCCCGCAATCTCCCGACCGTCCGTCAGACTCCCGGGCGGGACCTCCAGGCACCCAGACGCAAGAGATCCTCATCCTCCGTCAGGTGCCTGACTCAAAAGTTCAGGCGACTGTTCAACCCCAGACCAGAGGGCCAGACTCCCACCCCGAGCCCAGAAGCCTCGGGCCCCTACGCCTCCAGCAGCCCTAGACGAGAGAGGATGCCCCTACGTGCTGTCCCCTGCCCCCAGGACCTAGCAGCTCCTGGCGGATCCCAGCCCCGTCAGTGGGGAGGCTGAGACTCTACCGCCGCCCCTGTGCCTGACTGTCACACATCCGACCTGACAGTGAGTGAAAGTGAACACACGCAGCATACAGTGTAGGAGTGACAGAATAAAGTGAGCTGGTGGTTAGAGCATATAAGAAAGTGGTGGAAAAAGATAGTGCAATAGCGAGACAGTGAAGGACAGGTCTACCATAGTGAACAGTGCCGCTGCATCACGTGAAGATCTTATGTAGGCCCCTGTGTTGAAATTCCAGTTCCACCAGCTCCATCCGGGTACATAGTGAAGTAGTGTAATAGTGATCTACGGGCCAAGGTACAGTGAACACTCTATCCAACAGTGACGGCATATCTCAGTAAGACCACTCTTAGGCCCAGTGTAAAATATTAATGCTACCCAGGGAAATCAGACCACCACCACCACCAGCCTAGGAAAGCAAAACTCCCCCACTAACATAATTGTCTAGCTCAAGTGTCATTCACCCTAACCAATCTGGTCCTGTACAGAATCCTGCGTGATACTATTATTCCATATCTGCAGCCCAAGAATTATAATTGTCCAGTTTATTTGTATTTGTGACATCTACTCGTTCCTGTGTAAGATTTAGTAATACACATGTAAGTTGTTGCCTTGAGTTTTTGTGTTGTGCCTCTCTCTTATTTGTCTAAGCTCTGGTCTAGAAAAAGAACCCAGCTATTCAATAGGTGCTCTAGGGACGGGAGGCCGACTCTAAAACACCTAGCATTACATATATATATATATATGTTGGTAGGTGCCATCCACTCACTCGGTGTAGTGCTGCTCTTGAGTGTCTGCTCTTTCCTCTCCATCCTTCTTTCCTTCAATTCTCTTCTGTCTTTCTTTCCTTGTCCTTCTGCCTATGGGTGACTTTACACTCCCTCTTCTGCCTTTCTTTCCTTCATTCTTTCCACTTCCTTCAGCCTGTGGGTGACTACACTGAGTGACAAGCCAAATGGTTTCCTGTGCACCAGGAAACCATTTACTACGCTGGGTGGTAACCATAAAACCAAATTTTGGCACCTGGTGGTTTAGTGGGTAATTATTGTGCTTCAATCGGATTGAGCCGGTGAAGGTTTATATCCAAGGAATGGTTGTGGTTAATTGCTCATGTAATGTCACTCAGGGATGAGTAAGGCTAGTCACTCTTATCTTAAATGTCGGGACCAACTGCCTAGCCCTGAGCTCCTATGCTCCTCATGGGGCAATGTAGGATTGGATGATGCAAGGATGGATGGATATATATCATCATCATCATCATCAGCCGTTGAGGCCCACTGCTGGACCGGCCTATCCCTACCAAAGCAGGGATGATACAGCCAATGTATCTCTACCCAGTGGCATAGGCTGTCTGGTAGAGACTGTATGTAGGGTGAGAAGTGCTTGTGAGTGTAATTGTAGTGTTGTAGTGGCTTTGGATGTGTGTGTAGTCTGTGAACCAAGTGTAATCAGCCCACCTTAAGCCAACTGGGTGCAAGCATACCAGTATGCAGCACTGGTTCAACCACAGCACCCCTGATGTCCACCAAAGTGTTCAGTGGCTCGGTGAACATTTCCCAAAGTTTTTACAACCCTGGCAGGAGGCGAACCTGAGTCAACAAACGTGCGAAACGCACTCAACCACAGTACCACAGAGGCTCCATATATATATGTATATAATATACAGTGGTTTCTCAAATTTCGACAGTTTAGAATTCGATGAATCAAATTTTGATGCATTTTGGAGTGGTCTGCCTACCTTACTTTTCGATGCAAAGTCGCACATTTCGATGCTCTCAGGGCCAGACTCCAACCAAAACAAGCAAAGATAATATCAGTCTATCTATCTATCTATTGCCAGACGCCTCAATCCCGTTTGGGGTGGCCACAAACAAATTGCCTCCAAGTCGCCCTGTCCCCCGCCATTTCACTGCCCTGCTTCCAACTCACACCCCCCTCTCTCATATACCTCTCCACCCCATCCCTCCATCTCATCCTCGGCCTCCCCCTTCCTCTTCCCCCCTCCACCTCACTCACATACACTCTCTTCGTCAGTCTTTCGCCCTCCATCCTCTCCACATGGCCAAACCACCTCAGTGTGTTCCTCATAACGCTTCCTATCACATCCACATCCACACCACAACGCTCCTTTATATCCTCATTCGTCAGCCTGTCTCTCCACGTGACTCCACAGGCTCCTCTTAAATAACTCATTTCCACTGCTCTCACTCTTGACTTGTGTCCTTCCAACAATGTCCAAGCTTCACTTCCGTACGTTAGAGTTGGTATCACAATACTGTCATGTAGTAACTTTTTCACTTCCATGCTCACTTCCCTGTTTCTTATCACTGCTTTCAAGGAACCAGCAACCTTTCTTCCCTGCTGTACCCTTTCAAGCACTTCACCCTCCAAACCTCCATCCTTACTCATCACACTACCCAAATACTTAAACGTACTCACATTTTCCAGTTCCTCACCATCTAACCTCGCTGTACATTCACTAACTTCACCTCTCTCAAAGACCATCACTTTACTCTTCCCTACATTCACCTTTAGGTTCCGTTTCTTACACACTCTCTCAAACTCATCCACCAAGCCTTGCAGCTCCCCATCGTCTTCACTCAACAACACAGTATCATCTGCAAACAACAGTACAGGGAGTTTCCAAACACTATCCTCTCTCACCAGGGCCACTTCAACATCCACTACCCTACCTTGTACCTCTTTTATTACCCCATCCATGTACAGACTGAACAACCATGGAGACATGACACATCCTTGTTTCAAACCAACTTTCAAAGAGAAAAATTCACTTAGTTCACCATCCACACGCACTGCAGCCTTCGCACCATCATACATACTCTTCACAGCATTCAACAACTTCCCATCTACTCCATATATTCTTAACAATTTCCACAATCCTTGTCTATCCACCCTGTCATATGCTTTCTCCAAATCCATGAAAGCCGCATACAACTTCTTTCCCTTCTCTAGAAACTTTTCCACTAAAGATCTAAGAATGAATATCTGATCTACACAACCTCTTCCCTTCCTAAAGCCTCCCTGTTCTTCTCCAACTAATTTCTCTGTTCTTTCTCTAACTCTGTCTATAAGTATCCTACCATACACTTTTCCTATTATACTAAGAAGACAAATGCCCCTATGATTACCACACACTTCTTTTTCCCCTTTTCCTTTGTACAAGGGAATAATTATACCTGACTTCCAATCCTCCGGGACTCTTACCTTCCTCCCAGGCCAATCTGCACATCTTCCACATCCATTCTACTACTATCTCTCCCCCATGCTTCAGCATTTCCCCACACACTCCATCAATTCCTGGGGCTTTCCCCAATTTAACTTTCTTCATTGCTTCCACAACTTCTATCCTACTGATTTCTTCCTGTCTTCTCACCTCCCTCCTTCTCCCAGCCATTCCCCAGCCACTTATACTTGCATTACTTCCATCCTCTACGTTCAACAATTCCTTAAAGTGTTCTCTCCATCTGCTCACTTTTTCTCCCTTCTCCACTGGTAATCTACCATTTTTATCTTTCACTCCCCTGCTAACTTCACTTCCACCCTGTCTTACTCTTTTCACTTCTCTCCAGAACATTTTCTTGCAGTCCCTCCACTTTACACTCAAATTCCTTCCAAATTCCTCATGTAAACCAAAATGCTAGAAGT
Organism: Coenobita brevimanus; assembly: GCF_032717465.1. NCBI lineage: Eukaryota > Metazoa > Arthropoda > Malacostraca > Decapoda > Coenobitidae > Coenobita > Coenobita brevimanus. Next base: position 45,863,279 of record NC_137018.1, read on the forward strand.
GAAGGAAAATTATAAGAAAAAGTATGAACGTTTTCGTTTTCGTTTTTAAAGGCCGCAACATGCTTGCATGTGTCAGCCTTGGTCACCTAATGACGGCTCTCCACACTGCACGATCCATTGCAGCCTCCCTGTTCGGTCCCTTAACCCTGAGGTCACACTTAATGACCTCGTCCCATGTCTTTCTCGGTCTACCCCTCATAATCTCACCCCCAATATTAACACTTCTCACCTTCCTCACCCAACTATCATCCCCCATCCTCTCCACATGTCCAAACCATCTCAATCTACCTCTCCTCATCACAACACCAATACACTCCAGTCCCATCCTACCTCTCAACTTTTCCATCGTAAACCCAGCCCCTCCAGGCCTTGGACGCAGGGACACACTGCACATCCACCTAATCATTGCCATTTCTGTACATCTGAGCCAGTGAATATTTTCCTCCTTCACTGCCCAGGTCTCACTACCATACAGCATTACACTCCTAACACATGCTGCATACAACGACCCCTTACCACGTAGGGAGAATCCTCTCAATGTCAGGAGAGGCAAGAGCTCCCTGAACTTCTTCCAACCACTTCTCACCCTAGCCACAGAGCTAGCTCCAGCCCCACCTCCAGCACACAACATGTCTCCCAAATAACAAAACTCTCCCGCACACTCAAGAGATTCACCAGCAAGTTCAATCCTTTCACGTCTAACAATCTCCACCTGGTCACCCCAACACACCGTACACATAAAATCAGCATTATCTCATACTCTTCCTCTGATACCACTACATCTCTTGTGCACCCATTTATCACAAACACCGCACAAGATGGAATTACTTCCCACGCCCTTGTGGCAAACTGCACATGTCCACTCTCCCTCGTCTTTGACAGTAACACCTCCAACCCTAGATATCATTACTTTTGTTTTATCTGCATTTACCCTTAAGCCCTTGTGCCTCATACCATCTCTCCACTTCCTAAACCTTTCCTCCGCCTCCCTTTCGTTCTCTGCAATCAACACCAAATCATCAGCATACAACAACTCCCATGGGAGTCCGTTTCTAAAGTCACGTGAAAGGGCTTCAAGTACCATGATAAACAACATGGGACTCAAGACTGACCCCTGATGCACACCAACATTCACGGAAAACACATCACTCAAATCTCCATTCACTCTTACCTGGGTGTGAGCACCCACATACATAGCCATAACCACCCTAACCAGCCACTCCTCCAAGCCAAGCTTTCTCATTGCCCACTTCACCACCTCTCTAGGGACTCTGTCAAAGGCCTTTTCCAAATCAACAAAAACAAAATAAAGATCCCTTCTCCTACCAATATATTTTTCCTGAAGCTGTCGAACAATGAATATGGCATCAGTGGTCCCCCTACCTGGCATAAACCCAAACTGCATCTCATCAATATTCACTCTTTCTCTAATCATACTTTCTAAAACTCTCTCCATTACCTTCATTATCTGATCTAAAAGCTTTATACATTTATAATTTCCTCTTTCCAGGGCATCACCCTTCCCTTTATACACATTTACAATTACACTCTTCAGCCAATCATCTGGGACAACATACTCATAAATAATCCTATTTATCAGGTCAGTGACTAACCTCACCCCTATATCCCATGAGGCCTTCAACATTTCGGCAGTCAACCCAGACACACCTGCTGCCTTCCCCACCTTCATCCGGCCTATTGCCTCACTCACAGTAGCAGCATCAATCAAAGGCCAAGGGCCAGACACTGGATCTGCTGGCTCCAAACCTTCTCTGTCCCAGTCAAACTCCTCATTCAACAACTGGTTATAATGCTCTCTCCATGCATCTTTAATAACCTCACTGTTCACCACTACCCTTCCTTCATCATTCTTCACACACTGCTCACCTATAATATCCCGATTATCCCTCTTCACCTGACCTGCCACCCTAAATATCATATTTTTCCTTTCCCCATGATTTAGGTTATCAAGTAATAGTCTCTGTGACTCAGACTTTGCCCTGTATACCTCTTTTCTAGCCCTCCCCTTGGCAGCCAAATATTCCTCTTTGCTACCACCCTTCTTCCATTCCCGGAAAAACCTAACCTAATATCGTATGTGACATGTGCTCTCAGGGCCAGACTCCAACCAAAACAAGCAAAGATAATATTTTTGATGCGAACCAAAATGCTAGAAGTGAAGGAAAATTATAAGAAAAAGTATGAACCTAACCTAATATTGTATGTGACATGTGTCAAGAAGAGAATGAAAATCAACGTCATTTATTCATGTGTGGAGCACATGATGATCAGGTTCCGAGACAATTCACCGTCGAGACAATTCACTGTCAAGTCAATTCGTCGTCAGATAATTCCTCGTCAAAACATGGACGATTTCCCGTCAGGACAGTTAGCACCTGGACTCTTCCCCGTCATTTTATAAATATACTTATTATTAACTAATCAATACTCTAATAACTCGAAGATATAACAAGAGAAATTAAAGGAAAAGAATCAATAATAGAAATACTATATATTATATACTGTATATATATATATATCATCATCATCATCATCAGCCGTTGAGGTCCACTGCAGGACCGGCCTATCCCTACCGAAGCAGGGACGATACAGCCAATGTATCTCTACCCAGTGGCTTAGGTTGTCTGGCAAAGACTGTATGTAGGGTGAGAAATGCTTGTAAGTGTAATTGTAGTGTTGTAGTGGCTTTGGATATGTGTGTAGTCTGTGAACCAAGTGTAATTGGCCCGCCTTAAGCTGATTGGGTACAAGCATACTAGTATGCGACATTGGTTCAATCACAGCACCCCTTATGTCCGCCAAAGTAGCAAGTGGCTCGGTGAACGATTCCCAAAGTTTTTACAGCTCTGGCGGGAGGCGAACCCTCGTACACTATCATGCGAAACGCACACTCTACCACTGTACCACAGAGGCTCATATATATATATATATATATATATATATGCATATATACAGTATATATTTATAATATATATAGATAGATAAATTATATATATATATATATATATATATATATATATATTTATAATATATATAGATAGATAAATTATATATATATATATATATATATATATATATATATACAAAACCACTTGTTTGTGAATAATGAGCAGATTTAAGTGAGATGCAGGTGTTATATAATTAGAATGCAAAATAATGAATAAATGAGGACTACCTGTATTGCAGTGCTCAGTACTATAGTTTCTGCTCTAACAAAGGTTTTACACTGAATGTCATCTGTTGTTGGCAGGCTTAAGATTTCCTGCACTGCAAGAGCAACAAATCCATTAAGAACAGTTTTTCATGCTGTCTAGCAAAACTTCAGCTTACTACTTTAACAATGGGCACCCAGCCTACAGTATGAAACCCTGTCCACATTCCCGACAGCTTGGGGTAGGAGAAGGGAGTGAGCAGATGCTATGCTTTGAGTATGCAAACTAGTAACAAATCCCACTTGAAAACAACCAGTCACATGCCAAATTGGGAGTGAAAATTGAGGAATATAGTCATTAATTTGAAGTTCATACCTTCTTTACACCAATACACTTATAGTAAATGTACTTTCTGCTTATCGGTAATGAAGTACTGTACTTAATATACGAGTATTATGAACAGATAATGGGGTATAAAGGTAGTTTTCACATTATGATATGGTTTAAAGTGACAATATTAGGTTCTTTCAAAAATTACACCCACCAAGTATACTTGTTATACCTCAATCATATTTATTCAATGAATGTACAAGTACAGTTTTACCTGTTCATGATGAAGCTCTTAACAGTAGTATCACACTGACTTATTTTGTTACCAGTGAATGATATAAACTGTGGGATGGAGCCAAGAATATTGAAGGTATGAATTAATGTTGGGCCTGTTTCATTATGCACTCTACAGAAACTTTTCCTACACTGTCTCTGGATCCAACCCACCTCTTCTATTGTAAAATGGTGATTATGGTATATGAAGATCAAATACTGTATCAGGTAAAGCAACGGTCTGATGCTTTCAGCTTTGATGCTTCCAGATTCCATCCCCAGTAGCTCAGCTGCTGCTCTACGTTTCATTTGTTTCATTTATAAAGGCTCCAACATGCTTGCATGCATCGGCCTTGGTCACCTAATGGCGGCTCTCCATGCTGCTCGATCTCTGGCAGCTTCCCAATTCATTTCCATATCCCTGAGGTCATGCTCTATGACATCCCAGGTCTCTTTCAGTCTGCTCTTGCAACCCTACCCCCAATGTTCACACTTCTCACTTTCTGCTTCATTTTTAATGACTTGGCTCTACATTTTCATGAACTGCTTAATGGCCCTACAAAAGGTCATTACTGCATCACAAAACAGTCTTACACTACCACTGTACCTTTCTGACTCTGACACAAACAGGGAATCAGTATAATACTACCTTCTACATATGAACACATATTCTACGTTAAAAAACAGAAAGGTGCAACTATGGTCCCCTACTATAAAGACTTCAAGTACAAACATGTGGAAAATCAAGTAATTTACACACTCTATGCTGATAAGTATATATTCTTTTTTTTTTTTTTTTTTTTTCCACAATACACTTCATCATGAAGGTGATTACTATGCAACTGCAGTTTTATAACAAGCCTGTGTTAACATTGGTGTTCTATACATGTTTTGATTTGCAAAGTGGCACAGGGTCACATTTTCATTACCACACACTTTCCCTCCTAGTTAGTATTGGATGTCAGGCACAAAAAAGTGTGTAAAGTTGTACAAAAAACTATCGTTACTGAGGGGTCTGATAGATACTTAAACGAACACTACAATGGCTGCTGTTTCCGAAGGGTTGATACATCCATATCGACGCATTTATTATCATTTATTACCTCAAACACAGGAAGTGCCTCTTGTATCCCATGCATAACCAACATTGTTGTATATGTAGAGGTACCAACAGTTTCCCAGCCTCCTGCCTGTTTTTCCTTAACCATCGTCGTTTGTAATATTATTTAGCACAACGTCGTAACGATATTTTTTTGTACAGCAACTGGTTGGTTGAGGCTTTCGTTGGCCTGTTAATAGTCACTGCTTTTCATTGGCAAGTTCATGGTTTTTGTCATGTTTATGTGCATAAGCAAGTCAGGCATCAACCATTATTGTGTTTTGTCTCCCAGCTCATGTGTACGGCTTTTCATAAAATTTTCCCAACACTCAGTGATGTCCATTATATCAATGTGTAATGTGAAATTTGAATGCCTATCAGACTACATCATGGGGAGAGGAAACATACATTAAAGTATAATGAGTGTCATTAGCTCTTAAAGGTTTTTGGACTCACTGAACCAAGACACAATCATACATATGTACACTCAAAAAAAAAAAAAAAAAAAAAAAGAGAGAGAGAGAGAGAGAGAGAGAGAGAGAGAGATCAGCAATGGAACTTGTGACTGTGAACTACTTAATCTGTGTCAAGTGGATTCTTGAACAAGGATCACCTACCTATGGTAGAATATGATCTTTGGTAAACAGTCCTCAGACCCAATGAATTAAATGATGTTTGAAATTAAGTAGTTCTGCTTTAAAGGAGAAGTTGGTACTTTTGTAATAGTTTGCTTACATTTTCATTATGATTTTATATACAATACCTTGTTGCCTCCAACAAACTTTCAATGTTATGGTTGCAAGAAATATGTATATACAATTCTTTCAACATATCTGCTTCTCTTACTTTTCCTACCACTCTTCTGGTCCTTACTCCAAGTAAGGTATAGTTAATCTTTATTCTCATTATTTCTCTTCCTGCAAGCCAGCAAAAACACATACAGAAATTTATACTGATACATAGTCAGTCTGTACCCACTTCACATCTCCACATGTTCAGTTTTTATCTTCATATTCTTCTTTAATACTGCTTAAATGGAAGGGCAATTTCAGCTGATACATCTTTAATTCCTGTTCTCCTTCAGTCAAGGACAGCTGGTAGGGGGGTGGGGACTTTAAATTCCATGCATTCTTGTCCTGTTACTACTTCCTAGCCTTATCAGCTGAAGTCACAACGGTTATCACTGCTCTCCAGATAACACTTATTCAGTAAAATAAAAAGATCTTCTTTAACCCCCTTAATTCATGACACATTTTCTATTTTGCTCTTATCTTCAGGAGATCTTATTCACCATATGACAGACTCTCTGAATTGGAGGGGTTAGATATAGCCTCCATTAGCCCCTCCCCAGCAAGAAGTCTCCCCTATGCTCTGAATACAATTGTCTTGATAGCAAGAATAACAAGAAAATATGTCACTGGAGTAAAGTGGCTAATATCCTGCCAGAGCATGAAGCAGTTCAAGGCTACCTAATACTAAGTCCACCTAATCAGGCAGTAAACAGTACAGAAAAGACAAATGTACACTATAAAGTACAATATTCAATCATCATTCTAACATATATGTGTTCCCCAAATAAATAAAATTTTACTATATAACCACAGACAGGAATGGTGAAAGTGGACAGTTTTGTATGTACAAGTCATGCTGCAACCATGACAAATATACAAATATGAGAATACATTACAGTACAATATATCCTTAACATAAATATTTCTCATTGCTTCTCACTTCCTCACATATTTCTAGCTACTGCACTATATTTATATCATTACCCTTCATAAAATATAAACAATGTATTTGCTCTTATAATACAACTGTTCAGTATCAATAAATCATACAAACACTAGATAGCTTACGGAGTTTGGGGTATCAGTATGCACAAATAAAGTGTCAAAAGAAATCTGAAATTTGGAGGAACATTAATCCTCTTAAGGCATGGCTCTTCTCTTGGCTGGAAAAAATCATCTACTGGTAGCTAAAATAAAATCCTGCTACCCAACCACACCTCAAAGGTTTGGTTGTTTTTAGCCTAGGACCTTACTGCAGACCTGTTCCTCCAGTTATGTCAGTCTAACAACTTGCTATCCAAATCTTTTCGGCATATTCAAAGATCCTTACTGAGGCAAACCAACATAAAACATTCTATATCTCAACTCACCTTCAACTAATCCAATACTCCCCGTTCAACAATCATTCTGACATCTATTCTGATCATCTATCGTAACTCAGCAATGATCATCTCTCACACAAATACCAAACCACATTTTTAATACGTATTAAAAAAACTCTTCCATTCTCTCTCTCCGCTATACCCAAGTCCTCCAACTCACTCACACTTGTCCTTGACGACGAGCATGATGAGATTGGTCTGGTGGATGAGGTAGGTGGCACTCACAAATACTGCATTGGCTCTGGTTGGCAAAAAAGGAAGGGGTTGAGGGTTAGTTTTTTCTTTATATTATTTTGTTTTTACCTGTATGCTCCCAATTCTGTTTTCCCTTTTCTTGTGTTTGGTTCCTAATTCATGCCATCTTTAGCTGCAAAAAAAGATTAAGATGATGATGAGGAGGAGGAGGGTGAAGATATGTACTTCCAGTAATTTCTTGGCATATTTCCTAGTTATTCTGATTTATATTGCTTTGTAGTGCTGCTCTGGGTGTCTGCCCTTTCCTCTCGTCCTTCCTTCCTCTTCAGTCGGTCTTTCCTTCATTCTTTCCACTTCCTTCTGCCTACAAGTGACTTTACACTCCCTCTTCTGTCTTTCTCTCTTTCATTCTTTCCCCTCCCTTCCGCCTATGGGTGACTGTACACTAACTGACAAACCAAATGTTTCCTGTACACCAGGAAACCATTTACCGCACTAGGTAGTAACCATATAACCAAATTATGGCACCTGGTGGTTTAATGGATAATTAAGGTGTTCCAACTGGATTGAGCCTGTGTAGGTTTATATCCAAGGGGTAGTTGGGGTTTACTGCTCACATAATGCTACTCAGGGATGAGTGAGGCTGGTCACTCTCATCTTAAATGTCAAGACCAACTTGCCTAACCCCAGGCTCCACCGCTCCTCATGGGACAACATAGGATTGGATGATGGATGGACGGATGGACTCATTCTGTATTCACACACAGCTGGTGCAGCTACATAAACTTCAGCAAGGGAATGATGATAATGTGTTAGGTAACCACACAAAAGCAAGAAATGGTGTAAATTTTCTCTATCCTCCTATTTCATTGTGGGTGAGGTCGCCAGAGGAGAAGAGAGGATGATTGGAGGGCTGCCGATCATGTGTCATGCCAGCTTGGGTATGGTGGAGGTGGGTTATTTGTGGCATTTATGTCATCACTGGATCAGTAATGGTCATCTGCCTTTCAGCATTTACATAACAAATTTGTTCCTGTTTAGATAAACATGGAAATTCTGCTACTACACAATATATGTCAAAAGCTTAAATTGTAAACCATCATCATCATCATCATCATCATCATCATCATCCCAACCAAATTTCTCAGCTTTTTAGAATATGCCCTGTACAAATTAAAAAAATAAAAAATCTGCTCCTGTCTGAACATGGCTGAATAATCTTCTACCACATACTCTGCTCCTGTCTGAATATGGCTGAATACCGGTAATCGTTTACCACATACTACATCAAAAGCTTAAGTCCCCAGTTATCATCATCATTACCCTAACCTTCATAGGGTAAGAAGATTCAGACAAGGCACTGTGATCTCATGAGGGGCATGAAACACTCTAGTGGAGAAAGTTAACCAAAAGCACAACCTCCCTCATTTTGTCAATACGATGTATAAGGTGGCTGATAACATAGGCTGGGGTATGGAACTGCTACTGTGTGTGTGTAATTCACCGGGTCGGTCAGGATCACTTGATGGTTGTGATCGTCAGCTTTTACCCTCCCGGAATGGAGCTGAGAGCTCATATAGTCCGATCTAAGGGCAAGGCCGTGACCTTCACACACGCACACACCCGTCCCCTTGCTCAAGGGGGACAGTGTGTGTGTGCGCACGCCCCATTCCTGCATCTTTCAATCAGCTTTTGAGACACACAACAAACTGGAGCTGGACACTCCTCCTTTAATGTACAGGTAGTATCCATTAAATGTAAGCATTATGCTCCAAAATATCATTACTGTACTATTTCTTTACAACTCTTACTATAAGCCGGGGAAAACTGGCAACTTGGCATTACAGGTAGCAAAGGGAACTTTAAAATAGGGATTTTTTTTTGTAGTTTACTGTAATGATAATGGCAAAAAAGAATGAAAACATGGAAAAAATGGTTATAATCATAGTTTGCTGTAATGATAGCTGAGCAGTAATAGTCTCACTGCTTAGCACTTGTACTGGCATAGATAGGTCAAACCTAGCACCTAGCATCATTTTTCAAGCAGCAACTGAATGGCTCCTACTTTATCGGTACAGGAAGGCACTATCAATACCTTTAACTCAAATTTCCTGTAGAAGGAGAAAAGTGTGTTTTCATTTATTCATTCATCACCTAGTCCAGTGTTGACCCATTAGGAGCGTAGAAGCCTGGGCCTGGCCAAGTTGGTACCGACATTTAAGATGAGAGTGACCAGCCTCACTCATCCCCGAGTGGCATTATGTGAGTAATAAACCCCAAACACCTCATTTTTTCAATTTAAAAAAAAAAGGCATGGGAAGGGAAGATCAGTAACTTTTTTAACATTCTGCGAAATAACAGATACCGTATAGTTCCTTTAACTCCACTACTCATTTTACAATCTAAGTCGACAAGTCATCCAAGCAACAGCTACGAGCTTTATACAGTAATCACTCTAATATCCGGATGCCCAATATCCGAACATCCCCACTAACCGAACCTTATCGTCCTGGGATCAAACATTTCCAAAATGGTCCGAAAATCCAAAAAAATTGGGAAAAAAAAATCGATTTTTTGCCGTCCGTAATTTGAACTTGCCGCGCGCGCCGCGTGAGAGCATTGTTTTGGTTCGTCATTCCTCTGACGTCCGATAGAGCGCCGCTCCATCCTCCCCACTTCCCGCCTGTCTCTCACCGCGACAAGAGTCACCGCTCGACGTGAGTTTGCGGCTGTCTTCAGAGTCTTCTGTAGTCGGTACGCCATCACCACTACCCACCGATGCACCCCTTGGACGCCTGCCAGTGATACTCTCGGGCTCTGACAGTGAATAAACAGCAAGAACTTCTCCACTAGACCACACGGGAATTTTGAGTGTTGTGCAGTGAAAAAAACGGTGTGTTGTGTTAAGGTTTTCAAGTTGGGAGAAAAGACTAAGTAGAAAAGAAATTTAACGTAACTAACCTTCTTTGTTTTGGCTTTGGAAACTTAAAAAAACTTGGGAAAACTTAATGTGCAACACTTAAATTTAATGGAACATTATTTGGACTAAAGTGAACACTGTGAAAAGAACGGACTTCTGTGTGTTAGTGACTAAGTTCAGTGCAAGACTTCAGGAAGAGTGTAGTGCAAGTGCTTCAGGAAATCGTTCTTACTGTCAGAGTCCGAGAGGAGGCGGTTATTCATCGAGGTGGCCAGGGACTTGCTGTACGTAGCCAAAATGTTTCATGTTGTACTATTTTCCATACTATATTTACCAGAATGTTTCATATTGTATTTTTTCCCATACTATACTTACCAGAAAGTGTCATACTGTACTTCTTTCCATACTAAACTTACCTCATGCATGTGCAGTAGGAATGTGTTTTTCAGAGTTCGGTTAGGTTCGGTTAGAGTCCATAAGTACCAGAATGTTTATTAATGTATGAACATACTTCTAAACCCACATTTTATGTGTCTATTGCATTTATTTCAGTCATTTATGTGCCTTATTGGTGTGATTTGGGTGTTAAATAGGTGCTATGCATGTCCGGAGGGAGTTGTATAGGTGTTTCTCTGTGTTAGGGTCCGTAAGTACAAGTCCATAAGCTGGGGCCCAATATCCGGACAAAACCAATATCCGAACCTACCGATGGCTCTATTGATCCGGATATTGGAGTGATTACTGTACTTAGATACTTACATTCTGATCTTACAAAATAAATTACTGACTTTGGTTAAAAGAAAATGGAAATGCTTTTATCGTTAATTTGAAAAAATACACAGCTGAGGTAAAAAAGGCCTTGAAACACAGAGAAAAGGATTGGTGAACTGAGGTGTGAGGTACAGTGGATGAAGCATAGTGCACTGATTTGGACATGTATAAGTAAATACCTCTGAGGATGAGTATTGTACAAAACAAATCTGACAGAGTGAAGATAGTATGATACAGCATGGGCCAAAGTAAAACAGATGTATGCAAGGAATATATACAGTAATATCCTTCTAACACTTAAACAATACCAGTACTTTCCTCCAAAGCAAGAATCTGACACACTGGATGTATAAAAAGTACATCAAAGAAATCATCCGATCTACTGTAAGTCTTGTCAAAACTCTTAGCAACTCTTAGCTCTGAGGTTGTCTGCTAATCCCTTCAGCCTGAGGACATATTTTCAACTTAATTTTTGCCATCTCCAAATAGGTATAAAGCACTCACCTCATCTTGGGTGTTTCTTCAAAATAGGGAGGTTATAAAGCCTTAGTTAATCCCTTCACTACTGCTATTGCCTATTGCATAAGACCACTGAATCAAATCGCTTGGTAGTAATACAAAAAAACAATACATCACTAGGCTGAAGGGGTTAAGAACATTAAAGAATGTTAAAAAGTACTCACTGCCCCTCCTTGAAGTACTCCTTAAGAGTATTACTGAACTTCTTGCTATGCTTCACAAAATCTCGCTTGCGATGCTCAAGTGCCTGCTTGCCCTGCGTACCGGGGATATACTGTGACACTTCTGATACTGCATCAAGCAGTTTCTTGATAGCACTTGCAATCTCCCTGTAGTGAAAATTTTATTACAGGTACTGGAAGACAAGAAGCAACTCTATGAAGTATGATTTTGTTAATGATAATTCTAGCAGTCCTCATTATATGTACTGGATAAGTATCAGAACACCACAAGTTTTCTCCATACAAATGGTGCTGTAAATTGAGGAGATCTGTCATAACAGATGTTAAGATGGTGACTGTAATATAATAAGCACTCTTTCTGCAATTTATTGTGGAATTAACCACACAAATGAATGCAAAAAAGGGTGACATGTTGGTAATGGGTATAAGCTGATCCAACATTACTCTTCAAATAATAAGAGGTCCATGGCTTAGATATCATACTGTAGGTAAGCAGTATAAGTCAATCCCACATTATCCTTCAGTACAGAAATGGCCCACAGCTTAGCTATCCTACTGTACATTGTTGTTGTTATTGTTCTATACTGGTCTGTCCGGTCATTCAGACTCACCAACCACAAGGAAGCAGCTGCCTTCCTGCGGTAGGTAAGGCCTCACCATCATCACAGCAGGGTCCTTATACATGAAGAGGTGCAGGAAAAATTGAGAAGGCACAGCCCCCAGAAGGGTGAGCTATGTATAGAGAGATATGTACTGTTGTAAGTGGTATAAATTAATCCCACATTACCCTTCAAAAACTGGGTGGCCTATGGCTCAGTTACTGTAGCCTGCAACATGCAAGTTGGTTATGTCATATATAAATTAACTGTGTAGGCTTACTGACACACATTTACCAGAATACAGTATATCATGGAGGTAATATAAGACAAAACACAACAGCATTATATGACAAACTTGATGGTTTCCAAGAAGGTCTTCCTGTCAGTGATTTCATCCGGGATGCGTGAAAGGATGCGCTTCAGGTTGGCAGACTTGCGGTTCAATTCCTGGAAGGCATCTTCGGTTCGGGTTACACGGTAGTCACCCGCTGCAAACACATTGGGAGTGTGATACTATTGTAACACTGGTAATGTTAATGACCACATTAAGAACATGGGGACTGAGATTTTAAGATTGATGACAATTATAGGAACATGGGATGTGAAATGGTATTATATTCTAAGGTTGATTGGTAAGGTTGATTAACTTTATAATGAATAGGGGGAGTAAAATATTAAGGCTGATGATTATGATTACAACTACACAGGGTGCCAGATGTTACTGTACATTAACACAAGTACTATAATATAAACTGATGATGCTTACAGGAACAGCTCTCTAAATTATCATCATCATTAAAACTAAGTTTTTGGTTAAAAAAAAAAAAAAAAAATAGCATCATGCGTCTCCCACTCACTTGTATGTGTGCATCACTACAGCATACATAGAAGAATTGATGCCATTTTTTTTTTTTTTCAACACAAAGTTTTTTCTTCTTTTTTTCCCCAGCATAAGAAAGAATAACAGTGACTGAATAAAAGTTATGTGTTTTTTAAATATGTCACATGAAACTAAATTTATGAAACATTTATGTAACCACATACAGTATGGTGGTAGGTGGTGGCAACCATCATCCACTCACTAGATGTAGTGCTGCCTGCTTCTTCCTTCACCTTCATCATTCTTTTTCTGTGTCTGCCCTCCTCTATTTCTATTTCTCCCATCTTTCCTGTCACTTAATATTACTCATCTTTCTTTTTCAGGTGGCTTTACACTGAGAAACAAGACAAATGGTTTCCTGTAAGCCAGGAAATCATTTACAATGCTGGGTGGTAACCATATAACCAATCCATATGTGTCAACAAGTGGGTTGGTGAAGGGTTTGTGCCCCTCCCCATAAAACAACGAACTCAAAGACAAACAGCCGCTCCTTACAGGACTGTGGCGTCTGGGTAAAGACAGACAGACAGATTTATGTTTCTTTGCTGAGATTATACTATTCAAAAATAACCTGAAATTGAGTAGATTCATACCACAACACCTCATCCTGGCACAGTACAATACTGTACTCACAGTCAGAGTCATTGACAGAGCCTTGGAGCCTCAGAAGAGACTCATTCATGTTGACAGATAGATCAGCTTTCCGCACCAGCCCCATCACAAGTTCATACGTGAAGCCTGGATGAGCCGTCTCTACTTTGCTCAGAGCAGCACGCAGAGTCTGGCTTGAAGCTACATTTTCCCGTTCTATCTAGGGGTTGAGGAAGAAGATACACTAAAAACAGGGCAGGAAGAAAAGAAATAAAAGAAAAAAAATATTACAGTATAAGAAGCCCTAAGTCTCAATGTTGATATGACATCTAAATACAGTGGTCCTTTGGTCATTGCACATAACTGGTACAGAGCCTAGTGCATGACAGCTAAACTGCACAATGTAAAAGCACAGAACCTATGGGATTTATCCTAACTGGTACTGGGCAACCCACTCATAAACCCAAATTTTCCCTTTTGCAACAATTTATAGTGGGCAGGTTGTTAGCACAGAGGCACAGTTCTTGAGAACAAAAGGAGGGACTCCATCAGGCCCATATGCCTTGTTAGTACTGAGGCCTGTGATGGCAGAAAATGCATCAGCTGAAGAAATTTTAGTGCCAGCCATGAGGAAGTCAGAAGGGGGAAGTGATGGAGGAACAGCACCGGAATCGTCTAGGGTGGAATTGGAGGAGAAAGTCTGAGCAAAGAGATCTGCTTAATCAGCAGAAGAAATACGGTAGCTACAGAGCCATCAGAGTAGAAAAGAAGAGGGAAGGATGATGAGGAAAAGTTGTTAGAAAGGTTTTTGGCAAGGTACCAGAAGGAGCGGGAAGAATTAGAGTTGGAGAGTACAGATGAAATTGTTTTTAGCAGAGTGAAGAACAGACTTGGCACGATTCTGGGCAGAAATGAATAAATGATGTGATTCAGGGGTGGTTGGCTCCGGTACCTTTTATAGGCCCTCTCCTTGTTGCGGACAGCAATAGAACAAGTGTGATTAAACCAAGGTTTTCTTGCATTAGTCAAAGGGTATGAGAATGGAATGTATGCTTCCATGCCCGAAAGAATAACCTCCGTAATGTGCAAGGCACACTCAGATGGCTCCCGGCCATGGAAGCAATAATCATTCCAGGGAAAATCAAAGAAGTACAGCTTGAAGGCCTCTCAATCTGCAGCTCCAAAGTGCCACAGACGACGTTTCTTTGGAGGGTCCACAGGCCGTACCGGAGTGATAGGACATGTTAAGGTGATAGGGTTGTGATCGGAGGAGCCCAACGGAAAGAAAAGATTAACAGCGCAAGCAGAAGGATTAGTTGTATGGAAGAGGTCAAGTATGTTGAAGCTCTCTCCAAGGCAGTCAGGGATACGGGTAGGGTGCTGTACAAGCTGCTCTAGGTCATTAAGGATAGAAAAGGTATAGGCTTGTTCACCAGGTGGATCAGTGAAAGGAGAGGAGAGCCAAAGGTGGTGGTGAACACTGAAATCTTCTAGAATGGAGATTTCAGAGAAAGGAGAAATAGATAGAATGTATTCCATCATAGAAGTAAGATACTCGGTAGTCAAAGAATTTTTGATAGTAGAATTAGGGGATAAGTAAACAGCACAGATATATTTAGTCAGAGAATGACAGGAAAGCCGAAGCCAGAGAGTAGAGAATTCAAAAGAGCCGAATTCAGGAACACGAGAGCAAGATATGTCGTTGCGTATATACGGTATACACAACAGCCACCTTTGGCTTTGAAATCAGTATAGAGAAAGTAGGAGGATACAGAAAAGGGTTTGCTGTCAGTTGTCTCAGACAGCTGAGTCTCACGTTAGGAAAAGAAGGTGAGGTTTAGAGGAGAGGTGGTGCTTAACGGAGCGAAAGTTAGAGGAAAGGCCGCAAATGTGGCAGAAATGAAGAAGAAGTGAGTCAGACCGTGGTTCCAGGCAGCCATAGGAAAGATATCACTTGTTAGCATGGAATCTCCTGCAGTTTGACCAAAATTTAAATAACAAGACAACCACATTTACAACTACTAACCAATGGTGATTGTAAACATAAGAAAAAAAAAATAATAAAAGCAAATGAGAGAGGGGGGTGTGAGCTGGGAGCAAGGCAATGACATGACAGGGGACAGGGTGACATGGAGGCGATTTGCTTGTGGCCACCCCTTACGGGATTAAGGCGTCTGGCAATAGATAGATAGAATAAAAGCAATTACTGTTCTCTGTGTCAACACTCTACAGAAAATTAAAAGTTTATGACAAGAACTGTCACAAAGAGTACAGGGGAGAATAAATAAGATAATACCTGCCATAAAATGAAGTTAGACTGAAGAAAACCAGCCTTATGTCACTAGAAATGAGAAGCTTTAGAAGTGACCTAACTGACGTACACAAAATCACGCATGGCATGGAGAAGCTTAACACTGAACATAATTTTCCACTGAACCAAGGACCAACTAAATTAAAATCTTCAAACAGCAATCAAGACTTAATCTGAAAAAGCACTTTTTCTCACAAAGGGAAGTAGATGAATGGAACAACTTGCCAGAGGAGGCAGTTTTGGTCAAAACAACAAACAGTTTAAAGACGACTGGAAAACTATTCAGGCACTTCGGGGAACAAGAGCCAGTGAAGGCTTCCTGTCCCAGTCCTAAACCATCTGCCTGGGAAGTGACTGCATCTCCAGGCAAGAGTGGTAAGTTCTGGTAACTGACATCATTTTGCACTATACTAGTATTCTGTGGAAACAACTTGGCTAACATCAGGCTACCTATATTTACGAACGACTGAAGAATGTTGCATTCACAGTCTGGTTAGTTCTCATTAAGCTTTACTTGTGCGTAAAACTTATGACTATGCCTCTCCACAACAATTTACACCCATCAATTTCATGAAGTTTTATGAAGGAAAAATTCCATACTGTATTACAAAAGTAGGTGGCTTTTCTAAATTTTCACCCCAATATAGTTCCCTCTAATCACGCCAACCAAAAGATCCTTGCATTTATTTCTATAACTTAAGATGAACATATTACTTCCCTACAGAAATCTGAAAGCTGCTCTATATTTTGAGAGGGGTTACCTTGACAGTTACCTGTGCTAATATGGGACGAATTAAGACTGGAAAAACGAGTGAAGCCACGGGTGCATTTGGTGCGTGGTCTCCCATGGTCATTATCCCAGAAGCCGTGGCTACACGCCCTCAGAGAAACACAGTACAATGCAATAGAGTACAAGGACAGGTAGCTCAAAGCTCCTCCGATAACTCGCAACGTAAACACCTCGTTGCTAATATCCTATCTCGTTTTAGGGACCCGTTATTACTACATGTTTTTTCTTTCTGACGGCTTCTTGACGCCATATTAGTTCTCCAAAAACACTTCCTAAGTCTGTTATTGATGTGCAGCAGTGAGATTACGGAATCCAAAAATAATCTGTGATAAAAATAACACTTCAACAAGCGATAGAATTTAGCAAAAATAAATTTTTGAAGCAGTTAATTCCCAATATCTAAACTACCTGGTGAGAAAAGTAAGATGGAAGAATACTGACTTCAGCTCGGAAGTAATTAAAACTAAAACTGTCAACATTTTCTGGTAATGTATGTCGTTTAAGTGACAAGCATTTCCTTGCCACTTTGATTTGCTAGCAATTCTTTATCAGTAGTTTTATCCCCATGTTGAGATAGTCACTAAAGGACAGCAGTGACACTGGGGGTTCCAATCATACGCAAGTTCCACAACAGCTGATAAGGAAACCAAAACTCGATTGCATTATGCTGGTTTTGTTATTTACTCAGAAAAGTATGAAACTCAGCTAGCAGCAATAAAATCAACTCTGGGCTCTAAATCCGTTTCTTTAAGCTACAATTGATATTTTTCAACAAGTTTACTGACTCTAAATGGTAGCATAATCACTTATGCAAATGCTTACTATTTACTGTTTCTCTGTATTGTGTTTCAAGTAATATATATCGAATATTAAAAAAAAAAAAAAGCCAGGTGAACCTATGCTTTTTTCCGCATCATTTTCTGTATTATCAATATTGTAGTACCGTCATAGTTGTACAATATATATCATACCCTTTCATATCTGTTATATCCTACCCTTATAATAATAATAATAATAATAATAATAATAATAAAAATAAAATATATACATATACGGTATATATATTAAAAAAAAAAAAAAAAAAAAAAGGGTTGTAGAAGACTTGAGTGTTCCGCAAGGATCTTCAGACCGACCAAACATGGCTTCAAGCAGAAGGAAACAAGATGAGAAGAACCTCAAAGTTCTACGTGAACTGGGCTCCCAGCCCGCTAATAGAACGTGTTTTGATTGCCATCAGAGGGGGACGACGTACATCAATATGACCGTGGGCTCCTTCGTGTGCACATCATGCTCGGGTATCCTGTAAGTAATGAGACCCGGGGTGTCCTGTGTCGTCGTCTTTGGCTACTGCGACTTTTCCTTGTCAGGTAGATCCAAGCATTTTAGAGTTTCTCAGCTTTTCATGGGCTTTCGTCATCGTTAGAAGGTTGCCTCGCTGTGGAGATTTGAAAAAGTGAATTTAGTTGTAATGGCTGAGAGCTAGCTTATGAAAAACCACTCTGAGAAATCTGGAAGAGGGGTTTCGTCATTAGTTCGGTGAAGGCGTAACCAAGTGTGACTTCGTGGACCTTGAATATATTATGTTTGTTCGGTTGAAACTTTCACAGAATTTCCGTTATTCATAAAGAAATATTCCTGGGCTCTTTTGGGTAATTGGAATGCTGCATGATGAGGCACCACATCATTTGACCACATTCATTTTTTCCTGCCATGTTTTAATTGAGTGGGTATTTACACCTTGTGACAGTATCAGATTGGTATTGTCCTGTACTAAGCATTGGCCAATACATTTATTGTTCTACAACTCAAATTATCAGAAAAGTTTGTGTCTAATCTCTTGAGATTGTAAAAGACGTCAGGTTAATATATGGTACTGTGGTAGCATTTCAGATTTTAAAAAGTCAGACTTAGACGAAGAGTATTTGGAGAAGTTTTCATAATTATCTTCACAGGGGAAGCCAGTCCCTACTAAGATAACAATATGCAGTGGGTGGTCTGCAAATACCAGACATGGGTGGATAACTCAACTGTCATATTTAATTGATAGCTAACCTGAACCTTTGTTGAGCTGCAGAACTCATATGAGGCATATTAAGGTCTGCATGAGCCATGCTACAAGCCTTATACAAGGTATGGTAATCCTTAAGGAGACATGGGACCACCTCTTAAAAAAGAAAAAAACTCAACTGATTAAAAGTGTGATGAAGTGCATTGTCATATATCAAGAGGATCCATCAGTAAACAAGGAAAATATGGTTACAGGTGTACCGTGGTTTAATGATGCAGTTGGTTAAGTAAAAACCCATCGCTAGGCGGGGTATCGTGTTTCAGGATAGATTTAACATATAAAACATAGGGATGTGTTTTTGAGCCTTGGGTTTCCCCCTCAACCAAGTCCTAAACCTATCCAAATGAGTCCAAAAACAAGTTTCCAGCTCACCTAAACCCCAAGCTCACTGAAGCCTAAAAGCAGTTTATAACTCACTTAAACCCAAAAATAAAATATGAAAATTGTCAGGTAATTATGTCTGGAAAAAATCAAACTTAGTAAACTGTACCCCAAAATGACAATCTTCATCCCACCTGTGACTAAAACACATCACTAGAAGTCTAGAAACAGTTAATAAATCAATCTAAACACAAAATTTAAGTCTAAAATATCATAAAAATCATTAAAAAAATAAAAGCTAAACCCATTGTTAAACTGGGGTTTAGCCATCATTAGGCCGATAAGGTGGTGTTTCTACCCCCTCACTAAGCCAGGGTATCATGTAACGGGGTATACAGTAACTGTACATAAGGGATGGGTTAGGTTAGATGAAGATAAGTTTGGTTAGGATAGTACAAAATTGGTTAGGTTTGTGGAAAATAGGTTAGGTTAGGATAAAGAAGGTTAGGTTAAATTATGAAAATTTAGGTTTGGAAAAGTAGGCACTGATAAGAGTAATTTAATTCAAAAGTGGCATTCTGAGATGGCATCCATCTATAAACAAACACCACTTTAAACACCTTGCACCACTGTTGAAAGAAATAAAAAACATTGAAACATGAAAATGCTGTGAGAAAACACTTATAAAGCCCTAAAGTAAGGGAAAAGCAGAAGAAAATGGCAAAATAAGGTGGTTCTATGTCTTCTTAAAGATTACATGGGGTACAGATTACATTGGTTATAAAGCAGTGATTCAGGGGAAGTAAACTACGGTATGTTTTCGTTTTAATTTTTGAAGGCTTCAACATGCTTACAGCGTCGGCCTTGGTCACCTAATGGCAGCTCTTCATGCTGCATGATCTATGGCAGCCTTCCTGTTCAGTCCCTTAACCCTGAGGTCACGCTTAATGACCTCTTCCCACGTCTTTCTCGGTCTTCCCCTTGCAACCCCACCCCCAATATTAACACTTCTCGCCTTCTGCACCCAATTATCATCCCCCGTCCTCTCCACATGCCCAAACCATTTCAGTCTACCTCTCCTCATCACGCCAATACACTCCAGTCCCATCCTAACTCTCAACTCTTCCATCGTAAACCCAGCCTCCCGAGGCCTTGCATGCAGGGACGTACTGCACATCCACCTAATCATTGTCATTTCTGTACATTTGAGCCTGTGAATATCCTCTTCTTTACTGGCCAGGTCTTACTACCATACAGCATCACACTCCTAACACATGCTGCATACAAAGTCCCCTTAGCACGAAGGGAGAGTCCTCTCATTGTCAGGAGAGGCAACAGCTCCCTGAATTTCTTGCAACCACTTCTCACCCTAGCCACAGAGCTAGCTCCAGCCCCACCTCCAGCACATAACATGTCTCCCAAATAACAAAACTCCTCCACACACCCAAGAGACTCAACAGCAAGTTCAATCCTTTCATGCTTGACAATCTCCTCTGCTCTCCCCGACACTCCGCACGCATAAAATCAGCATTATCTTGCAGTCTACCTCTAATACCACTACATCTCTTGTGCACCCATTTATCACAAACGCTGCACAAGATGGAATTACTTCCCACACCCTTGTGGCAAACTGCACATGGCCACTTTCCCCTGTCTTTGACAGTACCACCACCAACCCTAGATATCATCACTTTTGTTTTATCTGCATTTACTCTTAAGCCCTTGTGCCCCATACCATCTCTTCACTTCCTAAATCTTTCCTCCGCCTTCCTTTCATTCTCTGCAATCAACACCAATTCATCAGCATACAACATCTCCCATGGGAATCTGTTTCTAAAGTCACGTGAAAGGGCTTCAAGTAGCATGATAAACAACATGGGACTCAAAACTGACCCCTGATGCACACCAGCATTCACGGAAAACTCATCTCTCAAATCTCCATTCACTCTTACCTGGGTACGAGCACCCACATACATAGCCATAACCACCCTAATAGTCACTCCTCGATCCCAAGCTTTCTCATTGCCCACTTCACCACCTCTCTAGGGACTCTGTCAAAGGCCTTTTCCAAATCACCAGAAACAAAATACAGATCCCTTTTCTTCCCAGTATACTTTTCCTGAAGCTGTCGAACAGTGAATATGACATCAGTGGTCCCCCTGCCTGGCATAAACCTAAACTGCATCTCATCAATATGCACTCTTACTCTAATCATACCTTCTAAAACTCTCTCCGTTATCTTCATTATCTGATCTTAAAGTTTTATACAGTACCTCCATAATTTCCTCTTTCCAGGGCATCGCCCTTCCCTTTGTACACATTTACAATTACTCTTTTCAACCAGTCATCTGGGACAACACACTCATATATAATCATATTTATCAGGTCAGTGACTAACCTCACCCGTATATCTCCTGAGGCCTTCAACATTTCAGCATTCAACCCAGACACACCTGCTGCCTTCCCCACCTGCATCCTGCCTATTGCCTTCCTCACAGTAGC
This sequence comes from Coenobita brevimanus, assembly GCF_032717465.1. NCBI lineage: Eukaryota > Metazoa > Arthropoda > Malacostraca > Decapoda > Coenobitidae > Coenobita > Coenobita brevimanus. Next base: position 45,884,976 of record NC_137018.1, read on the forward strand.
AGTGTCAATCAAAGGCCAAGGGCCAAACACTGGATCTGCTGGCTCCAAACCTTCCCTGTCGCAGTCCAACTCTCATTCAACAACCGGCTATAATGCTCTCTCCATGCATCTTTAATATCCCCACTGTTCGCCACTACCCTTCCTTCATCATTCTTCACACACTGCTCACCTATAATATCCTGATTATCCCTCTTCATCTGATTTGCCACCTTAAATATCATATTTTTCCTTTACCCAAGATATAGGTTATCAAGTAAAAGTCTCTGACTCAGACTTCGTCCTGTATACCTCTCTTGTAGCTGTACGCATGGCAGCCAAGTATTGGATAGAAAAGGGATAAGAGTTTGCTGCTAGACGGGTGCTACGTGCCCGTTGTAGGGGTGGAGGAATGCATGCAGACAGTTCAGAGGAGCAGTGACCATTGAAGTAGTGATAGAAAAGAGATAAAGATGCAACAGTGCGGCGAAGAGACAAAGGTTGAAGGGAGTCAGTAAGAGGAGGAGAGTTAATGAGGCGAAAAGCCTTTGACTCCACCCTATTGAGAAGAGCTGTATGTGGGGAGCCTCCCCACACATGAGAGTTGTACTCCACACAGGGGTGGATAAAACCCCTGTATAGAGTCAACAATTTTGCAGGGGTAAAGAAGGAACGGAGTCAACTTACCACACCCAATCTCTTGGAAGCAGATTTTACAAGTTGGCAATCTCATAATTGCTGACTATTTCCTGTATTCTTACATCCAAATGTCTGTAGTTAAATTTTAGTGGGTATTGGGTTCACAGCATGCAAAAATAGGTGATCATAATCGCACATCTCCTCATTTAATCCCAGTTTAATATTATTTAGCATGTTTTATATAAACCATTAATAACTTGTAAATTTATGAGATTGCCAACTTTTTAGTGGGTGAATGAATGAAATTGACACAGGCATTGTGGAGTTATTGAAATTCAAATAATTAAACTCATTTGTCAAAAAAATATGTTTTGGTTGGTAACTACTTGTTCCATGGGATGCCTCTTGTGTTTCTTCCATGATGTCATTTGCACTCATCATTGTCGGTTGCATTGATATCAGTGATGGAACAGCAGTTAGGTGCTGAGTTCAAGCAGCAAGTGAAGTGCATTGAAGTGATATAACTACCAGTTTAGTGAATTGGATTTCATTATTATTATTATTTTATTTTATTTTTTTATTTATATTTATTTATTTTTTTTTGAAGGAATCTGGTGGGTGACCCCTGTCCAAAGACCTGTCCCCATTGAGCTCATGCAATAACTGACTTTACAGCAGAAATGATACATCATTATGCATAGGATATTTTCAAAATGCATCCTCATCATAAAATGATGGCATGCTGTACTGATATCCTAGTTTCTTTGTCTTCAGTAGCTAATTTATTTAGGAAACTGATAGTTGTAAAAATTCATTTCCGCCATGGTATCAGCAGATTATGAATTTATCAAAAATTAGTCAAAACAGAGTTTGACATTTTTTAGAGTGTTATTTGTCAGTATAATATTTCAGCTGCCCACATACGTGTATTTTCTGCTTTCAGTTGTGCAGTACTATTGTAACTTCCTTCTTGTATTTATACAGTTGAATAGAGTATTACCTATATGTAAAGTGCGGTTTGGCAGGCACTCTGTAATCCAGTACTGGAGATAAAACGTCTTAGTTTGGGTGATTGCCTTGCCTGGACTCGGTTCCCAAGAGGTGACTGGAGTCTTATTGATCATGTAGGCTAATGCTGCCTGGGAGATAGGTTTATTGCCCACTCTTAAATACACTGGACTATGGTAGCCTATCCTCAAGTCACTCTACCTCAAAGAGGGTAATGTAGGGTTGACTTACCATTTTTACCATATTGCTAACCTATTATTTACTATAGTTTTAGCCACTGATTTATATCTACCTTGTCATAAGAATGTACGGTGTACTTTTCAGCCGAGGCCTCAACCCACCCCACCGTGTTAAGTCAATCTCCATGGCAACCTTCACCCAGGAGGAGATAGATCAAATTAAATCAAAGGGCAATCAGGTAAGATCACAGAGATAAGGACCTGTATCCTCATGAGCTAAGGAGGTTTTCTAGCATGTTTACTCAGAGATTTATCTTGAATATTCTATCTGTCTATCCATCATCTGTGTAAGGTGCCATAATCCCATAAAGGGTGCCTGTTTGAGTTAGTTGTTTTACGGGAAGCGGCAATAACCCTCTGCCAACCCACTTGTTGACACGTAGGGAACATGTATGAGCTGGTTATATGGTTACCACCTGGTGTTGTATATGGTTTCTTGGCTTACAGGAAACCATTAGGTTTGTCCCTGACTATAAAACTATCTGAAAAAGAAAGAGTGACAGCAAAGATGGAAGAAATAGGAAGAGAGGAGAAGGTGAAGGAAGACTTAGGTAGCACTACATCAAGTGAGTGAATGATGATTGCCACCATCTACCAACAGTTGATGCACACATATTTAAATACAGGTGCCAATAATGTTGTGCGCCAAAACATCCAGATAAAAAGTACAGGTGAAAAGAAGAAAGAGGGTTAAATTGTGTTCCTTGACAGATAATGAATCTGAAAGGAAACAACAGAAAATGGAAGACACTGGACATTGACTTGGGTAAAAGTTAAGTTTTGACATGGTTGAAAGATAAGTTTGTTGTGAATGAAGATATATCTCAGGTTTAGCAGTAGGTCAGGGGGAAAGGAAACCTTTGTGTTCCCATCTGTTGCAGAGTAGGGAGTAATTACAGGCAGCAAGTTGAAAGGAGCTCTACTGATACCTACCAGACTAACATCCAAAAGACTTGCTAGCCCGATAATAAATTCCCTTCTCTCTTTCGCAGTTCAATATTCATTAATGTCCAGATTATCATTTAGAAACATGATTGTCCTATCTAATATTTTCTTCCTGTCTTCCAGGAAATTTGCATAGCAAATGGAAACATTTTCATTGATTTATGTGTTTATGGGTTTGCTATTATTATTTTGGTGGTGCTTCTAGGTCTGTATGAACCATCACCTTTGAGTAATGGCCCATACAAAGTGCTACCCAAATTGTTTTTGTTTTTTCATTATGTTTCAGATGTTGCATTCACCTCAACTGTAGTTCTAATGAGGGGCAGCTACCACATGTATCATCAGTAGGAGTTGTTTTTCACATTCAGAATTTTTCAGATTGTATGCAAAAATTTTTCCACTAATGGTATGATCCATGGTGACTCCACCCTACTGATATAAATCTTTCAGCACATCCATGTAGTGTTTATAAGACTTGTTACTCTTCTGTAATACTGGTACAGTACTTCTTTAAACAGTACCAATGATTTAATTTGCAGTACTGCAGTGCAGTGTGGCTAGGGCTGTATGATGCAAAGCTGAGCCCTTTCCCTGATACCAAAGATGAAAACAAGATCAGAGAATTTATGATCACCAAGTATGAAAAAAAGAGGTGAGTACTATATTACATTGCCACATAATACACTTAATACTTAGTGCTTTCTTTGATATATTTAGTGTGATGAACTTAAATTTTTTCTTTACCGTCATCCTCATCATCATATGGACCTCCTTTCCCACCTTAGGGCAGGATGAGGCGAAGCAGTGTCCTGACAGCCCAAGTTTGCCCAGTTCAATGGGCGATGCTTCCATTCACTCATCCTTCAAGCCTGTGGAATCCTGGCTGTATCAGATAACACAAAACATTCACCACATTCTGTAGCTTCACATAAACATATCCGATAGGGTCAGTCTGGATGCTGTCATGTTAAAAAAGGGTGACAAATCCCTGATCATGAAATACTTCTCACAACATTCATCCAGCCAGCTCGATCTCTTGTCAGCCCCTGTCCATACCGACTTCAATACCTCTCTTCCTCACACATTTATCCATCATATCCCTCCACCTTCTCCTTGGCGTACCTCACCTCCTCCCTCCTTCAGATTCACTTAGATGTACCTTTTTCACCACTCTTTATCCATTCTTTCCATATGACCACACCATCTCAGTACACTCTCTTTGATTCTGGCGTTCATAGGCTTCAGGAATGTGCTATCGTTTAAACATTTAAACGTTTAAAATGGTTTTCAGAAAGTTTGATTGATTGGAAAACGATTATGGTGAAAAAGTTTGATTAAACTGGTATTCGATTCTGGAAGTTTGAAACATTTTTGCTGTGTGTGTGTGTGTGTGTGTGTGTGTGTGCGTCACGGCTGCGCATGTGTGTGTGTGCATTTTCAGTGAAGAATGTGAATTTCATGGTATATGTTAGAGTTTATTGTGCTTCTTTTTTAACTACAAAATGAGACTGCCATTCTCTGAAAATATTTTGCCAGAAAAAAAAATGCAAAAAATATTATGAATAGATGCTAAATAAGATAAATGATCAGCGAAGTTAAGCAACGTTGGGTCTGGTTAGTAGTTGGATGGGTGACCGCCTGGGAACACCAGATGCTGTTGGCATCCCTACGTGTCAAGTGGGGTTGGTGGAGGATTAGTGCCCCTCCCTGTAAAACAATTAACTCTAAGCCCTTGGCCACCCCGTTTGGGATACATGGCGTCTGGCAGTGAATGAATGAAATGATGTCCACAGTGCTCACTCCTCACTTCAAACTGCTGTTCGAGACGGATGAGGCTTCAGTGACACAAATCACAGATCGTATCAGTCGTGCAATTGCAAATCTGGGACATCAAGAGACAGGAGTTGGTGGCGATGGTGAGGGAGACCGAATTTTTGGCGATGCCGAAGGGGATGATTTTTTTGACGGCATCGTGAAAACAACTGACATCTTGGACATGGTAGGGTTCTACCTGAACGACTCCCGAAGCTTCCACAGTATCCTACAAGAGGAGCAGTATTGGCACCTGAAAACACTTTACATCCAGATGAATGCTGCCCTCATGTCAAGCGCCCCCGTAGAAAGACTGTTCAGCATTGCTGGTCGTGTTCTAGGATGCCACAAAGCATTGAATGACCACATGTTTGAACTTTGGTTGCTCCTGAAACTCAAGAACTTTTCATGGACAAATTAAATTCTCCTTGGTCCAGTTCAAGAGAATACCTATTTTTGTACATATGTAGTGATTGTAATTTTCTATGAATTAGCATGGCACTGTAAAAAAATGCGAGCATGATAAAATGTAAGAATATATTTATGAACTAAAATATGGTATTTTATATACTCTATTCCATACAGCTCAGAAGTTTGATTAAGTTTAAAAAAAGTTTAAAAGTGTACAAAAAATAGTTTGAAAATACAATTAAACTTTGATTAAAAGGGTGCTTGAAAAAGTTTTAAATGGGTAGAAAAAACAATTGAACATTACTGATAGACTTCCTCACTCCACATCTTTCACGAATCACATTATTTCATATCACATCCACTCTCTCTACTCCACATACATTCCTCAGCAATCCCATCTCCATTGCTTTCACTCTTGACTTTTCATTTTCATGCCACACCTAGTCTCACATCCATCATGCTAAAGTTGGCACTAACACTCCTTCATGTAAGCCTTGCACAGCTGCAACACTCAAGCCTCTGTTTCTTATCAAGGCCTTCATAGCACCAGCTACTTCCTTCCTTGTGTCACTCACTTTCCACCTCTTTTGCACATTTTCCTCTCTTTTCTATCACTGTACTCGGGTATTTAAACTCTCTCACCAATTCCAGTCTCTCTCCATTCACTGTTACATCAAACTGGGAGTCACCTTCTCTCTCAGTAATCATCACTTTACTCTTTTCTACATTTTCTCTCAAGTCACGACGCTCACAGACATTAGCAGAACTTCACTAGCCTACCAAGTTCTTGTCTGGTATTTGCAAGTAGTACTGCATCATTTAGCATACAACAAATTTGAGATAGTCCATCCATCACTGTTCATTACCAATGCCATCCCTCACTCCATTACTCATATTTTTACTTCTCTCATCGCCCTGTCCGAATATATATTGAACAATCATGGGGACATCACACAGCCTTGTCGCACGCCCACACTGATCATTAACCATTCACTTAGTTGCCCATTTACCCTTTCACTTGCCTTACTACTATCATAAAAGCACTTTACGGTACCTAGCAGCTTACCATGTACACTCGCTCCAGAAAGTATGAGTGCAGAATATGTGCTAGATATTATGACACATGGAACAAAGGAAACTGGAAATTGCAGTTCTGTCCTCCCACATGCAGGCATCCCAGATGATAGATGATTGCTATATCAAATACCTCTTGTGTCCTTCATAATGAGTAGGGAATGGCAGCAAATGTTATGTTATATACAAGTATTATCGGGTTGTGACTGCCACATGGTCGAATCATTCCAGATGGCATCGCACCCACAGTGCACTGATACTTTCTGGAGCGAGTGTACCTGTACACCGTATATGCACAAAACCTTCCGCAGTCCTTCTCTGTCTACTTTGGCGTATGCTTTTTCCAGATCCCTGAATCCCATGAACACCTTATAATCCTTCTCACAGACCTTCTCCACTGTCAGTCTTACTGTAAAAGTTTGATCCACACATCCTCTGCCACTCCTAAAGCCACTCTGTTCATCACTCACTAGGACTTCTTATATCTTTCTTACTTTCTCTATAATAATTCTTCCATATACCTTCCCTGCCACACTCAGTAAACTTATGCCACGATAATTCTTGCACTCACTTCACTCACTTTTGTCTTTGTGCAGGGGTACAATCACAGCCTTTTTCCACTCAGCTGACACAGTTTCACTCATCCATGCCTTCTTACATATCTCCAACAAGCACTTCATTCCACACTCGTCACTACACTTAATCATCTCTGCATACACTTCATCAGCCCCAGTTGCTTTCCCATTTTTCAGCTGCATCACATCGTTCTTCACCTGTGCGAGTGTCACGTTTCCTGGCATTGCATTCCTTCTCAGCACACCCCCAAAACCAGTCATGTTTACAGTGGCTGTGCTCTCTCTATTCCCATTCATCAGGCATTGAAAATATTTTTCCTTTAATATCTTAAAGTCAATGCATTGTTTAATTCATAATGGAAGAGAACTGGTGGTTCAATTTGGCAGTTTGTGAAATGTGCATTAGGACGTTGATTTAATGCAAGATTGGTACAAGGGGACTCGCATTAAATTAATCTTGCACTAAATCTGAGGACTGTTTAAGGGAAATGGACGGTTGATACTGATGAAGGTACATTTGTTTTTCTTAGATTTGTCTGATTTTTTAAAATGTTTTGTTACTTTATCTGAGCAATAACATCCCAAAATTTGAGTGAATTTTGTCAATTAGTTGTTACAGAAAAAAATAATATATGCATAATATGTATAAAATAAGAGGAATGGGAAACCAGGGGAAGTGTGTTCATCTGATCTCTATGATATTTGGTAGTTTTACTAATAAAACTCTCATTAATAAATTGTCTTATCAGCTTTGTAATATTCATCACCATTGCTGAACAAAAAAATTCCTGAAATGCCTATGTATTTATCCCAAATATTACCCCCTTTTTGCCATGTTTAAAATATCATTACAGTCATGTTTGTCAGTCTCTGAAAACAATATAAGCACAAAATGTTCCCCGTTCATTCTTCTTTTTGTAGGTACAGTATTTTGCTTTTTGGCTTACGTTCAAAACTAATGGAGTTATATCACACCAAAGGACACTTAAGTTTAGTTCTGAGATATCACATGTTTTGTTGATTGGAAAAGGCCTTTGACAGAGTCCCTAGAGAGGTGGTGAAGTGGGCAATGAGAAAGCATAGCTTGGAGGAGTGGCTGGTTAGGGTGGTTATGGCTATGTATGTGGGTGCTCACACCCAGGTAAGAGTGAATGGAGATTTGAGTGATGGGTTTTCCATGAATGTTGGTGTGCATCAGGGGTCAGTTTTGAGTCCCATGTTTATCATGGTACTTGAAGCCCTTTCACGTGACTTTAGAAACGGACTCCCATGGGAGTTGTTGTATGCTGATGATTTGGTGTTGATTGCAGAGAATGAAAGGGAGGTGGAGGAAAGGTTTAGGAAGTGGAGAGATGGTGTGGGGCACAAGGGCTTAAGGGTAAATGCAGATAAAACAAAGGTGATGATATCTAGGGTTGGTGGCAGTACTGTCAAAGACGAGGGAGAGCGGCCATGTGCAGTTTGCCACAAGGGCGTGGGAAGTAATTCCATCTTGTGCAGTGTTTGTGATAAATGGGTGCATAAGAGATGTAGTAGTATCAGAGGTAGACTCCGAGATAATGCTGATTTTATGTGTATGGCGTGTCGGGGAGAGCAGGTGGAGATTGTCAAACGTGAAAGAATTGAACTTGCTGGTGAATCTCTTGATTGTGTGGAAGAGTGTTGTTATTTAGGAGACATGTTGTGTGCTGGAGGTGGGGCTGGAGTTAGCTCTGTGCCTAGGGTGAGAAGTGGTTGGAAGAAGTTCAGGGAGCTCTTGCCTCTCCTGACAATGAGAGGACTCTCCCTACGTGCTAAGGGGTCTCTGTATGCAGCATGTGTTAGGAGTGTAATGCTGTATGGTAGTGAGACCTGGGCAGTGAAAGAGGAGGATATTTGCCGGCTCAGACGTACAGAAATGACAATGATTAGGTGGATGTGTAGTGCCTCCCTGCATCTAAGGTTTGGGGGGGCTGGGTTCACAATAGAAGAGTTGAGAGGTAGGATGGGACTGGAGTGTATTGGTGTTGTGATGAGGAGAGGTAGATTGAGATGGTTTGGACATGTGGAGAGGATGGGGGATGATAATTGGGTGAGGAAGGTGAGAAGTGTTAATAATGGGGGTGGGATTATGAGGGGTAGACCGAGAAAGACATGGGACGAGGTCATTAAGTGTGGCCTCAGGGTTAAGGGACTGAACAGGGAGGCTGCAATGGATCGTGCAGCATGGAGAGCAGCCATTAGGTGACCAAGGCCGACACATGCAAGCATGTTGGAGCCTTTAAAAACGAAATGAAACGAGCATTCTCTGTATGATTAGAAACACAATTAGAAACAACTTAGAAACATTTTTTTTATTTTATGAATTAGGATTAGGGATGGCTGTGAAGAGGTAGAGGGTGTTGGAGAAGACAAAGTTGGAGCAAAAGATGTAGAAGGTTGGGAGTCATCAGGTGAGGTGGCGGTGGGGGGGGCAGGTGAGGAGGGAGGTGGTGATGGTGGAGAAAGAATTGCTGCTTCCGACACATTTTTGTTCCCTCAAAATGGCATCAAATTCTTCTCTGCTGCATTCCAATGTTGCAGCAGCTTCTTAGATGGTTGTCCTATCTTCAAAAAGTGTCCAAAAATGATGAGAAATGGTCAGGATTAGCACAGACTGAGAACAGATTGAGACCAAGGCTGGCATGTCTCACCCCTCCTGGTGTCATAGCATCTCTGGCATTTCGTGCCTAGCTCAGCTGCCCCCTCCCCCCTCCCACACACACACTCTCCCATTGCCAGACATATGACAATTTTTCAGAAAAAAAGGGAAAAATTGGAAAAAAGTAGTCATACAATATTATACATTGCATAGAAAATGGAGATTTCTGCAGGTAAGTGACCTCAAAATTGGGATTACAAAATAATTTCTTTGAAGGGGAAAGAATTGTTGTACAGCTGCCAAAGTTTTACAGAGAACAGGTGATACTCTGAGCTATTTTATGGGATAACTTTCACAGTTGAAAATCGGTCCTTGCTGGCGTCCACTCCCCTTAAAGGGGAAAATTAGTTTGGCACCTGAGGAAGACACAAAATACTAAAGATACATTTACAATGAAATTTCACTTTAATGGATCCATTAATACCAATTTTTGAATATAGCAAACCCTTTGATCCTACCAGGCAACTTTATTTTTATACCAGTCCAAGTTCTAATATAGGGAGTGCTTCTGGCGACCTACCGGACAAATTAGTCAAATACAGTACTACAGGCCTGGTATTTCTTCTTTTTATTATCTACTGTAAAGCCCCAGGTTTTGCGCCTAATTTGTTCCATGAAAAGTACCTCAAGCCATGAAACCACTAAAGTTGGAGCATTGATCCTATGGGAAATGGGCTAATTGGTTCTGGGCCCCATGCCAACTCACCCTGAAACCTATTTATGGAATGTAAAATTTACTGATCACTCCTGAAGAGAACTAGTACTGTATTAATACAAAGTACATACAGTAATAGGCAAGGAAACTCACTTGGAAGGCTTGAGTGAGGTGCTAATTGAAAGGGATGGGGGTGTAATTTCTGAGGCAGGTGGTGAGGCTACTGCACCCTGCCACCTCTGGCACCTCCATCCTTCTCAGCCTATGCTGCCTTCGCCTCTCCATGCAACACATTCATCCTGTGCTGCATCTTTTCTATCTGCTGCCCCAGCACAGACCCGCAGAACTCCTTATCCTCGAGCAGGTCCATGATGGCATCTTCACTGGGTTGTGCTCCATGCTCAGCTGCCCCTGCTGCTTGCATGGGGCCATACACCTCATCCACTTCCCGGGTCTGCTGAAGTGGCGGGTTTTTAGAGCTTTCTGTCATGCATTCACTTTCTCATTGAACACAGTGTTTATCAGCTTTGCTAATGCTGAAACATGGAAGGGGCACTCATGCTTGATGGCAGACTCTGCTAGGTTGACTTCCTCTAGCGAATTCTCGAGAGTGAGCAGCCATGGTGAGAGTGATGATGGTGTTAGAGTTTTGTCCGTGTCTTTTGGCTGCTGTACTGGCTGCTGCTTCCTCCAGCTCCAACATTTCTTCAACAGACACTGTTGGTGTGTGGTCAGTCCGTGAGCGAGGTTTGTTTACGATTTCTCGCTGCAAACGAACGGGTCTTCGCGCGAAACCTGGTGATTGGGAATATTTGCTGGTTACCGCTAACCATGAAACCGTGAACCAAGATGTCACTGTAACTTGGGGCTCCACTGTACTGTATTGAAATGAGGGCCAGCAATGGGTCTGTAATACTTATTGATCTATTATTTATCAAGAAACACAGGCCAAACCCATACAGTACTGATTTATTTATATCTTATTTGTACTGTGTGGGGTACCTACTGTACCATTCTCATATATTCTGACCTTGGATTCAGTATAGTGGGTCCCTATATGATGTTTTATATAAAGAACCATTGTACAGTATATGCCAACTGCATTTTTCCCCAGTTAGTCTATTAAAATGAGGTCTCACTATATTAACATATAAAAATGTGGGAGTGATTGATCAAGCACCCTCAGATGACATTTTGCTGCTACTGTATACCATGTAGGTGGCCTACACTGGTCCTACTGCATAAGAAGGTTGCCAAGCATTCATGACCATCCCCTGAAAGTTCCACAGTCAGATCACACAGATGTTCATTCATCCCCTCAGAATAAACAAAATATTGTCATCTTGTAGGATTTTGCAAAAACAAGTTGTCATAATTCAACATTGCTGAAATTATGGGACATGAAACAGTCTGTTTACACTGTCGGTTGGCCATCTGTACACACACACACACACACACACACACACACACACACACACACACACACACACACACACACACACACACACCTCGTGCCCATTGTCTCTCTCACCTCATCACCACCACCCACAACAGTATGTACTTTTTTTTCTTTGAACAAAGATTTCATTAAACAAATGGTCATAAATCAACATGGCTAAAATTTGGGGATGTGAAATGGTCTGTTTACATTTACAGCTCTCCCCCTCTCTCTCTCTCTCACACACACACACACACACACACACACACACACACACACACACACACACACACACACACACACACGGTTTCGAGGTGAGGACACACCAGCAAGGTTAGATTTACTGTTCACCAAAGAACCTGATGTAATAGAATCATTGGAATATCTCTGTCCTTTGGGAAAAAGTGATCACGTGGTCATTGAGTTCCAGATGTTAATAGGAAACGTCGAGCCAAGAGACGAGCTTCATAGACAGGGAAGATACAACTTTGGCAAAGCAAATTTTACAGGATTGAGAAACTTTTTTGAAAATGCGGATTGGAGAAAATTCAGAGAAACAAGAGAGATACAGAGGAAGTGGGATATCTTTCTAGACCTCTATAATTTGGGAGTGGAAAAATTTGTACCAAGAGTAAGAGGGAAAGAAAACAGGAAAAAGGAGTGGTTTAATAGAAGGTGTATGATAGCCAAAAAGAGAGAGATAAGGCGTGGAACAATTGGAGAAAGAGAGGTAACGACAGAACAAAGGAAGAATATAAAAGAACAAGAAACGAATACACAAGAATACGTAGGGAAGAAGAAAGGAATTTTGAAAAAGGTATAATTGACAAATGCAAGGATGAACCCAAACTGTTTTATAGATTTGTTAATGGCAAACTGAAACAAAAGGAAGGAATCACCAAGCTGAAAGTAGATGGAGAGGTCTTTAATGATGCGGCAATGCAAGTAGAAATAATGAACAAACGTTTCCAGTCAGTTTTCACTAAAGAAAAGGAGCTTGTGGAAGGGGAGGGAGTGATTAGAAATGTTCCGGTGATGAAAGATATAAAAGTGGAGGTGCAGGAAGTGTATAAATTACTGGAAACTCAAGATGTAAGGAAAGCCCCAGGACCTGATGGAATTTCTAATTGGGTACTGAAGGAATGCAGAGAAGAACTGGCGGATAAAATTCACAGCTTAATTGTATGCTCACTGGAAGAGGGGAAAGTGCCAAAAGAATGGAAGAGGGCAAATGTGGTACCAATTTACAAGGGAGGAAACAGGAAGAACCCTGAATTATAGACCAGTGTCTCTAACCAGCATGGTCGCAAAATTGTGTGAGAGAATCCTGAGGGACAGATGGATAAAATATCTGGAAGAGATGAATATTTTGGCTGAATGTCAGTTTGGATTCAGAAGTGGAAGGTCATGTGTTTCAAACTTGTTGAGCTTTTACTCAAGAGCGATTGATGTGGTACAGGAGAGAGATGGTTGGGTGGATTGTGTGTACTTAGACTTAGAGAAGGCCTTTGACAAGGTACCTCATAAGAGACTAATGTGGAAACTAGAATATATAGGAGGACTAAAGGGGAAACTTCTGGAATGGATGAGAGACTTTTTTGAGAGACAGACAAATGAGGACAGTAATAAAGGAAAAGATGTCTGGATGGAGGGAAGTAACAAGTGGAGTCCCTCAAGGCTCAGTGTTGGCGCCAGTAATGTTCCTGATTTATGTAAATGATATGGTAGATGGAGTGAACAGTTATGCGAGTCTGTTTGCTGATGATGTAAAGATCTTGAGGAAGATAGAGGTTGAGGAGGATTGTAAAATACTGCAGGAGGATTTGGATAGGATACACAATTGGAGCCGGACGTGGGAAATGAAATTTAATGTAAAGAAATGTAAAATATTGGAAATGGGTAAAAGTACCAGGAGACCATCACTAAATTATTTTTTGGGTAATGAATTAATCACAAAAAGGAGAGAAGAGAAAGATTTGGGAGTGCTGGTCCAAGATAGTTTGTCACCAGAAAAGCACATTAACAAGATAGTTGGAGAGACTTATAAGCTCTTGACTAACATAAGAGTAGCATTTCATTATATGGATGAGGAAATGATGAAAAAATTGATAGTGGCCATGATCCGCCCCAGGTTAGAATATGCAGCGGTAGTGTGGTCCCCACACAAAAAGAAAGATATAAACAAGATTGAGAGAATACAAAGAACAGCAACCAAGATGGTCCCCAGTCTGACAGACCTGTCATACAGAGAGAGGCTGGAAAAACTGGATTTGCCTTCGTTAGACGAAAGGAGAAAGAGGGGAGACATGATTAAGGTGTTCAGGACCATGGTGGGAGTAGATAAAATTGACAAAGAAGATCTGTTTGTATGGGATAAGAGAGCAACAAGAGGACATGGAATGAAATTGAAAAAGTCAAGCTGCTTGAAGGATATCAAGAAATATAGCTTTCCTTACAGAAGTATAGACTTATGGAATAGCCTGGACAAAGAGATCGTCCAGTCTAAAAACATAAACGAGTTTAAAGTTAAATTCGACTTATTGAGAAACAGCGACGGAAACCCACGAGCATAGTACATTCCGTATATATCACAATTAGGTATATTCTTAAATATTTGGAACGACTTAGACAAAGAGGTGGTGCATGAGAAAAACATTCATGTGTGTAAAGGTAGACTTGATAAATGTGGATATGGAGACAGGACAACACGAGCATTGCTCAATTCCTGTATACTACAAATAGGTAAATACAAATAGGTAAATACACCTCATCTCTCGTTTCTCATTGCCTTATAACTCACTGTACATTTTCTCCTCACAGCTAAGTTTTTTTTGGTACTTTGTACAGTACTGTACAGTACTATTGATTTAGTTTCTCACTTACCTGTAGGCTGATAAGTTATCATCTGAAGATGCTGAACCCAACTCTGCAAATGCTCCTCAGTCAGCTAACAGAAGTGCAGAACATTAATCATATTGCTGAATTTCAACCACTTAAGTATGGTAATAGATTTTATGCTTCCAAAATTAAATGTTTGTTTTCTGAACAATAAATATATGTATGTCACCATGTGAATTTAATGTGTCCGGAAGTAAGAAACACTTTCATAGACACTCAGACCCATCTAATGATGATGGTGGATTGGAAAATGACACGATTTTCTTTTGCTGCTGGGACAAGAAACTGATGCAAAACTGCATCTGGCAGGAAAATGAAGCGCCAAATTTTGACTTGACCCCTGCATATTCGTGAATTGGTCCTGGAAAGAGAAAAATAACGCAAAATACACATACAGAGAGCAAGAAATATGCTGTACGGCCATGCCTTGCTATAAGATGATAAGTGTCAAGTGAAAACCTGTCACAGTGAGGCCGACATAACATGGATTCTGTGGGGATAGAGGGGGGGGGGAACTGATCAAACTTCATAACCTGGGGAGTGGGTTGTGGAGACTTTAGGCTTGCCCTTGGCATCCTCAGTAGCACCAAACTTTCCACTAGGGTTGGCATCTTTGCCAGACATAATTTCCAGTGCACCAAACTTTCCACTAGGGGTGGCATCTTTGCCAGATATAATTTCCAAGTCACAAGTTTCAGTATTTCACACACAAAAAAGTTATCACCACTTAATATCTCACACTGCACAATTTGTTATTCACTTGTACTGATACTGGGCAATAGCAGGGGTGTTTCAGGGCAATAGCAGGGGTGTTTCATTGGTCTTGCACGCATGAATGAAAGAGACGATCACACTGACTGTAAACACTGGGCGGCCATCTTGGCTTTAACATGTGACTGTCGGCTTGCACAAGAGGCATCATGTACCCACAGGAGTTGTAAGCGACTAGCACACTTATCTATCTGTGTATATCTCTGTCTATTGCCAGATGCCTCAATCCTATAAGGGATGGCCACAAACAAATCGTCTCCATGTCCCCGTGTCCAATGCCATTTCACTGCCTTGCTCCCAACTCGCACCTCCCTCTCTCATATGCAGTACCTCTCCACTCCATCCCTCCATCTCATCCTCTTCCTTCCCTACCCTCTACCCCCCTCCACCTCACTCGCATACACTTTCCTCATTACTCTTTTGCTCTTCATCCTTTCCACATGGCCAGACCACCTCAATGTATTTCTCCCAACGCTTTGTATCGCATCCACACCACAACACTCCTTCACATCCTAATTTGTCAGTCTGTCTCCATGTTATTCCACATGCTCCTCTCAAATAACTCATTTCCACTGCTCTCAATCTTGACTTGTGTCCCTCCAACAAGGTCCAAGCTTCACTTCCGTACATTAGAGTTGGTATCACAATACAGTAGTCATTCAGTGACATTTTTTTACTTCCATGCTCACTTCCCTGTTCCTTATCACTGCTTTCAAAGAGCTAGCAACCTTTCTTCCCTGTTGTACCTTTTCAAGCACTTCACCTTCTAAACTTCCATCCTTTATATACCTGTATATATATACGGTATATATATATATATATATATATATATATATAAATCGCGGCAATTTGGGTCTGAACCACTGCTGTGATTTACAAATTCCGTGATTTATGAATAATAACTCTTATATGAAAAATTAATTTGGATCTGGACTTTGGCCAACCTGCCCCCACAGCACCCTACCTAAAAGTACACCTATCTAGGCATCATCAAACACAAACATACAAATTTAGGAATATTCAGTGCATGTATTAAATAGAAAGAAGCCATGTTGAGGGATCTCACCTTAATCCTTTGACAAAATTGCTTAAGTGAATGGAGTGGGGTGGTGTTGGGAAGAACTTAGAACCTCTCAGCACTAGTTCTTCCCAAACTCTTTCGCCAGCTTTGAAAACTTCTCTCCCTTCTCAACACGACAAATGAGCTCCAAACGTTGACTATACAACAACTGCGGCAGCTTCTTGATGCCATACTGCATAGAGTGCTTCATCTGGGGGTCGGGAGAGGCCATGGCAGGTAGGAGGCGGCGGGAAGTTGCATTAAAAAACCAGGTAACTCTCGTACTCCACGGTGATGGTCTGTAGTGTGCGGACTGGCAGAACAAGAACAACAACAACATGGCAGCATTAATATGCACATATACCACCAGGGACGTGCGGTGATTGGTTGATGGGTCGCAATTTTCAGTTTGAATGCCACGGTTTACTGTTCTCCTCGGAAAAGGCCCACTTGGTTGCCTAGGTCCGCGATTTTCGTGACTTAACAGTGATTTAAGGTTGCCGGCAGTTTGATGGCCACCTAGCCGTGATTTATGAACACACGATTTATGAGGACTGTGTGTATATACAAGTAGGTATATATATATATATACAGTACAGTAATCACTCCAATATCCGACGTAATAGAGCCATGGGTAGGTCTGGATATTGGTTCTGTCTGGATATTGGGCCCCAGCTTATGGACTTGTACTTATGGACCCTAACTCAGAGAAACACCTATACAACTCCCTCTGGACATGCATAGCACCTATTTAAGACCCAAATCACACCAATAAGGCACATAAATGACTGAAATAAATGCAAAAGAAACATAAAATGAGGGTTTAAAAGTAGCTTCATACAATAATAAACATTCTGGTGACTGGCTCCTGGACTGGTACTTATGGACCCTAACCTATCCTAACTCAGAAAAACACCTTCCTACTGCACATGCATAGCTCCTAACACCCTATTCACACCAATGAAGGACATTAAAGAGTGAAATGAGGTAAGTATAGTATGGAAAAAAAGTACAGTATATATATTCTTATGTCCGGATAGTGGGGATGTTCGGATATATATATAGAGTGATATACTATATATATATATATATATATATATATATATATATATATATATATATATGTACAGTATATACATATATATATATATATATACAGTATATATATATATATATATATATACAGTATATATATATATATATATATATATATATATATGTATATACTGTACTGTAAACGGAATCTCATACAGTAAATTGTGCGCTTCGAAACAGCAAATTAATTATACGCAGCAACATCATGTAACAATTTTCAGTATAAATAATTTGCACAAATTATGCATAATTTGTGATTGCAACCTCAAAAGTGAAGGCTTTCTGATGCATTTTTGAACATGTATTATACTAAGTTTGCACCAATGGTGCTTTCTTAATAAATGAAGTTGTATAAAAATGAGATTTTCCTTTCTGTATCAGGTAGACTAATTTTGAACCATATAAAGATCTGGGATGAGTTGCCAGATGTTTTAACACCAACATTGTTTCCTTATTTTGCCCGTGGTTTTTAACTTTGATGGAGTTTTGGTTGAACGTAAAGATTGTTGTTGTTCTTGATACCCATAGTTGTGGTTAAGTTGTTTCCATTTGGATATTATCTAGGCTTACCTCCCTATGTGGATGTGGGCCTTATAACTTTCCCAGCAAAGTCGACGACACTCATTCCACTCGCAGACCAGCTTTTTTTTTTTTTTTTTTTTTTTTTTTTTTTTTTTTTTTAAATAGAATGGAGGAAGGAAAAACAAATGAATAAAAATAATAATAATAATAATCCATACACCGGATTACTGGTGTCCTTTGTTCATAAAACATCTGTAACAGTTCAGAGAGATGCAGTTCGGGGAATGAAAGAATTCTGATAGGCAGAAGTTCTGCAATATGGCTGAGTGACATTCCAGTCATGAGCGCTACCAGATGCCTGAGTAGCAAAAGGGAAGGCATAGAGAGGTGGTACCATGGACGCAACTTCGTCTGAGTATTTGCCAAAAAATATCTGTAAAATATTGCAAGAGAGGCAACATTCCTTCTTACTTGCAGGGAAGGTAGTTTATTTGTAATGGCAGGGTTGTTAATAATTCTAACAGCTTTGTTCTGAATTTTATCTAGTTATTTTAATGCAACCTTTCCACATCCATTCCACAAGGGTGAGCAATATTCAAGCTGAGAGCGCACATGACTCTTATAAATTATAGCCAACTGCTCATCAGCAAAGAAGTTACGGACTCTGTACAATAATCCAAGTTTCTTAGAGGTGGTTTTAGCAAGTGAACTAACATGAGAGGTCCAGCTGAGGGCATTGTCAAGTGAGACGCTTGCTTTCTTCACCTTAATATCCCATAACTTCCTTCTTGGTGGATCACAAGGGAGTTAGAAAAGTAACATGGAAGGTCCATCAGTGTTATTGCACCCAAATACAGTGCAATCAAATAGAGCAAAAAGCTCCAATAAAAAAACACAGCACTCCCCATCAATTTGCTGCTGCTGTACCAATAGCTTGGTTTGCCAACATTTAAATTCAGCAGTTATCTTGGTGTTTACATATGTAGAGATGAGGATTAAAATGGAAGCGTTCAGTAGCTCAAATGAACAAAATTAAAGCATTCTTTTATTCATCAACCAATCATGGATCACAGCAGGTGACGAAATGTATTTTTAGACAAATCCACACACTGCTGCTACCAGCAGTTTGGCTTGTCATCTTTATAATTCGGTGATTATCTCACTGTTTACGTATGTAGCAATGAGGATTAAAAACGGAACTCTTCAGTAACTCAGATTAACAAACTTAAACCACATTCTGTAGCTTCACATATACCTGTCTGATAGTCAGTCTGAATGCTGTCACCTTAGAATGGGGTACCACTATATTGCACATAAAGTCAAGAAAAGACAGTTCATTTATAGGTAATAAAAATTGTTTTCATTTTAAATCATTATTTTTTTCTCTGTTTTTATTATATTTAGCTCATAGCAATCCTGGTATTAGTTAATTGTATTGTGATTATACTTTTGACCATAAAAAGAGCCTGCCATGGGATGTAAAACATTGTTGTGGAAATTCAGGTGTTAGAATCTAACTGGTACTGGTATATGTATTTTGTAAAGAAAGAAGCATTGGCATCAGCTGATTGTTACATTTGCTTGTATCGGATAATTATCCCATTACTTGGTAGTTCTGTAATACCAATATTGTATACTGTTTGTGTTTGTTGATAGTTTGAAGGTTTTATTCATTTATTTTTTATTATTTGTAAACACATACAGTACAGTACTGACTAGGAGTACTGAATGTTGATATCCTGTGTTAAGTGCGAGAGTTGAAGGAATTAAATCATAAACAAATTAGCATATGGGTTACATATATTGAAGAATGATTTTGTGGAAGTAATGTACAAGTTAAAACACTGTACAAGTTAAAATGCATAATGAGAGCAAAGGAATGGAAAACAGCTAGAACACATAGAATGGATGATGCTTTTGTACATGTGAATTTGAGAGTTCAGTTAGTTGAGAGTTACAGAATTTGTGGAAAGTTAGGAAATTATATACAGTTTAGGTGGTAGGACAAGTTAGGAGGGAAACAGTGAAAAAGTGCATCCCCTGCTGAATGTTACAGGGGAATGTCAGCAGAATACAAGAGATGTAGATAAGAAGGGGAATGAGAATATAAACCAAAGAGTAATATTGATAACAGTAGCAGCTGTGCTCTTTTTATTTCATGGTAGGTGTAGGGTTATGAGGTTAGGCTATCCTACAGAGAAATATATCAGCGTAAGGTTTGGTGGTTATGATAGGGATAATTATTTATGTCATTATGTAGTTGTTGAGGAGCTAGTGTAGATTAGGAGGAGTTAACTGGGAGGAGCTAGTGGAGATTAGGAGGAGTTAACCTTTTCAGCCCAAGTACTAGAGTATTTTATGTAATTCTTGTCACCACCAGATAATTTGGTTCATTTTAAGGGATATTTTTCATATTGGAGGGGTTAGCCAGCTCCAATAGTAGGGAAACTGTCTTAAACTTAGAAGGCAGTAATAATAATAGTAATAATAATAATAATAATCCATCCATCCATCCATCATCCAGTCCTACATTGCCCCATGAGGAGTGTAGGAGCCCGGGGCTAGGCAGTTGGTCCCGACATTTAAGATGAGATTGACCAGCCTCACTCATCCCTGAGTGGCATTACATGAGCAATCAACCCCAACCACCCCTTGGATATAAACCTTCACCGGCTCAGTCCGATTGGAGTGCAGTAATTACCCACTAATAATAATAATAATAATAATAATAATAATAATCTATCTATATCTATTGCCAGATGCCACAATCCCATAAGGGGTGGCCATTTGACTTTGAGTTATTTGTTTTACGGGGAGGGGCACTAACCCTCCACCAACCCACTTGTTGACACGTAGGGAGCACGTATGGTTTGATTATATGGTTACCACCCAGCGTTGTAAATGGTTTCTTGGCTTACAGGAAACCATTTGGCTTGTCAATCAATGTAAAGCCACCTGTAAAGGAAAGAAAAGCAATAAGAAGTGACAGGAAAGATGGGAGAGATAGGAAGAGAGGAGGGCAGGCACAGAAAAAGAATGATAACGGCTCAGGAAGAAGTAGGCAGCACTACATCAAGTGAGTGGATGATGGTTGCCACCACCTACCACCATAATAATAATAATAATAATAATAATAATAACAATAATAATAACAACAACAACAACAACCAAAAGACCTCCTGGGGTGAAGGAGTTAATGTGCGTCAAGGGAGGGACTGTTGTGATTAGTGGAAGAAGTTGATGGACAGTAAAAATCATAATGATGAAAGACCTCCTAGAGTGACAGAGATAATGTGAATCAAGGGAAGGACTGTTGTGATTATTGTAATGGGAGGAGCTGATGTATGTGGTAGGAGGAGCTAATATGTTGTAGGTGGAGCCAATATGAGTTACAGGTGGAGCTTATGTGATTGATGGGAGGAGCCTGCATTGGTTGTGGGAGGATCTGGTGACAAGAGGAGGAGGAGCTGAAGTGGAATTGGTAATGTGTACTGAATACCCATATGTGCTGTGACCTCTAGAGTATACACTTGGTTACAGTACGAGTAGTGGAGATATTTTTGCCTTTGAAGTGCAGTGAGGGGTGTTTGTGTTAACAGTAAGTTGAATTTTCATTCTTAGGTAGTCAACAGTGTTTGTAGTACTTGGTTTCACTCAACTGCATATGCCTTTTGTATTTCATATCATTACATATGCTGTAGATATACAGCATACCAATCTGTATCATGTATTCCAGGGCATTGTTTGATAAGTTTAGCCCTTAATAACATAATAGATTATTTTCTGTGTAGTTACTGTAGAAGCTATTTAACCTGATTCGGAAGATGTGTAAGGTTTCACTCACTTGTGGTGGATCCTGATGCATAATGGAAAGAATGCTAGGTAATGTGTGTGTGTATTTTTATGCACATTATTGGTGACTGGATTATTCTGGTAGGGCTTCGCTTCTTTATACCTTTCCATCTTAATGCACACAGAGATAAGAGATAATGATGGCCTTTTGTATTTACAGTAAATCCTCTGTATGATGATCCAATAGGAGAAAGTGGGTCATTAAATCCTATGTATGAGTCACCTTAATATTTAAACCCAGGTTCATTATACAATTATACCTACCCTAGTTAGATACTTTTCAGAACCCTAAGCATTCACATATTGTGTTTAGGTTTTCAGTGGGTTCAGCAAGGTGTTGTATATCAGAGGTATCAAGTACAGTACATATATGTACAATAAAATCACCACAGAATTTATATAAATGAAAAATGACAGTAAAGTAAGACAATAAAATTAACTAGGTAAATAGCATTGGCAACAGAAGTGTTTGCATGATGCCAGGTAGAGATAAATTGACGCTGTTGGTCAGCCACATCTGCTGTATATTCTGAATCTTTTCAATATATTATGAGAGTTTGGTTCACTCAGAGTGTATGTTAAACTGAAATTAAGTAAAAGGAGGTTTCTTGTAAATAAGAGTTTACAGTGTTCATGATTTACAGTATATTATCCAGTGGTGGGTAACGCAAACGAAGAAGGACCTTGCGCTAGCGCAATGCGCAATCCACAGTTCACTACCTTGTGGAAGCGCAAGTGCACAATCTGACAAATATTTAGCTTGCACAATGTCGCAGAGCGCAAGCGCAAACCATTTGCATATATTTGTGGGAATTACTGTAAAATATTGAGATATTCAAATAAAATAGCATACTTCTATCTATCTATCTATTGCCAGACGCCATAATTCCGTAAGCTGTGGCCATTTGACTCTGAGTTATTTGTTTTACGGGAAGGGGCACTAACCCTCCACCAACCCACTTGTTGACACGTAGGGGGCACGTATGGTTTGGTTATGTGGTTACCACCCAGCGTTGTAAATGGTTTCTTACTTTTATTTATTATTATTATTTTCTATTATTTGTAATTTGCAGAAGTGTGCAATCTAATATTTAGGTTGTGCAATGTCTCTAAGCGCTAGTGCAAACCATTTGCATATATTTGCGGGAATTACTGTAAAATATTGAGATATTTAAATAAATTAGCATACTTACTTTTATTTATTATTATTCTATCTAACTATCCATTGCCAGACGCCTAAATCCCGTAAGGGGTGGCCACAGGCCACAAACAAGCAACAAATCGCCTCCATGTTGCTGTCCCCTGCCATTTCACTCCCTGCTCCCAGCCCACACCCCCCTCTTTCATATACTTCACTCCATCCCTCCATCTCATCCTTGGCCTTCCCCTCCCTCTTCCCCCCTTCCACCTCACTCACATACACTCTCCTCATTAGTCTCTCACTCTCCATCCTCTCCATATGACCAAACCTCCTGAGTGTGTTTCTCCTAACGCTTCCTATCACATTCACATCTACATCACAACGATCCTTTACTTCCTCATTTGTCAGTCTGTCTCTCCATGTAACTCCACATGCTCCTCTCAAATAACTCATTTATTTCCACAGCTCTCGTTCTTCACTTCTGTCCCTCCAGCAGGGTCAAATCTTCACATCCATACATTAATGTCAGTGTCACAATACTGTCATGTAGTAACTTTTTCACTCGTGGAAGTTCAAACACAGGAGTGAGCGGGCTACGGAACGGAGGGACAGGGAAACAAAGGCAGTGATGTTGCCAGTTTTACTTTTATCTGCATTTTCGCAAGACGTTTTATTTAATAATTTAATGTAGATATACAACAGCATGTGTAATTCCTTACAAAAATCATTAAAACATATTTAAATCAAATATCCACAGCCTAATAAATTATTAGGCTGTGGATATTTGATTTAAATAATATTTGTTTAATGATTTTTGTAAGGAACTGCATATGCTACTCTTAATAAATAATGTATTTTTAATTTATTATTATTTAATAATAATAATAATTAAAAAATATTAAAATACATTATCTCTGTTGAAGCATTTTAAGAAATGCTACTACCTTCCATTCTTCCGCCTCCCCCCAGCAACCCTTGCGACCTGCCCGAGCCTCCCCCATCCCTTGTCCAGACATACGGGAAGCTCCCAAGACCATGTGTCCCTTGGATTGCGCACATACCTTTCATGTGCGAAAGCGCAATATTGCGCATTGTCTCTTGCAGTGCGCAAACGATATTCACCAGAGCGCAGCAGTGCGCAATTGCTCTTTGTGCAAGTGTTTGCGCACCTGCCCAGCACTGATATTATCAAGATGAGAACTTGGAGGCTAATTGTTTTTAGGAGTGATGTTGGGTGGTTTTTGTGTGTGGATGCATTTCAGGTTGAGTAGGTTGAACTATGGTTGCACTATCATCATCTCTTCAGTTGTGTCCAAAACCTAGTGTCCCTCCCCCCACCTCCTCTGCCCTTGATAGGATATCATTTGCATTTTTTTTTTTTCCAATACAGGTATCTACAATTTTTTCATTCTGTGGGCTTTTACCACAACTAAGGCTTTTCAAGATCTTTGCATTGATGTGTTTCCTACTTCTCCTAGTCACAGTATTTCAGCATATCATAGCAATGTATTTTATACAGGTGTCTGCTATACTTAAAATGAGATGGCATTCTGTCATTGTACAGTAGGGTCTCCGTATAACACGAGATAGGTTACGTGGAACCACTTGCTAAAATTTGACTGTATATGCACATGTAAAATATGGGATTCGGTTCTGGGAACCTCATATTTGTCGTAAAGATATACATAAAGATCAGCTGTTATCAGTATCTCTGCCTTGAATGCTTGTGGCAGTGTACTTGTATACGATCTTGCCTACTAGACATGTGAGCGCAGTGTAATCCAACCTCATTGAGAGGCAATGCCCTCTAGATCCCTCATAATTTTATCCACCCAGGATTGACACCAAGTCTAACATTGAAAGACCCCAGTACCAATCATTCAGAACTTATAATCTAACCCATCTTAATCAGTCCATGAAAGATTGCAGCCCAGCATCACTTATTTTTGGCCAATTTCTTTCGAAACACATAGTGATGAAATATTAATTGGTCAAAGTAATGCTTTCCAAAATTATCATTGGTCATCAGTAATAAAGGGAAAAATTGACTGAAGTAATAGTCAGTAACTGCACACAACTCTGGTAAACATTCAGTAATCTACAATAATAAACAAATGAACCAGTAGCTCATAACAGAAATCAGTTGCAAATACCATGTCACACTCATTTCACAAAGCATGAAAACTCCTGACTTTTACATCTCCATCATTATTAGCCTATGTAGAGTTTTTATCACTCTCCAGCAGAGCCAGTCGACATTGTAAACACACCAGGCTCGTTTTTCTACACGTCAGAATTCTACTCTCGTTCACATTAAGCTTTCACACCATGCACTGTTTTGTCCAATATTTGTACGTTTTCCTGGGGAGTAAAGGTTTTTCCTACATTCATAATATTTTCAATGAACGGAGGTGCACTTGTTGTGTGCATAGGCATTCTAATTGAGTTAGTTTGGAACCATGTGGTCAGACTTCGGTGGATAAAATGAGGAACGAGAAAAAAAATCTAGACACAACGACAGTTAACAGAATGAGGCTGAGGCAGGCATGTATAAGCCTGGGTCATGGAACCTTAGCAGCAAGCAACAAAAGCACAAGTGTTGAAAACAAACACAACCATCTGGAAACTGGAGTCTTAAATGCACCCACTTTGTATCTCCTGCACAGTTGAATGATATTATAATGTTACTAAATAACAGAGGGAGAAATAAAATCCTGTTATTGTAAGATCATTACTTCTGTGTCTTAAGTTGCAGCTCTGTTGTATATATCTTTTGTTTAGCTCTTAATCATACCACCAGTGCTTTTTATACCAGTAGCTGCTCTGTTGAAATTCATTGATATAGTTTGTACTATCAGCAGCTCGATCATTATCATTTAAGCTTCCTTTCTGTACAAGTTTCTTGCTAGAACTAGCATGCTGTTAATTTTCTGGAACTGTGTGGGTGTGGGGATTTGCTTCAGATAGGCAATATTCTGATGTGTTAGCCAGAGTTAAGTTAAAATCCAGCTTCACAGATTTGCTGGTGATGGTGCTTAGATGAACTCTGTGCTTGGTTACCCCAGTATGTACATGATAATTTTAAAATGATAATACAATGGTTTAAACATAATTTATTACTAGTGTGCATGTCCATCTCTGTCAGCCCATGTGAGTTAATGAAAGGCAGCCTATGATAGATATGAGTTTCAGTTTATTTGTTCATACATTTCATTTATAAAGGCTCCAACATGCATGTGTCAGCCTGATCACCTAATGGTGGCTCTTCTTGCTGCTTACTCTCTAGCAGCCTCCCTGTTCAGTCACAGTATGACCTTGTCCCCAGGCTCATTTGGTCTGCCTCTCACAGTTGTACTCCCAGCATTCACACCTCTCACCCTCTGCACCTACTTTTCATCCTCCATCCTCTCCACATAACGAAACCATTTCAATTTACCCATTCTCATCACAGCGCTAATACGTTGAAGTCCCAGCCTGCTGCACAATTCTTTATTCACAATCCTAACCCCACCAGTCCTATCATTCAAGGATACACTATGCATTCATCCAACCATTATCATCTCTGTACATTTGAGCCTATGAATATCCTTTCTTTACTGCCCAGGTCTCACTACCAAACAACATTATAATCCAAACACATGCTGCATACAGAGCTTACTCCAGCCCTACCTCCAGCTTATAACATGCCCCCCAAATAACAAAACTCCTCCATGCACTTAAGAGACTCTCCAGCAAGGTTCAGTCCTTTCTCACCTTTCAGTCTCTGCATGCTCCACTCTACACACCACAGACACAAAATGCAGCATTGTTTTGCAGCCTTCCTTTAATACTACTACATCTCTTATACACCCACTTATCGCAAACACTGCACAAAATGGAGTTATGGCACTTACACACACTTATGGCAATCTGCACATGGCCACAGCCCTTCTACCTTTATAAGACTGCCACCAGCCCTAGATATCACTTTTCTTTTATCCATGTTTACTCTCAAACCCTTGTACCTCATTCTATCTCTGCACTTCCTATGTCTTTCCTCCTCCTCCCTCTCATTCTCTGTGATCAACACCAAGTCATCAGCAGACAACACCTCTCATGGGAGTCCAGTTCTGTAGTCACATGAGAGCTTCAGGCACCATGATAAGCAATAAGGGGCGTAAAGCTGACTCCTGATGCACACCAGCGTTCAAGGAAAAGTCATCACTCAAACCTCTGTTTGCTTTCACCTGGGTGCGAGCACTTTTGTACATTGCTGTAGCCACTCAAACCATCCACTTCTTGATCCCAAGTTTTCTCATTGCCCAGTTCATCACCTTCCAAACAAATCTATCAGAAGTCTTCCCCAAATCAACAAAAA
The DNA here is from genome assembly GCF_032717465.1 of Coenobita brevimanus. Lineage (NCBI taxonomy): Eukaryota > Metazoa > Arthropoda > Malacostraca > Decapoda > Coenobitidae > Coenobita > Coenobita brevimanus. The sequence continues at coordinate 45,912,124 of NC_137018.1, forward strand.
CAAAGTCATTCATTCATTCATTCATTGCCAGACGCCATGTATCCCAGACGGGGTGGCCAAGGGCTTAGAGTTAACTGTTTTACAGGGAGGGGCACTAATCCTCCACCAACCCCACTTGACACGTAGGGATGCCAACAGCATCTGGTGTTCCCAGGCGGTCACCCATCCAAGTACTAGCCAGACCCAACGTTGCTTAACTTCGCTGATCGGACGGGAAGCGGTGTACTCAACGTGGTATAGCTCTCAATTTCGTATTTTTCCTGAAGCTTTTGGACAATGAATATTGGCTGTATTGCATCATTGGTCCCATTGCCTGACATAAACCTAAACTGCATCTCATCAGTATTCACTCTTTCCTGCATCATACCTTCCAGGACTCCCTCCATTACCTTTATTTTCTGATCGAAAATGTTCATCCCTATATAATGTTCTCTCTTCAAGGCATCTCCATTTCCATTATACACATTTACAAGCACTCTTCAGACAGTCATCTGGAACAACACCATCCATCCATCATCTATTCCAGTGTTGCCTCATGAGGAGCACAGGAGCCCGGGGCTAGGCAAGTTGGTCCTGACATTTAAGATGAGAGTGACCAGCTTCACTCATCCCTGAGTGGCATTATGTGAGCAATAAATCCCAACCACCCCTTAGATATAAGCCTGCACTGGTTTAGTCCAATAGGAGCACCTTAATTACCCACTAAACGACCAGGTGCCATGTATAATTGAATTTATAGTCAGTAACTAAACCCACTTCTCCATCTCCTGAGGCCTTCAACATCTCGGCAGTCAACCCAGACACACTCACCACCTTCCCCAACTGTGTCCCTCTGATATTAGCAGCTTCACTAAAAGGTCAAGCGCCAAACACTGGATCCATTGACTCCTCTGCTGCGTTCACCTTTGTTTCAGTATCTAATCTGCTGTTAGTCCCACTACATTTCAAAACAACCTTATTCACTTTTCATTAATTTGTGAAGTATGATTTATATTTCTACTGATGCACAGATACAGTTCAAAGTATTATTTTTGCTTAATAAACTCAAAATATTCTTTGCCTGTGTTTAGGTTAATTTTATTAATTAAAGCAAAGAAACAGTAACTGAAATGTATGTTTCAGTATCTTACAGAGTTAAATTGGGGGGGCTGATGAAACTTCTGATTGACTAGTAAATCATTATTGAGCTATTAGTTCAGCTGTACCCATATATAAAATCAATATTTATCCCTGTTATTCCATTGTCATAATATCCTTGTCATAACTGAGATAGTAAATTAAGCAGTGTTATTCTGTATAGAAATGCAATGGAACTGAGGTTTTAGATCACTGTAAAATGAAACAGCTGCATCAGAGACTAGCCACAACTTTATTACTGAATGGAATTTAAGTGTGTGTGTGTGTGTGTGTGTGTGTGTGTGTGTGTGTGTGTGTGACAGAGAGAAAGTGAGAGAGAAATTGAGTGAGTGAGAGAGACATGGAGACATGGTAAATTAACTGGTTTTAGATCACTGTAAAATGAAACAGCTGCATCAGAGACTAGCCACAACTTTATTGCTGTATGGAATTTGTGTGTGTGTGTGTGTGTGTGTGACAGAGAGAAAGTCAGAGAGAAATTGATTGAGTGAGAGAGATAGACATGGTAAATTTCAGTTTATGTAAATGACCAAGAATCTCTGGGGACAAGCCTAAAGACACCATAATACCCTACTTATGTGATGACCATTGTCAGCATACAGGAAGAACAACAGATACTACAAACAACACAAGGACAGTGGGAGGAAGGGCTTGTGTACCGAACCAATGGCGTAGTGTCCCTGTGACGTTGTGGAATAGAGTTTCACTGAACCCAATCACCAGAGAGGGGGTGGAGAGGGAGGGGGGTGTTATTTTCAGAGAGAGGGGGGAAAAGGTTTGTTTTATTTTGTGTGTGTGAGGGATGGGGAGTCTTTTATTTTGTGTGAGTAAAATGTTTTTGAGAGTGTTTGTAATAGGCTACCTTTTTTGTTTGAAAGGGGGGTAGAAAAATAAAATAGAGATGGAGTAAAGTACCTGCAATGAAAATGGTTTGAGGGAGGGAGATTAGGAGGGATGGGATAATGTTGAATGAAAAGTTGCTGAGAAGTGGTGTGGTAATGTGTGATGTGGTTGTGAATGGTGTGGCAGTGTGTGATGTGGTAGTGAGTGGTGTGGTAATGTGTGATGTGGTAGTGTTTGGTGTATGTGGTATGGAAGTGAATTGGGTGTCAATGTGGTGTGCTAATGTAAGGTAAAGTAGTGTAGTGTGTGGTGTGACATAGTGTGGTATGACAATGTGTGCCGTGATATACATGGTGTGGTATGACAGTGTGTGCTGTGATAAAGTATGGTAAGGAGTGGATGTGATGCACAAGGCCATTTATCCTTATCTTGTGCACCATCATTCTCCTGACTTTGACCTTTTAGGAATGCTGTAGTTAGGCCCACACAGTGCAGTTTTATAGAAAAGATGCAACATCTTCAATCCAACTGGAACTTTCTTTGGTTAGTGAAAGAGAATACAGTGTGTATATATATATATATATATATATATATATATATATATATATATATATATATATATTTATACAGGGTGATTCAAAAAATGTTTTCATAAATTTGAGGACATATTCATCAGGCAAATAAAACACTATACTACTGTATGATATTTCTGGTGAGTATTTGTAATTTCAGAGATCTTACACGTGTAAAGTAATCAATATATAGAAAATATAAAAATCTCATAGCTAAACCAGGGCAGGAAGGCCAGGCCAACTCGTGATAATGCAGTTAGAATACGGGTTCTGAATCGCTTTACAAAGTTGAATTTTCTAATGTTCAATGCATTGTTAGTAGTAGTAATAGTAGTTGTAGTAGTAGTAATAGTAGGAGGAGGAGGAGTATTTCTACTAGTGAGTGAACATTTATTTATTTTTTGTATTTTTTATTTATTGTTATAATTATTATTATGTTGTTGTTGTTGTGATATATTGTTCATGTGATTTTTTTCCTGTTTTGTCCTATCTATAGCCCGACGCCCTAATCCCGCAAAGGGTGGCTGCAGACAAAACGCCTCCAAGTCGCTCTGTCACCTACCATTTGACTACCCTCCCCCCAACTCACCCCCCCCCTCCCTCATATACCTCTCAACTCCATCCCTCCACCTCATCCTCGATCTACCTCTCCCTCTCTCTCCCTCCACCCCACCTACATACACCCTCTTAGTCAGTCTTTCATTCTCCATTCTCTTCACATGTCCAAACCACCTCAGTGTATTTCTCCTAATCTTCTCAACCACATCCACATCCACCCCACATCGTTCCTTCACTTCTTCATTCGTCAACCTGTCCCTCCACGTCACTCCACATGCTCCTCTCAAGTAACTCATTTCCACTGCTCTCACTCTTGATTTGTTCCCCTCTTGCAAGGTCCATGCCTCGCTTCCATGCGTCAGGGTAGGGATCACAATACTATCATGTAGTGACTTCTTAACTTCCATATTAACTTCCCAATACTCATCACTGCTTTCAGTGTACCAAGGACCTTCCTTCCCTGCTGTACCCTTTCACGCACTTCATCCCCCAAAGTTCCATCCTTACTCATCACACTACCCAAGTACTTGAATGCACTCACATTCTCCATATCCTCACCATCCAACCTCACTGCACACTCTGTGACTTCATTCCTCTCAAACACCATAACTTTACTTTTGTTTACATTAACTTTCAGATTCCTCCTCCTACACACTGTCCCAAATTCATTCACCAAACCTTGCAACTCCCATTCATCTTCACTCAAAAGTACTGTATCATCAGCAAACAGCAACACCGGAAGCTTCCAAATCTCACCCTCATTCATTAGAGCCACCCCCACATCCACTGCCCTACCCTGCACCTCCTTTACAACCCCATCCATGTATATATTAAACAGCCATGGAGACATCACACAACCCTGTTTCAGTCCCACATTGAGATCAAAGAACTCACTCAGCTCACCATCCACTTGCACCATAACCCTAGCTCCCTCGTACATACTCTTCACAGCATTCAACAATTTCCCCTCCACTCCATATATTCTTAATACCTTCCACATACCTTGCTTATCTATTCTGTCATAATAGTTGTTATTTTTACTTTGTTATTTTATCTTTAAAAATGAAGAGCAAACGAAATGTTACGTTTTTAAACATACTTCATTTACAGCTAGATTACTCGTATTACTCAGAGTAGACGTTTAAAGTTCCTTCCGTCTTCCTTGATGCAAAATTCAGCACGACGTAGTAGTGATTGTCGTACATGCTCAAACAATCCTGGGTTGTTGCTGATTTTTGCAGCTTCCTCTTGAATGTGATTCCACAGTTCCTCACGAGTCTGGACCTCAGTAGCGTACACTCTGCTCTTCACATGTCCCCATGAGCAGTAATCAAGTGGATTTAAATCAGGTGACCGCGGTGGCCATGAAACAGGGCCACCACACCCAATCCACCTGTTGGGATATGCATCATCCATGTAATATCTTGTCACATGGGCAGAATGTGCTGGAGCACCATCGTGCATGTACCACATACTGTATGTTGCCTGGTCCTGATGGGGGACATCTTCAAGTAGTAGTGGTACATCTTCTTGAAGGACTCTTGCACAAGCCTCCCCTGTAAGGCGCTGAGGTAGAACATGTGGCCTAATGAGATGACCACCAATAATGTCGGCCCAAATGTTTATTGAAAATTTTACTTGGTGTGCTGTGACATCTGTTGCATGAGGATTTTCTCTTGCCCAAATGTGTATATTGTGAAGGTTCACAATTCCGTCTCTGGTGAAGCTTGTTTCGTCTGTAAAAGGTATTTTCGATGTAAATGAAGGACACTCTACTGTACCTGTTGATGAAGCAACCACCGACAGAATATTAATCTGTCCTGATTATCACCTTCATGCAATGCATGAATCTTTTGATGGTGATAAGGATGAAGATTATTTCGATTTATAATTCTCCAAATTGATGATTGTGGCAGGTGATATTGGGAAACAATTCGCCTTGTACTTGTGCTTGGATTTTCCTCAATGGCATTGAGAATCTGTTCCTCTGTATTGTCTTTGTGGTGATCACGTGGCTGTCCTCTGTCTGGTCTCTTTGGTATAATTTATCCTGTTTCTCTTAACTGACGGTCTGCAGCGAGAAATGTTGGTCGTGATGAGTCTACGGTTGGGATATTTTTCACTGTACAGTTGCATCGCTGTAGCAGCATTTCCCATAGCTTCTCCCAGAGCGAGGTGCATAGCTATGTACACATCATATCCATACCCCTCCATGGTCTTCGTCAAGTGAGCTGTAGGTATTTGTTCATCCAGTCAATGAAGCTTGCTGAAGTCATCCGATATTTCGAAGTACCTCATGTGGTAATTATGTTCGTAGCACATAAATAAATGAAACGGAATGAGCAACAGACATGCCTTTAGAAATATCATTTCAGAAGTTATTCATACTCACAACGTATTGATCCTTTTCATTTAGGCCAAATCGTTCAGTTCAGTTGCATGTGTTCAAATACATATGGGGTAGAATACCTAAACATCACTATCATACTGTACTTATCCAATTTATGTGCTTAATAGCCATAAAAGGAGCACTGATGCCATTCAGTTTTTTACTAATGGCTGATCTGTCATGAAATATCTTTACCTTTTCTTCCTATTTTTACAAATGTAAGCCTTAAATAGCCTTGATGAGAACATTTGCCATGTTTTAAGACATTTTCACAGCGTTCGGTAACAGTGTCCAAAATCAGAGGCACACACTGGAGTTTCATAGCTCAAATTGTAACAGGTAGAAAAAACAACCTGTCTTCTATTATGTATGCTGGGACTCGTGTATTTAGAGAATACTACCACAACTACTACATTGATACTGCTACTACTATTACTACTACAATTACTATTATTAAGTGCTGTAAATAGGTACGTAAGTAAATAAATAAATAAATGCATACATGTCTAATTAGTAGTAGTACTCCCCCTCCTCCTGCTCCTACTTCTACTACCACTACACTAGGCCTAATAATAATAATAATAATAATAATAACAACAACAACAACAATGCATTGGACATTTGAAAATTCGACTTTGTAGAGTGATTCGGAACCCCTATTCAAACCGCATTATCATGTGTTGGCCTGGCCTTCCTGCCCTGGTTTAGCTCCGAGATTTTAATTTTCGCTCCCGAGACTTTTATATTTTCTATATATCGATAACTTTAAACATGTAATATCTCTGAAATTACAAATACTCACCTCGTCAAAGACGAGGGAGAGTGGCCATGTGCAGTTTGCCACAGGGCATGGGAAGTAATTCCATCTTGTGCGGTGTGTGTGATAAATGGGTGCATAAGAGATATAGTGGTATCAGAGGTAGACTGCGAGATAATGCTGATTTTATGTGTATGGTGTGTCAGGGTGAGCAGGTGGAGATTGTCAGCCATGAAAGGATTGAACTTGTTGGTGAATCTCTTGAGTGTGTGGAAGGGTTTTGTTATTTGGGAGACATGTTGTGTGCTGGAGGTGGGGCTGGAGCTAGCTCTGTGGCTAGGGTGAGAAGTGGTTGTAAGAAGTTCAGGGAGCTCTTGCCTCTCCTGACATTGAGAGGACTCTCCCTACGTGTTAAGGGGTCTTTGTATGCAGCATGTGTTAGGAGTGTAATGCTGTATGGTAGTGAGACCTGGGCAGTGAAGGAGAAAGATATTCGTTGGCTCAGACGTACAGAAATGACAATGATTAGGTGGATATGCAGTGCGTCCCTGCGTCCAAGGCCTAGAGGGGCTGGGTTTATGATGGAAGAGTTGAGAGGTAGGATGGGACTGGAGTGTATTGGTGTTGTGATGAGGAGAGGTAGATTGAGATGGTTTGGACATGTGGAGAGGATTAGGGATGATAATTGGGTGAGGAAGGTGAGAAGTGTTAATGTTGGGGGTGGGGTTACGAGGGGTAGACCGAGAAAGACATGGGACGAGGTCATTAATTGTGACCTCAGGGTTAAGGGACTGAACAGGGAGGCTGCAATGGATCGTGCAGCATGGAGAGCAGCCATTAGGTGACCAAGGCCGACACATGCAAGCATGTTGGAGCCTTTAAAAATGAAAACGAAAACAAATGAAAACGAAACATCTATCTATCTATCTATCTATCTATTGCCAGACGCCATAATCCCGTAAGGGGTGGCCATTTGACTTTGAGTTATTTGTTTTATGGGGAGGGGCACTAACCCTCCACCAACCCACTTGTTGACAGGTAGGGAGCACGTCGGGTTTGGTTATATGGTTACCACCCAGCGTTGTAAATGGTTTCTTGGCTTACAGGAAACTATTTGGCTTGTCACTCAATGTAAAGCCCCCTGTAAATGAAAGAAAAGCAATAAGAAGTGACAGGAAAGATGGGAGAAACAGGAAGAGAGAAGGACAGGCACAGAAAAAGAATGTCATAGAGTAATATCGTGTTATTTTTGTCTGATGAATATGTCCTCAAATTTATGAAAATGTTTTTTGAATCACCCTATATATATATATATATATATATATATATATATATATATATATACAGTACATATGTACATATATATATATATATATATATATACACTCAAACCTCGATTTAAGGGACCTCCGTTTAAGGGATTTTGGATTTAAGGGACTCCATATTCTACCTGACAAATGGACATTATTGTTTTGTAATGATACGTAATGTCTAGGTTATACACATTAAAATGTTTCCTTATGCAGTTCCCGTAAAATAATATTTATATTCATATAAATCAGTAAGATAAGTAAAACAATAATTTCATTTCATAATAAGATTGTCTTTTTATGTGGTAAAACTATGGACATTTTCAAGTAAGGGACAAGCTGATTCCCCGTTTAGTCTCTTAAATCGAGGTTTGAGTATATATATACAGTAGAACCTCTTTGGTCCAGACCCCTTCAATCCGGATTTCTGTTCATTCGGACAAAATTTAAAAATGATAAGTTCCAAAAATATGTTGAAAGTAATTCTAAAGTCATTTTCAGTATCGGCGCGGAAAGCGATCGTCATTCGTTTAGTCTCGGATCACACTAGGTCGCAACATGGGCGCCTGTTTAATCACACGCTAGCATTCGTTCCATCAACTAGTTCACCAACCATTTATATTTTTACGCTGTATTTCAAAAGTTAATCCTCCTTACCATGCCCCTTAATGCAAGTGTAGCTTCTGCAATGAATAAAGGTGTTAAAAGGAGGAGTTTGCTTACACAAAAATGGGTCAGAATATTCTGCAGTGTTTGGTGATTACTGTAGGTTATTTTTTGTACTTAAATGTGCTTTACTTGTACATCAAACATTAGCTTCTTGCCCATATGGGCGTTATCAATGTGCCAGAGATGACAATGTATTTTTTGCCTACATAAGTTCTATTTTTATTCCAAATATTACAGTTAATTAATTCATTTATTTTTTTGCCTACACGGGCCTTAGTCACTTACTACAATTTAAAATGTAGGCTAGTTTCTTGTCATGGCGTTACCTGTAAATTATGCAATACAAAACTATCATACATGATTAGTTTTGTTATTTTAGTATCCTTTCATCTTTTGCAGTTTCACAGGATTGACATATGCCGCATATGTTAATAATTAACAAACATACCATATGTAGATAGTTTTTGGCATGAACTGGAGATTACCCTGATGGTCCGGACAATCTGCTAATTCGGACAACCCTTCCCCCCATTTAGTCCGAATGAGAGAGGTTCTACTGTATATATATATATATATATATATAGGGAGCCTCTGTGGTACAGTGGCAGAGAGTGCGTTTCGTACACGGGTGAGCCAGGGTTCGCGCCCCGCCAGGGTTCGCGCCCCGCCAGGGTAATAAACTTTGGGAGTGTTCACCTGACCACGTGCTGCATTGGCGGACACCAGGGGTGCTGTGGTTGAACCAGTGTCGCTTACTATAAAGTATGCTTGCACCCAGTCGGCTTGCACGGGCCGATTACACTTGGTTCACAGACTACACACACATCCAAAGCCACTCCAACACTACAATTACATTAACAAGCACTTCTCACCCTACATACAATCTCTACTAGACAGCCTAAGCCACTTGGTAGAGATACATTGGCTGTATCGTCCCAACTTCGGTCGAGATAGGCCGGTTCTGCCGTGGATACTCAAACGGCTGATGATATATATATATATATATATATTTATATTTATATTTATATACAGTGGGCTCTCACAGTGCGCGAGAGATTGGGTGGTCCTGGTCCTCGTGCACTATGAAATCGCTCACTGAGAATACATAATCATATGGGAAATAGAACATGTTGGCGGTACCCCCTGATGGCTGGACATTTTTTGGCCCTTAGAGACATAATAAAGGTCAAATTTTTCAGACATTGGACTACAGACATAGCTACAAAAACAAAAATATGGGCAGTCATCTTAACAGCAGTAGACAACACCCCTGATGGACTTAAATAACAGGGGTTCCAAGGCGCCGCAGCACTTCCAGTGCCGCACCTCCCGCTGCACCAACACTTACCTCCACAGACTCCTCCTGAGCACCTTCCCCAGGAACCTCTAAGTCACTCACTTCGACCATAAACCCCTGGAAGTCCAGTGCAGACACATCTTACATTGCATCCTCTTCATCCTCAGCAGGAATGGGAGCAGGCGATGTAGCTGGTTCCTCACTTTCACTAACATGAGCCCGCTGTGTGTAACATGTTATGAGCGTCTGTCTTCTCCTGTTTATTTCTTGCCTGTGCCTGTCTGTGTAGAAACAGAAGACTTTGTCGATACCAACAAGAACCTCCTCCATTCTTGAGTTGCTGACTACCTGTTCCTTCACCTCTTCCTTGAGCTTATCCATGGCAGCAAGGATCCTGCTTATTCTTGACATATACAGCTCTGTCCTCCCCTCCATCACACTAGGCTGCTCAACTTGACTCTGCCTACCGTCAGGCTCTGTGTCAGCCTTGTCTATCCGTTGCAAGACTTCCTTGGGAGACTGTTCCTCAGTAGCAGCATGCACTTCCCATATGTCCGCCAACGTAATGTCCTCGAAACCTGGTACAGCCTGTGCTCCTGTCAATGTTGCTGCCTCTGCCTCAGCCAGTGGTTGAATGGCCGTCTTGTGGGTCATGCACAAGTGAGGCATGAGCAGTCACCACACATGATTCATTGTTGCAGGTGTAATCTGGTGCCATGCTTGTAGAAGAAGATCAGCTGCGTCCTTCACTGTGAAACGACACCAAAATGCCTCAACAGTCAGGTCACCTGTGGCAGGTCGGGATACAGCTGCTGGTAGAGATGGTACGGGAGCAGGTGCCTCATCAAGGTCTTCGTCGTGATGATCTTGTAGGGCATGAAGCTCCTCTTGTGTGTCAGTCTTCCTGCGTAGGTAGTCATACACTTGCCTGTGGTAGAAGTGCTTCACAGTGGCGATCAGTTCTTCATCTAGTGGCTGCATGAGTGACGTTGTCCGGGGCAGCAGAAACACAACACAACAATCTTTGTGCAGATCTTCTAGGTATGGAGGGTGACTTGGTGCACTGTCCAGCACAAGGAGCATCTTAAATGGAATACCAAGTTCCCGACACTTGGCCCTGGCACTGGGGACAAAGTGCTTCGTTAACCAGTCTGACATAATGTTCCTGGTCATCCAACCATTTGCAGACTTGTACCAGTATACGCCACTTGTGTCGATGTTCTTGAGGTTTTTGTAGCACCTTGGGTGTGAAGCTGTGTCCAACAACTGGCATCATCTTATGGCTCCCAGACAGGTTTACAGTGAACATTACTGTCATCTTACACTTCTGGAGCTTGCAACCAGGGGCTTGTTCTGTTTTTTAGCGATGTAAGTCGATTTGGGCATGGCCTTGTAGTATAACGATGTTTTGTTGATGTTGTAGATTTGGTCCTTGGTGTACTGTCCTTCTTCAAGAAGCACTCTAAATACCGCAGGATTCTCTCTCACGGCCAGCTCGTCTGCAGAGGCATGTTCACCAGACAGTTTGACGTGACAGAGTTCCTTGCTTTTCAAAAAATGGTGCAGCCATCCTACTGATGCCTTGAAAGGTTTGTCCACAGATAACTTGCGAGATACTGCCTTGTAAAAGAGCTGGGCTTGGTTCTGAATAAATCTGCCATTCAGTGGTACACTTTCCTTCTCTTTCCTCATAATGTAGGTGGAAAGATACCGTTCCATAAGTATCATCGCACAATTTCCCACCCGGAAACAGCTGTCAAGCTCAGATGCACCATACATCTTCACAAGTGCCCTGATGGTGTCGCGGTTCTTCCAAACAGTCCTCACTGTTGATTCAGCCAGTTCCAGGGCTTTCCCGAGAACTGTTCCCTTGTCCCTCCTCCTTCATCTTCATAATCTCCAACTTGGTTGCTTGCATGAAGAGTTTCTTAACTCTTGGGGCTGGAGGCATGGTGCAGCGAAGGTACAGCCCAGGATGGAGCGAGGTTGCATGGTGATAAATTGGAAAATGTGAGTACGTTTAAGTACTTGGGTAGTGTGATGAGTAAGGATGGAGGTTTGGAGGGTGAAGTGCTTGAATGGGTACAGCAGGGAATAAAGGTTGCTGGTTCTTTGAAAGCAGTGATAAACAGGGAAGTGAGGATGGAAGTGAAAAAGTTACTACATGACAGTATTGTGATACCAACTCTAACATAGGGAAGTGAAGCTTGGACGTTGTTGGAAGGACACAAGTCAAGAGTGAGAGCAGTGGAAAAGAGTTATTTAAGAGGAGCCTGTGGAGTCACATGGAGAGACAGGCTGACGAATGAGGATATAAAGGAGCGTTGTGGTGTGGATATGGATATGATAGGAAGCGTTATGAGGAACACACTGAGGTGGTTTGGCCATGTGGAGGGGATGGAGGGTGAAAGACTGACGAAGAGAGTGTATGTGAGTGAGGTGGAGGGGGGAAGAGGGAGGGGGAGGCCAAGGATGAGATGGAGGGATGGGGTGGAGAGGTATATGAGAGAGGGGAGTGCGAGTTGGGAGCAGGGCAGTGAAATGGCGGGGGACATGGCGACTTGGAAGCGATTTGTTTGTGGCCACCCCAAACGAGATTGAGGCGTCTGGCAATAAATAGATAGATAGATATATATACATAGATATATACTTATACATATATATATATATAGAGAGAGAGAGAGAGCCTTTGTGATAAGTGGTAGAGTGTGTGTTTCGCACGCTGATGAGTGCGGGTTCATCTCTTGTCAGATTTGTAAAAACTTTGGGAAGCGTTCACCAAGCCACTTGCTACTTTGGCAGACACAAGGAGTGCTGTGGTTGAACCAGTGTTGCATACTAGTATGCTTGCACCCAATCGGCTTAAGGCGGGCCGATTACACTTGGTTCACAGACTACACACACATCCAAAGCCACTACAACACTACAATCACACTCACAAGCTCTTCTCACCCTACATACAGTCTCTACCAGACAGCCTAAGCCACTGGGTAGAGATACATTGGCTCCATTGTCCCTGCTTTGGTAGGGATTGGCCGGTCCTGCGGTGGACCTCAATGGCTGATGATGATGATGATGATGATGACATATATATATATATATATATATATATATATATATAATGAAATAATCATTGGGCTCCACAAACAGATTCTATGTTGACCCGAGTATTGCGTTGAAGAATATGCCACCCCAGACCCCCAGTGCTGCCTCCTCGACAGCCTCCACTCCCAACAGTGATGCCCCCAAACCTGGACCCCCAGCTGCCTCTGCGTCCGTCTCTCGTCCCTCCGTCCCTCCCTCCCAGGTTTGTGTTTTTAGGCAGTTCTTGTGTTGTGAGAATTGAAAAATTATTTATTGGAATGTTAAAAATGTATACAATGACATTTATGGAAAAGTGAATGATCACCTCTATTATAAGCACCTGAACTGAGGAGCCTGGCCCTGGGATCCTGTGCTCTTCATGGGACAGAAAAGGATTGGATGATGGATGGATAAATAATATTCTACAAGAAAATCAACATTGATATGAGTTTATATAATGTTTTCAGAGTGAAATTGTTCAGTCTGTGTTATGTAATGTGGTCTTTAGTTTGTTGTATGATTTTTTTTTTTTCCTTTTTTGTGTGTGTGTGCCAGTACAAAGTATTGTTAGAGATATCATGTGTTAGAGCATGTCTGTGTGTATGTTATCATTTATGAGTTATCATAAAATGTGTGTTATTAGACTTAAGATGTGATGTCTTAGATACATTGGAGGTTGAAGGATCACATATAATATGCTTTAAATTACATGGTGATAGCTTTTCTGTTTTTCAGTCCTTCATTCTTTCCTCGTCTTTCTGCCTACAGATGACTTTACACTCCCTCTTCCTTCTTTCTTTCCTTCATTCTTCCCTCTTCCTTCTTCCTGTGGGTAACTCTACACTGAGTGATAAGCCAAATGGTTTCCTGTACACCAGGAAACCAATTACTATGCTGGGTGGTAATCCTATAACCAAAGTGTGGCGCCTGGTGGTTTAGTGGGTAATTAAGGTGCTCCAATTGGATTGAGCCTGTGTAGGTTTATATCCAAGAGGTGGTTGGGGTTTATTGCTCATGTAATGCCACTCAGGGATGAGTGAGGCTGGTCATTCTCATCATAAATGTCAGAACCAACTTGCCTATCCCCGGGCTCCTGTGCTCCTCATAGGGCAGCACAGGTTTAGATGATGGATGGATGGATGGTAGCCAAAATCTAAAACGCACTTACCAGCTAACCTAAAAGAGGCACAGAGAATGCCTGTTTTTTTAAACTGTGCATGTTATGTATCAGAGATATACTTGTACAGTACGGTGATGTGAAATAAACAAATTGGAAGCTACCGATTACGAGATGCCTGTTTGTTGTGTCCTCAATCACAGTTGCAGTATCAGTCTCCATTCATGTAAATGTAAGTTTTAAGAGGAAAGAAAACATATCACTATTTATGCATGAAGATTTACAGTGTATGTGTTTGTATGTGTGTGTGTATGTGTGTGTGTGTGTGTGTGTATGTGTGTGTGTGTGTGTGTGTGTGTGTGTGTGTGTGTGTGTGTGTGTGTGTGTGTGTGTGTGTGTGTTTATATCATTCTGTTGTGGTCTTTGGCCTTTTTATATACAGTATACTAAAGATGTTGGCCAATACCGATACCGATACCCACTTTTCAGCTGATACCGATATCGATACTCCGATACTAACAAATGGCCGATATTTTGCCGATACTGATACATTTTTATTTTTATTTTATTTATTTGATTTTATTTTGATTTATTTGATGCCAGTAACATGGGTGTTGTTAATGCAGGAGCAATATAGTAATTCATTGCCAGACGCCATGTATCCCAAACGGGGTGGCCAAGGGCTTAGAGTTAATTGTTTTTACAGGAAGGGGCACTAATCCTCCACCAACCCTACTTGATAATGTACATCATTCAGTACATGTAATTGTATTGTAATATAATATAATATCATAACCATCTGTTTATCAGTGTCATGAAACATGAGTGTCTTGGATCACATAATAAACCAGAAAAATCGGAGTATTGGCCATATTTTTACCTTGCCGACACCGGAAAAAAAAAAAAAAAAAAAAAAAAAAAAGGCCAATACTGCCGATACCAATACTATCGGCACATCCCTAATGTATATCATTATTTATGCATGTACAGTGTGTGTGTGTGTGTGTGTTTATATCATTCTGTTGTGGTCTTTGGTTTTTCATGTACAAAGTAGTTTTATCATTTTAACATTCATTATTCATCTATGTATTAGAAAGTGTTAAAGGTAAGACAGCAATGGTTTGAGACACAGACACTGCCATTCGCACTGTCCCATCATGTCTGCAGTGTGGTCGAGGCCGATGGCAAGAAAGAAAGCCAATTTTACCTCCTCTGAAAATGGTGCAGCCAGATGAACACCAGAACTTCCCACTCTCACCGGCAAAAGTTTGTTTATTTTCTGGCTGTCAGTCTCTCCCTCAACATTTGAGAGTGTAGCAGCCAGAGTGCTTGGCCTGGTGCTGCTTTGTTGAACCTTGACCTGTATTCATGTTGGCTGAGGAAGCCCTTAGCACCTCTTCCTCAGCAAGTTATTTAGCATATTGCACCTTTTTTTTTTTTTTTTTTCTTATGCTATTTGTGCTTTTTCAGTAGTGGCATAGATTGTGTAAATAGCATACCAGAGGGTATCAACATATGCCATTTGCAGAAATTAACTGTTAGGCAAGAAGTGTTAGGGAGCCCCCATAACTGATGAGAATATGAGCCCTTGGTCATAGATAGTATTGGTTGGTGCTTTTGTATATACAAATTTAGAGCACATTACTCAGTATTATTGTTTTTATTATTATTATTATTATTATTTGGCGCCTGGTGGTTTAGTGGGTAATTGCGGCGCTCCAATCGGATTGAGCCGATGAAGGTTTATATCCAAGGGGTGGTTGGAGTTTATTGCTCATGTAATGCCACTCAGGGATGAGTGAGGCTAGTCACTCTCATCTTAAATGTCAGGACCAAGTTGCCTAGCCCTGGGCTACTACGCTTCTCATGGGGCAACGTAGGATTGGATGATGGATGGATGGATGGATTATTATTATTTTATGTATTTCATTGATAATTCTGAAATACAGGTACTTTAGAAGAACTAAGCTACTTGCTTCAGTTCCCACTCTCACTATCTTTGTTAGTTTCTTCAAGCATTATTTTGGTTATACTTCGTATCAGTTGTTAACCATGGATCTATAAATATCATATCAGAAGTATACTGTAGATGGGGATCTAAGATGCACTTCAGTGTGTTTAGCTGAGGTGTCTTGAGGAATTTACAGATCTATCTGTCTATCTATCTATCTATTGCCAGACGCCTCAATCCCGTTCGGGATGGCCACAAACAAATCACCTCCACGTCGCCCTGTCCCCCACCATTTCACTGCCCCGCTCCCAACTCATACCCCCATCTCTCATATACCTCTCCACCCCATCCCTCCATCTCATCCTCAGCCTCCCCCTCCCTCTTCCCCCCTCCACCTCACTCACATACACTCTCTTCGTCAGTCTTTCACCCTCCATCCTCTCCACATGGCCAAACCACCTCAGTGTGTTCCTCATAATGCTTCCTGTCACATCCACATCAACACCACAACGCTCCTTTATATCCTCATTCGTCAGCTTGTCTCTCCATGTGACTCCACAGGCTCCTCTTAAATAACTCATTTCCACTGCTCTACCCTTGACTTGTGTCCTTCCAACAACGTCCAAGCTTCACTTCCGTACGTTAGAGTTGGTATCACGATACTGTCATTTAGTAACTTTTTCACTTCCATGCTCACTTCCCTGTTTCTTATCACTGCTTTCAGAGAACCAGCAACCTTTCTTCCCTGCTGTACTCTTTCAAGCACTTCACCCTCCAAACCTCCATCCTTACTCATCACACTACCCAAGTACTTAAACGTATATATATATATATATATATATATATATATATATATATATATATATATATATTGTGGTAGGTGGGGGTGCTCACCATCCACTCACTCAATGTAGTGCTGCTGTCAGGTGTCTGCCCTTTCCTCTCCTCTCTCCATTCCTTCCATCCTCTTCCGTCTTCCTTTACTTCATTCTTTTCTTGTCCTTCTGCCTACGGGTAACTTTACACTTCCTCTTCTGTCTTTCTTTCCTTCATTCTTTCCTCTTCCTTCTGCCTGTGGGTTACTCTACACTGAGTGACAAGCCAAATGGTTTCCTGTACACCAGGAAACCATTTACTATGCTGGTTGGTAACCATATAACCAAATTTTGGCGCCAGGTGGTTTAGTAAGTAATTATTGCGCTCTAGTCGGATTGAGCCGGTGAAGGTTTATATCCAAGGAGTGGTTGGGGTTGATTGCTCATGTAATGCCACATAGGGATGAGTGAGGCTGGTCACTCTCATCTTAAATGTCGGGACCAACTGCTTAGCCTCAGGCTCCTATGCTTCTCATGGGGCAATGTAGGATTGGAAGATGGATGGATGGATGAATATATATATATATACACAATGCTGGGAATGCTACTAATAAAAAATAGCGGCGCTCCCATTCCCATTACTAGCTCGAAAAAGTAGTTGCGTTACTGGTTTAGCTACTTTATATGAAATGTAGCGGCACTCCCGCTACTTTGGATAAGGAAAAGGTAGACAAAGGAAAGATTAATGAAAATCTGTGATTTAGCAATACACTATATACTGTTTTGATAATATTAGTCAGTCTGAGTCGTTATGTTGTGTACAAGTAATGTGTGCATACACTTATACTGGGGGGGGGGGAACATACTTGTCAGTGTCACTTTAATGAAGCTTAGAGCCGAAGGTACAGGAAAAAGCTATTTACTGTAAATTTTAACAAATGTTATTTTACAGTGCTACCTAGTATACCTACTGAAAGTAACATACGTAAATAAAAGGCAAAAATATGTGGCCTACCATTGATACATATTATATAGATTTATTATATTTTCAATTATACCTGTTTAAGATATGTACGAAAACGAAAGTAAAAATGAACTGGGGCTTTCTTGTAAAGGCTATTTATACAATAGCAATGTTTTTTTCCATTACTTTAAACTGAAAATAACATACTGTTACGAAATAACGTAGTGAGTAAGAATTAGTCTGAAAGAGAGTGAGGGAGAGAGCAGGAGTTAGAGACGAGGATAGGTGTGCGTGTGTGTGTGTTTGTGTGTGTGTGTGTGTGTGTGTGTGTGTGTGTGTGTGTGTGTGTGTGTGTGTGTGTGTTAGCATTGCCTACATCTAGCTGACATCCTTATTTATCTTTACTTAATTTAAATGATTGATAATTAATTAGCAAATTCCTCTCTATTTATTGCACATTACTAATAAATAATAATTAATAAATTACTGATATAATGTAGAACAAACATTATTAACTGACAGAATTGACAAAAGTATTATTTTTAGTCATTAATCAATACAACCAAACTGTTGGCATATCTGTATGTACTCACTGACTCCAGACCTGTATTCGTCGCGTGAGTAGCGAGGAGCACGGTAATGCGTGAGAGGGGCCAAAGAGTAGCGGCACTCTCAGTTCCGCTACTGACTAAAAGAATTAATGGTGTTACCTCCATCGCTATTAAAATTGTAGCACCGCTTTTCCTAGCTCTGTATATATATATATATATATATATATATATATATATATTATATATATATATATATGTATATATATATATATATATATATATATATATATATATATATATATATATTATATATATATATATATATATATATATATATATATATTATATATATATATAACAAACTGTTACTGTAATCATCCAGTGCTGTATTTTGAGAGTGCCACTTATGTTTATATTTTATAATTTGTAAAAACTTTATCAAAGACTTTTGGGTACCTGACACCAAGCCTTTATTATAACTTAGTAATTTTAAAGAGAGTCAAGGAATATAGATTTCAGTGCATTAAGCCTTGACCTGTTTTATTACAGTACAAGTATGTTGATAATATACTTGTTAATTCTAGTCTAGGTCTTGTAAATTTATCATTTTGTATTCTCCCCCTACAAGCAGTGTTTCTCGAGTTTTCTCCTGCAATCACTTCTTCACCATGTTTTCTCGTTTTCAGCATCCTTTGACGAACTCATTTTCTCCTGATATCCTTCTATCTGTTCCTCAGTGTCCACATGGTCAGTTTTACTTAACTCCTCCCCCTCCCATCCTTCTATCTGTTCCTCAGTGTCCACATGGTCAGTTTTACTTAACTCCTCCCCCTCCCCTGATATCTATCTATCTATATCTATATCTGTCTATCTATCTGTCTATCTATATATATATATTTGTATCTATACATATATCCATATCTATAACTATCTATCGATCAGTAGATAGATAGATAGATATAGATGTGTATATATACTGTACATGTATAGATAGATAGATAGATAGATATAGATGTATAGATATATGTATGTATATATATGTATTTTTTTATTTTTTCATTTATTTATTTAAGTAAAACATTCTTCTGTATTCCTCCAGGCAACTTTTAAAATGGCTGTTCTCTTACTTGCTCCATAAACAGTCATCAGGGTCAGTAAGTGGAAGTCTGGTTGGTTCGAAAGCTTCCACACCGAAGTCAACCTCCCTTGACTTACTGGCAGACCTCGCCGCCCCACCAGTCGACCCATTTGCCTCCCCCACCTCCCAGTCAGCCACTGCCGTATCCATCCCATCATTTGCAAACTTTGAGAATGCAAACATCTTCACCAATACTACAAGTGAGTTTGTCTAAGAGTTTTGTTGTGCAGTTTAGTTTAGAGCTGTGTGAATTTAACACCTTCAGTACAGTACTGTATTTTTTATTTTACGTGTGTGGGTGCTTACCATCCATTCACTCGATGTAGTGCTGCTCTCGAGTGACTACCCTTTCCTCTCTTCCTTCCTGCTTTCCTTCTGTCCTCTTCTGTCTTTCATTCCATAATTCTTTCCTCTTCCTTATGCCTACAGGTGACTCTGCACTCCTCCTCCTTCTGCCTTTTTTTCCTTCATTCTTTCCTCTTCATCCTGCCAATGGGTGACTACACTGAGTGACAAGCCAAATTGTTTCCTGTACACTGGGAAACCATTTACTATGCTGGGTGGTAACCATTTAACCAAATTATGGTGCCTGGTTGTTTAGTGGATAATAAGGCACTCCAGTCGGATTGAGCCTGTGCAGGTTTCCATATCCAAGAGGTGGTTGGGGTTTATTGCTCATGTATTGCCACTCAGGGCTGAGTGAGGCTGGTCACTCTTATCTTAAATGTCAGGACCAGCTTGCCCGTCCAAGGACTCCTACACTTCTCATAGGGCAACACAGGATTACATGATGATGATGATACTTCTGTACAATTTCATTCAACTTTGAAGAGACTTTGCGAACTTGAGGGGTTAAATGTAGCCTTTGTAACTTGTTAACTGCAACATGCAGTCACAGCCATTCTGAAGTGTGCTGAGACATACAGTTCCAGCATCAGGTTTATTTATTTAACTCTTACCATTTGGTGATGAGCCGTACAACCATTTTAGCTCAGCATTTGGGTTATGCTCTATTTTCCTCGCGTGCTGCCATTCTTGGGTTCTGAAGGTCCAGGCCCACAATGTCCGGTAAGTGGAGAGTCCGGAAAGTGGGTGTTCGGAAAGTACAGGGATTACTGTATATATATATACTCTGTATATATCTATATCTATATATATATATATTTTTTTTTATTTATATATATATACAGAGATAGCCCGATTATCCGGGCTATATGGTGTTAAGGGGTGCCTGATTAATCCGAAAGCACGATTAATCCGGCGGAAACACAAGTACTGTACTGTTAGACTGATTTATTTACCGGTAAATGTACACTTAAGTACCAGAAAGACCTTTCCAGTTCAATGTATATTCCTCCAGCTTGTTTCAGTATTTTTCAGACTATATTCAGTTCGGTAAATCACGTTTTCTTACTGAAAGATTTCCTCCCTGTTAGTATCGTCACGTTCTAAATCTGTACCTACGATTGTTTCCAGCACAATGGACGAAACTCATCGTACTCAAATGTGGACTTCGTTTCCCAACTTCCCAACTGAAGATTAGGTTAGGTTACATTATTTGGTGCAGTTAAGCTAGGTTAGGCCAGGTTTAAACACTTAGATTAGAACAGTGTCTTCTGCCATTACGTTAACGAATCAAAGAGTCGTCACACCAGAACAGATAAAAACAGCGGGGAAAGATTTAACAAGAAATGTTTATTTACCAACCCAGAAATAATCAGAAAAATATAACAGACTATCAGGATGAACTGATTTGGTAAGGTGCTTTTACTGCTTACAGCAAAGCGTATGTTTATCCCCCTCAAATACTCAATGTTCGTGAGTTCAGAAATTTGTGTACTGTACTCCCGTGGCAGACCTTGAAACCATTTTTTCAAAGTTATAAAGTCAGTTTCTTTTTCTTACAGATGTGAAAAGACTCGTCTGGTACACCTGGCTTTTTCCCCTCCTCCCTAAACCCATCTTGTGATTTGTTATGATTCGTGAAAGAAAATTAGGGGGCATGTTACATTAGAATTTAAACATAAAGTTAGGGTGCATGTTACTTTAGCATTTAAACATATCGGCGAAAACATCTGGGATGAAAGGACCGCCGAGCTGTTTGGGATTGTAGAGTAGGGTCGTATAAACATACCAGTGACCTTGGTTCCCTTCCCATAATTGTTCGCAGTTTTTATGGCTCTCCCTAACTTAACGTTACTGACACCGGTACAGTAAAGCATTGTTCAAGGCTAACAGCCATAAGGGGTTAATGGAATACATTATTGTTTGTATCAATACTCTCTTTCACACATACACGAACGAACAAAAGAATGTGCAATAAATGTACACTTAACTGTAAGGAGCAGAAATAACTGTATGCTCTGTCGGTCCGAAATGTGTTGGGAAGCGACATCGAACAATGAATGTGGAACTGAATGCCACCTTTACAAGAACACTTGAGATGAAAGTATTTTTTCTTATTAGTAAACATAATTGTTCCATTTCGTCCCCCTATAATTGTGAAACTCTTAAATTTTCGTCCAAGCATACAGCGTAATAACCTTACCAATTCAATTCATATTCTCTAGTTTGTTTTTGTATTTTTCTAGTTTGTTTTCTTATTATCATAACGTTCCTTAAGCCTTACCTACGTTTGTTTCCGGCATAATTGGAAGAAACTTACTCATAATTAGGGTGCATGTTACATTAGCATTTAAACATATCGGCGAAACATCTGAGATGAAGTGGCAGGCCGCCTGACTGAGATGGTAGAGGAGGGTCGTGAAAACATACCAGTGACCTTCGTTCCCTTCCCATAATTGTTCGCAGTTTTTTATAGCTCTCCCTAACCCAACATCCCTGACACCGGTACAGTAAAGCATTGTTCGAGGCTGACAGCTATGATGGGGTTAATGGAATGCATTATTGTTTGTATTAATTCTCTCTTTCACACATACAGTACACTTAAGAACGAACAAAAGAGTGAACAGTAAATGTAAGAGGAAGAAATAACAATGCTCTGTTGGTCCGAAATGTGTTGGGAGGCGCGATACCTAACGAAAAATGCAGAACTCAATGCTAACTTACGAGAACACATGAGATGAGTATTTTTTTTTTTTTTCTGATTAGCAGACATTCTTGTTTCATTTCGTTCCCTAAAACTAGGAAACCCATTACTTTTCGTCTAAGCATACAGCCTAAAGACCTCACCAATTTACTTCATATTCCTCCAGTTTGTTTTCTGTGTTTTTCTATTTTGAGGGTAGTAAATTACCTTCTCTTGCTGAAAGATTTTCTCTTTTATCACGTTCTTTAAGCTGTACCTACGATTGCTTCGGGCATAATGGATGAAACTCATCGTACACAAAAGTGGATTTAGTTTCCCAATTTCCCAACTGGAGCCCAGGTTAGGTCAGGTTAGGTTAAATTATTAAGTAGTTAAGCAAGGTTAGGCTACGTCAGGAGTAACAGTTGCCTCACCAAACTCCATCCTACCACCCTTGTGATCGAGTTGTGAGCAGGAGGTGTGGGTGGGGGCAGGGTGAGCAAGACTCTCTCTGGTTTATCCATGCCCCTCTCCCTAGAAACTGGATGCTTCCTGTTTAAACCGGAGCTATCGTACGGATAATTCTATGAATTACTATACCACTGAACCATTGGGTCACGGCCCGGATATACCGAAAGCTGGATAATCCGAGCCTGGATAATCGAGCTTCCACTGTATATATATATATGTGTGTGTGTGTTTGTGTGTGTGTGTGGATCGGGTGATTAGAGAAATAAAAATGTAGGAAATGGAGAGAGGGATGGCATTGGTGATGCATGGAATATCTCAGATTTGTTGTATTCTGATGATGCATTGCTGCTTGCAAGTATCGAGCACAAACTTGGTAGACTAGTGCAGAGTTTTGCTGATGTCTGTGAACGTCATGCTATCTATCTATCTATTGCCAGACGCCTCAATCCTGTTTGGGGTGGCCACAAACAAATTGCCTCCACGTCGCCCTGTCCCCCGCCATTTCACTGCCCTGGTTCCAACTCACACCCCCCTTTCTCATATACCTCTCCACCCCATCCCTCCATCTCATCTTTGGTCTCCCCCTCCCTCTTCCCCCCCTCCACCTCACTCACAGACACTCTCTTCGTCAGTCTTTCACCCTCCATCCCCTCCACATGGCCAAACCACCTCAGTGTGTTCCTCATAACGCTTCCTATCACATCCACATCCACACCACAGTGCTCCTTTATATCCTCATTCGTCAGCCTGTCTCTCCATGTGACTCCACAGGCTCCTCTTAAGTAACTCATTTCCACTGCTTTCATTCTTGACTTGTGTCCTTCCAACAATGTCCAAGCTTCACTTCCATACTTTAGAGTTGGTATCACAATACTGTCATGTAGTAACTTTTTCACATCCATGCTCACTTCCCTGTTTCTTATCACTGCTTTCAAAGAACCAGCAACCTTTCTTCCCTGCTGTACCCTTTCAAGCACTTCACCCTCCAAACCTCCATCCTTACTCATCACACTACCCAAGTACTTAAACGTACTCACATTTTCCAATTCCTCACCATCCAACCTCGCTGTACATTCACTGACTTCACTTCTCTCAAAGACCATCACTTTACTCTTCCCTACATTCACCTTTAGATTCCGTTTCTTACACACTCTCCCAAACTCATCCACCAAGCCTTCCAGCTCCCCTTCGTCTTCACTCAACAACACAGTATCATCTGCAAACAACAGTACAAGGATTTTCCAGACGCTATCCTCTCTTACCAGAGCCACTCCATCATCCACTACCCTACCATGTACCTCTTTAATTACCCCATCCATGTACAGATTGAACAACCATGGAGACATGACACATCCCTGTTTCAACCCAACCTCCAAAGGGAAAAATTCACTTAGTTCACCATCCACACGTACTGCATCCATAGCACCATCATACATACTCTTCACAACATTCAACAACTTCCCATCTACTCCATATATTCTTAATACTTTCTACAATCCTTGTCTATCCACCCTGTCATATGCTTTCTCCAAATCCATGAAAGCCGCATACAACTTCTTTCCCTTCTCTAGAAACTTTTCCACTAAATATCTAAGAATGAATATCTGATCTACACAACCTCTTCCCTTCCTAAAGCCTCCCTGTTCTTCTCCAACTAATTCCTCTGTTCTTTCTCTAACTCTGTCAGTAAGTATCCTACCATACACTTTTCCTATTATACTAAGAAGACAAGTGCCCCTGTGATTACCACACACTTCTTTTTCCCCTTTTCCTTTGTACAAGGGAATAATTATACCTGACTTCCAATCCTCCGGGACTCTACCTTCCTCCCAGGCCAATCTGCACATCTTCCAAATCCATTCTATTACTATCTCTCCCTCTTGCCATGAGAGTAAATATAGAAAAGAGTAAAGTGATGGTAATCAAGAGAGATGGTGAATTCCAGTGTGATGTTACAGTGAATGGAGAGAGACTGGAATTGGTGAGGGAGTTCAAATACCTGGGTACAGTGATAGAAAAGAAAGGAAAATTTGCAAAAGAAGTGGAAAGTAGAGTGACACAAGGAAAGAAAGTAGCTGGTATTGTGAAGGCCTTTTTAAGAAACAGAGGCTTAAGTGCTGCAGCTGCGTGAGGCGTACATGAAGGAGTGTTAGTGCCAGCATTAACATATGGGTGTGAGACTGTGGTGTGGCATGAAAATGATAAGTCAAGAGTGAGAGCAGTGGAGATGGGACTGCTGAGAAATGTATGTGGAGTACAGAGTGTGGATAGGATACGAAATAATGTGATTCGCGAAAGATGCAGAGTGAGGAAGTCGATGGACACTAGATTCGAAGAGAGTGTACTGAGATGGTGTAGTCATATGGGGTGAATGGATAACAATAGAGTGGGGAAAAAGGTATATTTGAGCAAATTTGAAGGAAGGAGGCGAGGTAGGCCAAGGAGAAGGTGGAAGGATATAATGGATGAGTGTATGATGAAGAGAGATATGAAAGTTGGTGAGGCTAGGGGACAGATAAGAGATCGAGTTGGCTGGATGAATGGTGTTAGAAGTGCATGATCAGGGATTTGGGAGCTCTTTTTAATGTGACAGCATTCGGATTGACTCTGTCAGATACATTTATGTGAAGCTACAGAATGTGGTGAAAGTTTTTTGGTGTATCAGATAGAGCCAGGATTCCAGGGGCTTGAATGATGAGTGAATGGAAGTGTGGCCCATTGAATTTGGCAAACTTGGGCTGGCCGGATGCTGCTAGTCCTCACCCTGCCCGAGGATGGGAAAGGAGATCTGGATGATCATAATGATGATGATGATTAATATTTTTATATTAAAGGAGCCATTTGATAATCACTGTGCAATACATGTTTTTCTGCTTCCAGCTTTAAATTATTTTAAAGGGTATTAGGAGACATTAATACACTGAAAAGTATGTAGCATCTTTGCCATTGCCCAGATAATAGAAAACATAAAATAAAGCACATAACTTTGTGCTTCCCTAAAAGTACATAACACCCACTCGTTAGGCAAATACGAAAACACATAAGATTTTCGTTTTCGTTTTCATTTTCGTGTTTTAAGGCTCCAACATGCTTGCATGTGTCGGCCTTGGTCACCTAATGGCGGCTCTCCATGCTGCACGATCCATTGCAGCCTCCCTGTTCAATCCCTTAACCCTGAGGTCACACTTAATGACCTCGTCCCATGTCTTTCTCGGTCTACCCCTCATAACCCCACCCTCAATATTAACACTTCTTACCTTCCTCACCCAGTTATCATCCCCCATCCTCTCCACATGTCCAAACCATCTCAATCTACCTCTCCTCATCGCAACACCAATACACTTCAGTCCCATCCTACCTCTCAACTCTTCCATCGTAAACCCAGCCCCTCCAGGCCTTGGACGCAGGGACGCACTGCACATCTACCTAATCATTGACATTTCTGTACATCTGAGCTGGCGAATATCTTCCTCCTTCACTGCCCAGGTCTAACTACCATACAGCATTACACTCCTAACACATGCTGCATACAACGACCCCTTACCACGTAGGGAGAGTCCTCTCAATGTCAGGAGAGGCAAGAGCTCCCTGAACTTCTTACAACCACTTCTCACCCTAGCCACAGAGCTAGCTCCAGCCCCACCTCCAGCACACAACATGTCTCCCAAATAACAAAACTCTCCCGCACACTCAAGAGATTCACCAGCAAGTTCAATCCTTTCACGTCTGACAATCTCCACCTGCTCACACCGACACGCCGTACACATAAAATCAGCATTATCTCGCAATCTACCTCTGATACCACTACATCTCTTATGCACCCATTTATCACACACACCGCACAAGATGGAATTACTTCCCACGCCCTTGTGGCAACTTCACATGGCCACTCTCTCTCGTCTTTGACAGTACCGCCACCAACCCTAGATATCATCACTTTTGTTTTATCTGCATTTACCCTTAAACCCTTGTGCTCCATACCATCTCTCCACTTCCTAAACCTTTCCTCCACCTCCCTTTCATTCTCTGCAATCAACACCAAATCATCAGCATACAACAACTCCCACGGGAGTCCGTTTCTAAAGTCACGTGAAAGGGCTTCAGGTACCATGATAAACAACATGGGACTCAAAACTGACCCCTGATGCACACCAACATTCACGGAAAACTCATCACTCAAATCTTCATTCACTCTTACCTGGGTGTGAGCACCCACATACATAGCCATAACCACCCTAACCAGCCACTCCTCCAAGCCAAGCTTTCTCATTACCCACTTCACCACCTCTCTAGGGACTCTGTCAAAGGCCTTTTCCAAATCAACAAAAACAAAATAAAGATCCCTTCTCCTACCAATATATTTTTCCTGAAGCTGTCGAACAATGAATATAGCATCAGTGGTCCCCGTACCTGGCATAAACCCAAACTGCATCTCATCAATATTCACTCTTTCTCTAATCATACCTTCTAAAACTCTCTCCATTTTAATTAAAAAAAAAAAAAAACTACATGAAATCTTGGTCGTTAATCATTTATGAAATGCATTATATATTTAAACTGACAGTCATTGGTTAAATAATGAAATGCCCCATAAAATCTTGGCCAGCCATTAGCCATAACATGAAAAAATTTGCATTTAAAAATATGCAGCGTCTTGGCCATTAGTTAACTACAGGCCAGATCAGCCTACAAAACTAATGCGTAGTGGTATAAAAGACATACGCTTTCATCTCAGAGATTGGACATAACTCGCTAGTAGTCAAGGATGTCCTTCACATATATCATGATTAAAGCTGCTTTCCATAACACAAAGCATGAATGGTACAAGGCATGCCAATCACATACTTTATACTCAGTCCAAGTTGGTTTGAAGGTAAATGCTCCACCTCTGGGATTTGACATCAAAATTGATCCACATACAGTCCACTATGATTGGCTGGTGGTGTGACACACACACACACACACACACACACACACACACACACACACACACACACACACACACACACACAGACACACGTTCCCGCTTGCCAACTGGTGGATGGGAGTTCGCGCCTCGCTCAGGTTGCGAAAAGTTTCACTGACGAAGTGGGTGGTTACTGTCCCCCTTGAGCAAGGGGACGGGTGTGTGCGTGTGTGAAGGTCACAGCCTTGCCCTTAGATCGGACTATATGAGCTCTCAGCTCCCTTCCGGGAGGGTAAAAGCTGACAATCACGACCATCAAGTGATCCTGACCGACCCTGTGAATTACACACACACACACACACACACACACACACACACTTCAAACTGAATCAGATCGTGTCTTGCCGTGACTCAGTGCTCTCACCTTCTTATTTATACTCTGTACAACATCACGATAAACAATATAATAATTTTTTTTTTTTCTCTCTCCCTCTCTCTCTCTAGCGAGCGAGCGATCGAAAAAAGGAAACATAAGAGGGGTATTGATAATGGATTTGATGTAGAGATAAGTTTCATAATACATAAGGAAGAGGGAAGTTAAAATGAAAAGCAGCCAAGAGTGTGTGCGACCTGAGGAGGGAGGCTAATTCTCAAGGGACTATACACAATATTCTGGTGTGTGTGTGTGCGCACGCATGCGCCCCTCTCTCTCTATCATACTCCAGGACTTGTACTGTACGAGTCCTGTCGTACACTTTGTTCCACGTCAATAAAGTCATTACCAGTATATGCAGTCCTTTCACTTCCACTGTTCTGTCACCCTGTTTTTATTTTCCCTCAGCTTATCGCCTCTTTGTCTCATAAACGTAGCGTACCAGCGTACAGTGCCCCATTCCTTTCATCCCGTCCTCTTCCAACACTACCCCCTCGCTCTCTCTCTCTCTCTCTCTCTCTACATTTATATATATATATATATATATATATATATATATATATATATATGAATGTATGTATGTATATACGTTTTTGCTTACATTTTGTTGTGGTGTGTTTAGAGAGAGAGAGAGAGAGAGAAAGAGAGTGCAATGGAGGGAAGAAAGGGGTTGAGGAGTGGCAAGTATGGACAGGTGGATCTTGCGACCTGTGATTCCCTTCAGCCCTCCATGGAAATCCCCTGGGACGTTAGCGCAGTGTGAGCCTCTTGGCTGCTATTCATTTTAACTTCCCTCTTCCTTATGTATTATGAAACTTATCTCTACATCAAATCCTTTATCAATACCCCTCTTATGTTTCCTTTTATCGCTCACTCAAGAGAGAGTGAAAGAGAGAGACAGAGAGAGAAATTTATTATATTGTTTATCGTGGATGTTGTATAGAGCATAAATAAGAGGGTGAGAGCATTGAGTCAGGGCAAGTCATGATTTGATTCAGTCTGAAGTGTGTGTGTGTGTGTGTGTGTGTGTGTGTGTGTGTGTGTGTGTGTGTGTGTGTGATTACGTGCCTGTCACCCCACCAGCCAATCATAGTGGACTGTATGTGAAGCGATTTTGACGTCAAATCCCAGAGGTGGAGCATTTACCAACTTGGTAAACCAACTTGGACTGAGTATAGTAGTATGGTGTAGTGTAGTGGTTTATATTACACAAAAAATGGCGTGGTTCTCTAAATTTTCGGACTGTTCAGTAAAGTCTGTCTTTATTCACATTGGAAAGCTAAGCGATGAAGATTCTCTGGTTTAAGTGAGGAATGCTTTTTGGTCGCATTGTCTCCTGTAACAATGAATATTCATTGTGAAGTTACACTTGAAGCTGGGCAACACTAATGCACACAAGCGCTGGTAGCTTACACTTGATCGCCTTCACATACACACCATGAGAAGACATTACAGTAGATATAAGTACAGAGTTGCAAACCTTGTACTGTATAGTGCATTAATGAAAAAGCAGTGGCAAGATCAATAAGTAACTTTTTTATGTGAACTAATTGACTGTTTTGGTGTAGTAGCTGAGCTTAAATGAAGTTACCAAATGTTGTTAATCCCCTCATCCCCCTGTTGCCTCATGTTCTAGCTACAGACTTTCTCATTATATGCAATAAATCTCCTCTTACTTATACTTACATGAGAGATTGTAAACATGGTGACAAAATGAAGAATGTCAGAATTAATAGTTGTGGGCAGTTTGCACTTATGTTGGCTGTATGCAAATACAGTTTATCCCCTAACCCTGGGGGCCGTCACTTTCGTGACTAAGTACCATACTGCGGGGCGTCACTTTTGTGATTCAGGGATTTTTTAAATCACTTGTGCTTTCAAGTGCAGTCTTGTATCATCTATTAGTACTGCCAGTGTGTAGCTATAGGCAGCGCTGCTAATACAGCTAGTACTCGCATCCAGTGTTACCAATTTAGCCATTTTTCTGTGTTTGCCTCGCCTCCCCACCTCCCCTCCCGTACCCCCTCCCCCGCATAGCTACAACCAGGCCACACAACGCAACACCTAGCCAGTTTTTTCCATTCGCTTTTTCCACTGAAATGTGCCCTATGCCCTATTCTTATTAGAAAAAATATATATAGAAAAAGGAAAAAGCTAACTGATACTGCCATTGGCCATGAAGTAGCTAAATTATCACCTAGCAACACCCCACGTGCACTTGGTCACTAATTTTCCCTGTTAATTACCCATTGAAATGTCCCTTATGACCTGTTCTCATACTACAAAATATATATAAAAAAAGGGAAAAGGATAAGTGATACTTCCATCGACCAGCAAGTAGCTAATTTATTGTGTATTTAGAGCGTTGCTATCCCCATGGGAGGGGCACAGCGCGGTCCAGTCATCCACGCGGGTAAGGGGTTATGGACATTGACCCACATGGTCACCATACTTACCTACTACCAGTAGACCCAGTATACCTCAGTCTCAAGTCACCCTTACGTAATTATATATATATATATATATATTTTTCCTTACAACCTTTGAATGATTTTCTGTAAGACTATTCTTTATAGGCTCCAGAAGTGTCAAGTTAATACTTTCACACAGAAGCAGACTAGACAGTGAATAAAGTCTTGAATAAAATGCTTATAAAATATTTCATCCTTCCCTCTCCTATCTGCAGATATTGAGATCAACAATATGTACTGGTTTGGCATAAGCTGAAATGCAAAAAATCGATGATGTATCATTTTGAGAATTCGTATCTATATATTACAGCACTACATTGTTGTCAATCAGCATTCCTTGTGTTAAATCTGAACTAGGTATTGTCTGAGCATGCTTGCCAATATTATTTGTTTGTGTGCTTTATTTGTACATTATTATACAACATACATTAGGATTTTTTGTGTAAAATGGTCTTACTCCCATTGGATTGATTAAAGGTGAATGAGCTAATGTCAGTGCCTCTTCATGGAATTAGCTGATCTTCTTTTCAGTTTCTTCTCCATTTAGTTCAGATATACAGTATTTATCATGTATTGTTGTTGTTGTATATCAGCTGTTGTTGATATTTCATAATGATAATGAAAATGCATCAGTCATTCTCTCCAGTAATCTCAGACAGTTTTACCGATCAGGTCTGTCCAAGTAACATCAGTATAGTAAAACCTCACTATAACGGACTAGTTGGGGCCCAAGCCATTTGGATAAAAGCGAAATTCTGATAAAAACAACATCTGGATTTGCCCCTGCTAACCTGGACTTTTTTCGAGATATCAGACATTAGTCCGGATTGCACCAGCGGGTTTTAAACTGTTTTCACTACCATTGCAGTACTGTACTGTATTATACATTCACTACAAGAATCAAATTGTATAATATACATAATAATACTGTACTGCACGTTGATAAACATGTCTTTTATTTATCTTATTGTGGTAATCATAGCTGAAGTGGTCAGGCAGTCCAGACTGCTTGTGGCTTAATTTAGTCTGGTAGCTTCTCGATTCCAATAAAAGCGACTTTGGGTCTGTTGAAGCCCGTTATATCAAGGTTTTACTGTGATAAATATGTACATATATATACTGTATACATATATACTTTTTAATGATCCCTGTCAGATATTGCAGCATACCTCTCCCTCTTGGCCCAGTAACAGAACACAATGACTTGCACTGTGCCACATGCTTATAATTCATCACTGTAACCAAACCATGGCTGTAGTCTATGTTCTCTGCTATATTCTCTGTAGGTGCTCCTCTCTAGTTCTTCTGGTGATGTTCTCTTGCTATTCTCTTCATTACTTTTAGTTTTTATTATATATATACATACCTATATTATTCACCATTTGAAATGATCATCATTGTCTCAAACTTTTGGAAAGAGTGCATACCAACATCACCAGTGGATGGTTTCTCTCTCCCCAGCAGACCAACCCTCACAGAACCAGAGCCCCCAAGATGATGATCCATTTTCTCTGACTCCTCCACCTTCTCCCCTTCCTTCCCGCTCCCCTTCCCGTTCCCCCACCCCTTCCTCCAGCTCTCGTTCCTCACCTGACCCTTTGTGGGATGAGTGTGGGGAGATCAATCCTGGGACCCCACTCATCCCTATTGCAGAATCCTTCATGACCCCAGCCCTGGTGGGTGATGCCTCCACCAGAGCCACTAACAAGAGCAAGAGTAGCAATCCCCCAGTGGTATTTGCCTCAGGCGTGAGTGCACAGTATGTCTGTCCTCCCACTAACACTGGGGGTGGATGGGGGCGGGAGGAGACACGTAACCACCATTCCCATACCTCTTCTACCAGACACAGGCACTCATCATCCAACAGTGTCCCTCCCAGTGATGCACAGAAAGACAGGGAACCAACTGCAGCTGATGCACTATTGGGTGAGGAAAGATCATCATCTCCTACTGTTAACAGGGCCCTAACTCCGTCTCAGGAGGACACTTCCTCCTCCAGAAGCAGCCCCTTCATGATGCGGAAAAAAGTGCCTCATTCTTCTTTGGGTCACCACAGCTATTCATACTCTTCTCTGGATATGTATGCAAATAAAATGAGCTTAGAACCTGAAGGAGGCTCCAAAGACACATTCGATCCACATGCCAAAATTGGGGCAAAGAGTTTTGCAGCTTTCCTGTTAAACTCTAAACGTATTGGAGCTTCTTATCAGAACTTGCGTTCAGAATTAAAGAAGGCTGGAGTAGATGACAAGAGAAACTTTGAGAAAAAGGACAGGTTGGATGATGAGGGCATTTCCTCCAAACTAGAAAAGGAGGTAAGTAAATCCTTGGAATTCCTAGCTAAAGATAACACTAACCAGTTTGCCAGTGAGAGTGCCGATCTTCCCTCCTCACCAAAGCAGCTTCTCGGAGCTGCTGCCGATTACAGTGTGGTGGCCTTGGATCCTCCTCCGCAAAAGAGGCCAGAGGCATCAAAGCCTATCCCCATCATCAAGCGGCTCTTGGCTCCCTCTGGTAGTAGCAGTTGTCCCATGCCCTGCCCCTTGCGTGCCTCGCCACTTACTAACCCATCTGTCTCGTTCTTGCAGCCCGCTACTAACCCCCATCAGGACTCTGCGTGGGGCGGCAGGACCGGGGGCAGCCTGGGGAGGGATAGTGGTAGTGATGCATTCCTGCATGAGTGTTTAAAGCAGCAACAACAACAGCAGCAGCAGCAGTGTGACATTAGCATGACCCCTGCTGATTACCTTCTTGCAGGCACCACCACCACCAGCAACAAACCAACCCCCTCGGGCCCGCACCTCCCTTTCTCCAGTAACCCTCTCACCCCTATGACCCCCAACTCCTCCTCCCACACCTCCTCCACTTCGTCGGGCACCCAGGCTGTTCCCAATGCTGCACAGCTGGCCAACAGACAACCCACACAGGACCGCTATGCTGCCCTGAAGGACCTTGATGAGGAGTTCAAGACACAGAAAGAGTCAGAGACCATATCATCAAGTGAGTTCAGTAAAATAAAACATTGTTACTATCTAAAATTTTTAGAAAACAGATGTATATGTGAAGTTTTTCTGGACACTCAACCCAAAACTGCAATGGTACAGTCAGATTTAGCTGTACAGTAGAGCCTAACAGCTATGGACTAATGGGAAGAGGGGGGGTTCAGATGCAGACTGTCCAGAGTTGCCAATGAACACAGTCAGTTTATTAATATTCCTAAATCATGACCCATATATGAAGGCTACATGCTTCAGTAATGATCTGAAGATACAGTAATATAAAATTAATATAATTGTACCATTATGTAGTAGATGATAAATATTTACCTTAAATGACGAGGTGAAAGGAACTCTTGCCAAGACCATATAGTAGATGAGTGAACAGTTCATTTATTGTACGTATGCATCAGAAGTAGTTCGTGTTGCTGAAATATTACCAGAAGTACTTGCAACTGGGTTTAAGAACATATCCACTTTCATTTGTTTACCTTGCTGATGTTGTTCCTTGATGATTTCTCTCAAATTCCAAATGTGTTCATAGTAGGGTTTTGCTACTTGGTTTTTGGTTGTCAGTTTAGTTGAAAATAACTTTCAAAACTGGCACAGTACTGATTTGGGGCTTAGCAACATCACATCTGTCCTTGTCACTGCTACTCTTCGCTTTATCACCAATGCACACCTCCCGGGTGGTTTCTTCCTCAGAGATCATCTGGTAAGCCAGATCACCATTGTCGTTTGCACCCCATAACTCAATACGTTTTAAACTAATGTCTAGTTTCATCAGTGTTGTACACTTTAGATTATTGAAGCTCTTCCCAGGTTCTCTGCTAACTGTGTAACTGCACAAAGTGAAGCTTAACCAGTCACACATATGCAACCACTTCTTATTTGCACATGTCACCTGTAAGCAGCCTCTTCTTTCATATGTTTTCTTCATGATATTGATCCACTATTACATATATTTTCATGTACAGTGTATTTCAGGACAAATTGAGTTAGTTTTTCCCTTGACTTTCTTGATGTTACACACTGTTTTTTCACTCCATATTCTTCACACACATGTGACACAGGCACCCTGATTCAGATTCCCTCATCAGTTCAAGTTTTTGTGCATGATATCCCCTCCTCCTTCTGACTCAGGGCATAGACTTCACAGCCTGTTCCCAAGGCCAAGTAGTCCTCCTCCATATACCTCCACATGTCATGACTTCAGAACTAACACCCACCATCCATATTGAATACAGTAAACTCTCAGTTACTATCCATCATAACAATATCCATCCTACCTCAACATCCGGTAAAATTATGCAACATCCAATGCCGAAACGGGATGTAACTGGCAGTTCTGTCTACAATCTGGCATTGAAGAGTATCAGCCAGCTTGTAAGCTGTAGCCAACCGGTGCTGTAGCACTGCATTACTGTACTGTATCATTATTTTATTTTATTTTATGCTTAGTTTTTATCTTTTATTCATGAGAAAGTTTTTAGGATACAGGCTCGATACAGGTAATAACACAATATCCAGCTTGACATCGAATGTTGATCCGATGGGGGTACTATGCAACATCTGGCATTTTGCTTTATGCAGTGTAGGGCATGGGTGAAATTAAAACAGATAATTGAGAGTTTATTGTACATGCTACAGCTTTCTCATAAAGGACTGGTGTATTGGTATTAGCGGGAGTATTTTTACATGTCAGTGAGTCTTTTGGTAGATCATGAAAGTCTGCTTTATGAAATTCAGATCCTTAAACTGTTCCGTGTCCCCATTGGGATTCGAACCTGGGTCCAAAAGACTGCAGACCACCTCTCTGCCCATTCAGTCACCGCCTCTCCCATCTACCTATCTATCTATTGCCAGATGCCTTAATCCCATAAGGGGTGGCCACTAACAAATCACCTCCATGTCGCCCTGTCCCTGGCCATTTCATTGCCCTGATCCCATCTCACACCCCCTTCTCTCATATACCTCTCCACTCCATCCCTCCATCTCATCCTTGGCCTCCCTCTCCCTCCCTCCACCTCACTCACATACACTCTCCTAGTCAGTCTCTCACTCTCCATCCTCTCCACATGTCCAAACCACCTCAGTGTGTTTCTCCTGATGCTTTCTATCACAGCCACATCCACACCACAACATTCATTCACTTCCTCATTTGTCAGTCTGCCTCTCCATGTGACTCCACATGCTCCTCTCAAGTAATTCATTTCGACTGCTCTCACTCTTGACTTCTGTCCCTCCAACAAGGTCCAGCTTCACTTCCATATGTTTAGAGTTGGTATCACAATACTGTCATGTAGTAGCTTTTTCACTTCCATGCTCACTTCCCTGTTTCTTATCACTGCCTTCAAAGAACCAGCAACCTTTCTTCCCTGTTGCCCCCTTTCAAGCACTTCACCGTCTAAACTTCCATCCTTACTCATTACACTGCCCAAGTACTTAAATCCACTCACATTTTCCATTTCCTCCTCATCCAGCCTCACTGTACACTCACAGACTTTGTTTCTCTCGAAGACCATAACTTTGCCCTACCCTACATTCACCTTTAGATTCTGTTTCATACACACTCTCCCAAACTCATCCACCAAGCCTTGCGGCTCCCCATCATCTTCACTTAACACAGCATCATCTGCAAACAACAGTACAGGTAGTTTCCAAACATTGCCCTCACTCACTAGGGCTCGCTCCAGCATCCACTGCCCTGCCTTGTATCTCTTTTATAACCCCATCCATATACAGATTGAACAACCATGGAGACATGACACATCCTTGTTTCAATCCAACCTTCATATAGAAAAATTCACTCAGTTCACTATCCACACGCACTGCAGCCCTAGAACCCTCATACATACTCTTCACAGCCTTCAACAACTTCCCATCTACTCCATATATTCTTAATACTTTCCACATTCCTTGTCTATCCACCCTGTCATATGCTTTCTCCAAATCCATGAAGCCACATACAACTTCTTTCCCTTCTCTAGAAACTTTTCCACCAAAGATCTGAGAATGAATGTCTGATCTACACAACCTTTTCCTTTCCTAAAACCTCCCTGTTCTTCTCCAACTAATTCCTCTGTTATTTCCCTAACTATGTCAATAAGTATCCTACCATATACTTTTCCTATTACACTAAGAAGACAAATACCCTTATGATTATGACACACTTCTTTTTCCCCTTTTCCTTTATACAGGGGAATAATTATACCTGACTTCCAATCCTCTGGGACTCTACCTTCCTCCCAGGCCAATGTGCACATCTTCCACATCCATTCTGCTGCTATCTCTCCCCCATGCTTCAACATTTCACCACACACTCCATCAATTCCTGGGGCTTTCCCCATTTTAACTTTTCTTCATTGCTTCCACAACTTCCATCCTACTGATTTCTTCCTCTCTTCTCACATCCCTTCTACTCCTAGCCATTCCCCAGCCACTTATACTTGCATTACTTTCATTCTTTATATTCAACAATTCCTTACAGTGTTCTCTCCATCTGCTCACTTTTTCTTCCTTCTCCACTAATAATCTACCATTTTTATCTTTCACTCCCCAACTAACTTCTTTGGCACCCTGTCTAACTTTCTTTACCTCTTTCCAGAACATTTCCTTACAATCCCTCCACTTGTTCCTTCCAAATTCCTTATCCACTCTCTTCTTACTCTATCTTACTAATCTTTTCACCTCTCTCTTCCTCTCCCATGCTTTCTCATAATACCTGATGTATCTCTTGATGTCCCAGTTCATTGAAATGGGATATGATGAACAATAACTGAAGACTGTTTAGTTTAGGGAACTCAATGAAACACATGAATAATGGATGTAAAACAAATTATGGTGCACACCAGGCAACAATGCACGGCCTAGTGGACACCTCGCAAATCAAAGGTCTTAGCAGATTATTCGAAAAGAATTGTGTCTGCAGACAAACAGATCAGAACCAACAGATTGTTTCCATTTCTTTTGAAATTGTTTTCAATGGTCTACTGTATTTTGCCTTTGCCATACTGCTTCCTGTGCTGGGATATATTTCAAGTGTACTTCAGTATGAGGGCATTTAACCCCTTAACCGCGGGGCGTCACTTTCGTGACGCTTGGGAGCAAGGGATCATACCGCGGGGCGTCGCTTTTGTGATTCTGTGTTATTTTGAATTCACCCGGGCTTCCAAGTGGGGGCTTGTATCATCTATCAGTACTGCCAATGTCCAACACTAGTCAGCACTCCTAATCTCATCTGTACTCCCATCCATTGTTGACAATTTAGCCCATTCTCCCCGTTCTTGACTCCCCTCCCTACCCCCCCTCCATTACCCTATCCTCTCACCTGCCCGGCCGTGCTACGCTAAGTAAATCTTCCCTGGAATTTTTCACTGATTTCATCCATTGAAATAAGCCCTATGTCCTATTCTTATACCAAATAATGTATACAAGAAAGAAATAAGGTAAGTGAGAGTGCCAAACACCTGGAATTGGCTAATTATCACCTGACAACACCTCACGTGCACTCGTTCGCTAATTTTCGCTGTTTTTTTCCCCTTGAAATATGCCGTATAATCTATTTTCGTAATAAATATACATGTAAGGAGGGAAGGGAGAAGCCTAAGTGATATTTACATTCACCTGGAACTACCTAATTTATAATGTACAGTAATCACTCCAATATCCGGATCAATAGAGCCATCGGTAGGTTCGGATATTGGTTTTGTCCGGATATTGGGCCCCAGCTTATGGACTTGTACTTACGGACCCTAACACAGAGAAACACCTATACAACTCCCTCCGGACATGCATAGCACCTATTTAACACCCAAATCACACCAATAAGGCACATAAATGACTGAAATAAATGCAATAGACACATAAAATGTGGGTTTAGAAGTATGTTCATACATTAATAAACATTCTGGTACTTATGGACTCTAACCGAACCTAACCTAACCGAACCTAACCGAACTCTGAAAAACACATTCCTACTGCACATGCATGAGGTAAGTTTAGTATGGAAAGAAGTACAGTATGACACTTTCTGGTAAGTATAGTATGGGAAAAAATACAATATGAAACATTCTGGTAAATATAGTATGGAAAATAGTACAACATGAAACATTTTGGCTACTTACAGCAAGTCCCTGGCCACCTCGATGAATAACCGCTCCTCTCGGACTCTGACAGTAAGAACGATTTCCTGAAGCACTTGCACTACACTCTTCCTGAAGTCTTGCACTGAACTTAGTCACTAACACACAGAAGTCCGTTCTTTTCACAGTGTTCACTTTAGTCCAAATAATGTTCCATTAAATTTAAGTGTTGCACATTAACTTTTCCCAAGTTTTTTTAAGTTTCCAAAGCCAAAACAAAGAAGGTTAGTTACGTTAAATTTCTTTTCTACTTAGTCTTTTCTCCCAACTTGAAAACCTTAACACAACACACCGTTTTTTTCACTGCACAACACTCAAAATTCCCGTGTGGTCTAGTGGAGAAGTTCTTGCTGTTTATTCACTGTCAGAGCCCGAGAGTATCACTGGCAGGCGTCCAAGGGGTGCATCGGTGGGTAGTGGTGATGGCGCACCGACTACAGAAGACTCTGAAGACAGCCGCAAACTCACACGTCGAGCGGTGACTCCACTGTAGCTGATGTGCTGGGCTGTGGCTCGGAGCATGAGGGCCTGTCTTGGGGAGGCAACGGAGTGGAACCAGGGCTTGGCACAGCGGGGGTCACGGGCCTGAACAAACTGTCAATCGTTGACTGACGCAAGGACCGACGATTCTGGCGATTGATGATGCGCTGCCGGAAAGCACGCACTTCCT
Source organism: Coenobita brevimanus (assembly GCF_032717465.1). NCBI lineage: Eukaryota > Metazoa > Arthropoda > Malacostraca > Decapoda > Coenobitidae > Coenobita > Coenobita brevimanus. The sequence goes on from NC_137018.1 coordinate 45,951,395, forward strand.
CCACGAGTCCCAAGGGCCCCCTCTCCCTGTCGCAGTCCGGGTGTTCCAGGTAGTCTAGGACTCCGAACTCTAGATGTTCCCCGGAGTGCGCTCAGCTTGGGGATGGCTGGAGTAGTGTCCTGCTGGGCGGAGTCTGCATCATCATCGCCGTCGTCGGAATCTTCAAGTTCGGGACTGACACCAGCAACCGAAGACGCGATCTCGATATCAGACAACGTCTGATACCCAGGATCGCCTCGCCCTCGTCGTCGTCCAACCACTCACGAACATCGTCCACATCAACATCGTCAGCCGTGCGCATAGCCGTGCATGGAAGTCATCCACGTCAAACCCTAGGAAATCGTATCTACATCTGTTCCGAGAAGCAGACGAGACCAACCATTTTCAAGAGTTTTCACAGGGACTTCCTTCCATGCACTAGCCCAGTTGTACAGCGCAGACTTGATGTTGTAGCGGCGAAGGTTTTCCAAAGTCCGCTTGCCTCGAGTGTCACGTCCTTCCCTGCGCTCGTCCTCGTCCACGTCCTCGAGAACCACCATAACCTCGTCCAGGAACTTCCGACGGTACAGGCGCTTTGTTGCCACGATCACTCCTTGGTCCATTGGTTGAATGAGAGCAGTCGTATTAGGGTGGCAGAAACATGCACCTAATACGGCCATTCTCAGCAACCAAGTCCTTGTCGCACGGGTGGGCAGGTGCATTGTCGAGGAGAAGGAGAGCCTTTACCTGGTCGCGAGGAATTCCCAGTGTCTTCGTCTGGTAATGTATGACCTCCTTGACGAAGTGATGGTGAAACCAGTCTTTGAAAATCACAGCTGTGAACCATGCTTTCAAAGAATGGTACCATACGACAGGAAGGACATCCATCACCCCACGAAGGCACCGAGGCTGCTTTGCACGGCCAACAATAACGGGCTTAAGCCGGTGCATGCCGTTAGCATTGGCACAACACAAAGCAGATATCCGTTCCTTAGAAAGCTTGCGGCCAGGTACACGCTTCTCCGTCTCATCGGCGTGAGTGTTCGTTGGCACCGAGCGATAGAATAGGCCAGTTTCGTCAGCGTTATAGACTTGACCGAGAGTGAGGCCCTCCTGTCGATCAAGCCTTTCACCTTGTGCCGAAACTCGTCCACTCCATCCTCGTTAGCGTCCAATGCTTCGCCATGTGCTTTACAGTTAGTAAGGCCATGTCGCAACTTGAACGCGAAGAGCCAACCCTCGGATGCCTTGAAGTCTAGGGCGTCGTGGAAGCCTTGCAAACTTCTCAGCAGCAGCCTTCAGCTCCGTTCCACGTACCATCACACCAGCTGCACGTTGCTGTCGATACCAAATCAACGTGGAGCGGTCGATCTCTGCATACTTGGGAGTAAACATAACCTTCCTCTCCACGTTGCGTTTGCTTCTCGACGAGAAGTCAGCCGTGTACTGCATGAGCTTGTCTCGGGAACGCTTGATATCAAAAAAACAAAGTCGACCGGGCCAGGTTGAACTCGCGGAGAATGCGAGAGGAAGACCAACCCGCATCAACCTTCTCCAATATCTCCCGTTTCTTCTCCAGAGTCAACACCACTCTCTTCCTTTTCTCAGGAGGCGGGGCCATCATCACACACACTAAGAGTAGGGCAGAGAGCAGCAGGAGGCCTTGCAGCAAGTACGGCACCACCACAAAAGCGAGCACGTGGGCAGCCATTACGAAGAGCGCAGGTCCAGTCGCGGTGAGAGACAGGCGGGAAGTGGGGAGGATGCAGCGGCGCTCTATCGGACGTCGGAGGAATGACGAACCAAAACAATGCTCTCACGCGGCGCGCGCGGCAAGTTCAAATTACGGACGGCAAAAAATCGGTTTTTTTTCCAATTTTTTTGGATTTTCGGACCATTTTGGGAATGTTTGATCCCAGGACGATAAGGTTCGGTTAGTGGGGATGTTCGGTTATTGGGCGTCCGGATATTAGAGTGATTACTGTATTGTCTAGATTTCCTGCCAATCATATCAGTGCTAAACAAAGATGTTTCAAGATCTAACATTGGTAGCTCTGAAAATATATCTCCTATGTAGGCCTCTAATCTATTTTCGAAATAAATATACATGTAAGGAGGGAAGGGAGAAGCCTAAGTGATATTTACATTCACCTGGAACTACCAAATTTATAATGTATTGTCTAGATTTCCTGCCAATCATATCAGTGCTAGACTTAGCTGTTTCAAGAAGTAATATTGGTAACCCTGAATAACCCCTTAGCAGGCCTCCACGCTAGCCCTCCGTTATCAGGTTACTCTCAACTTCCGAAGTGAGAGCACGTATGTTTCTTCTTGCTGACTTCAAAGCCTTTTTTCACCCCCATGCAAATGGCCCTGTGACCTTTACCCCCTACTAAACCTCGTGTGGAAAGAGGTAAAGGGCTGACAATTGATAAAAGAGTGACTACGATCTTTCTATTGAGTAAAACAGTGCAAGTGGAATTGTAAATAATGTGTAAATAATGTGTAAACAGCAAGTGAAAGTAATGAATGTAAATATACGTGAACAATGGAAAACAGTTCTATAAGTTATTTCAAGTGACAGTGCACAACACAGTGTAAATAAAAGAGAAATGTAAATAACGTAAATAAAATAGAGAACGTAAATAGAAATGTAAATGAGTAGTATTATAAGAATACGAGTATATACCCTAGGAGTAATGAAAGTGAAAGTTTCACTCTAGCATGTCTGAATGCTATGAGTTATGAGAGTGAAGATGAAAGTGACATTCACTCTCAGTGCCAGTATACAGGACGAGAAAGTGAATGCTACGTATTTTACTGAAAGAAATTGAATCCCTACAGTGACAATAAACTAATACTACTGAAGGAAACTTATGAATAAAGACTGTAGATATATATAAGTGTTATATAGTAATAGAAATATAAAGTGTGAGGGGTTTTATGAATAATAAATGACAGACTACTAAGAGCGAACTAGTGCCAGTTCGACGATCAGACGCGCTTGTAATTTCCATTGCTTTCACAGTTTTTTTTTTTTTTTTTAGTATGGATCCCAAACTACTTGAAAATTGTAGAATAGTGTTTATAGTGTTTGTATCTGGCTGTGGTAATCATATTACGGGTTGTCGGGAAGTGTAAAGTGGAGACTTCGTTACCCTACTTCAGAGGTCTCCACAAGTCCTACGGTAACTGACGAAGGCTCAACAATCATTCCAGGAGAAAGCTGAAGGTATGTGCCATAAGCATATGTAATTTTATTATTCTAGGACTAATAACTGATTTTTGGCAAATATTTTTTGAGAGTCTGTCGGAGCCCAAATAACCCCGCGGCACACGCAAGTCATTGGTAACAAGCCCGCGGTGTAGAGGTTAATGAATATTGGACATATGTACATATCTGGACATGGAATGACCAATACCTGTTTAGCAAGCAGATGACATGATTTTATTTTAAAAATTATTTAATTGAGAATGGAGAGTTATTACCATGCTACATATTGGGCTGATAGGGCTGATCTTTGGGTGGGAAAAAAGGTCAGGGTGTTGATTATGATCATCATCATCATCATTATTATGTTTATTTAGATATTTGCTAATGTTGTAGCAGCCGTGTCTCAGTGGGTTAGAGCACTCCGCTCTGGCCGAAGGGTCGGAGGATCGAATCCACCCAAGGGTCATTGGTAGACATCAGGAAGGGCATTTGGTCATGAAATGCTACATGCTCCAGTCCAAAAGTCCTCTACCCAGAGGCAATGCCTTAGCCCTTCTGGGATACCTGGCGTAAAACCAAATTATTTTTTTATTTTATTTTATTTTTTTTTTTGCTAATGTTGCATGCTGTCAGCTGTATTTATATTTTCTCAGTTATGAGGTGGATACATTGCCAAATAGTTTTAAAAATTTATTGGGCAGTGAGGATCACACTGAGTTTTAAAAGTCATTATTTACTGTCTCATTCTTTATTGTAATGATGTGAATCATGATATATGTATGCAGCTGTATATGCATAGTACTAAATATATCCCTGCCAGTAAAGATGACAGGGTTGTGTGTTTCACTACTGTCTGTCTTTGCTTGGGATTACAGAAACACTAAAGCAAAGATCAGGATAGAACATTGTGGGCTTCTTGATGAGATAAAGAAAAGGTAAGTAAATTTGAGTAAAAATCCATCAGACGCGCAGACCACGGTTGATATCGCTAATTCATTGTCAGATTAGCGTGGTATGGTGGAGATATTTGCTGTGGTGAGTGACCATCGAATTGGGCGTCTTTTCTCCGTAGTGTTGGCAGCCCCTTTTTTCACTGAAGTGATGACGGGTTCCTTATGGGTTTTCAAAAGACAGTTCTTAGTCAAGTTACACTTTCACTTGCGTTGCTGCTCTTAAGACTTTTACCTGTAGCTGACTGTGTGTATTTGCATGGCCTCATCAGCTAGAGAGTTAAGAACTACAGTATCTCATTAATCCCTGCATTGGTATTGTCATAGTTTAATATTTTATTGTAGATTTTGCGACAATATTGTATTTACCAGTTAGAAATGTTAATAAGCCAGAGGGTTAACTGCAGTAAAACTTTGATATAACGACATTCATTCTAACGACAACTCCAAAGTAACGGCACAGATCTTCCGAGGAATGTTTATGCAAAAAAATTTTAAAAATTCCCCCCAAATGGGAAAAAATTAGAAAGAAATTCAAATGTGGCAGGCGCTGCGTGCACCTCGATCGTCTGTTTGCAGTTTCCCGCCAACTGGATATGTTTATGCTCACCCAGTCCTCCTGCCTAGCCTGACCCCAGAGTGAAAAAAATTAGCATGTAAGGTTAGATTTAAGAACTAGTGTTATAGACTTCATAACTTAGTGAACATATTTACGTAGTGCCATCTATTCTACTCCAACCTGCCAACTAGCTTACCTGGATTACTGTACTTACCTGGATTACTGTACTGTACTTACCTGGATTACTGTACAGTACTTTACTACAGTACAACACCACACTTGCCAGCATTCTTTTGTTCTAAATAAAAATTTTTTATTGATTTGGTATGTCTGCACATGTTTATATGCTTAAAAATGTGTTTAAATGTGTTAGCGTGAGTTCCAGAGATATCGATAGGTGTAAGCCTCAGTCTAACAGAATTTCGTTTTTTTCGGCATGCTCTGGGGCCCCTAGGGTGCCGTTAAATCGAGGTTTTACTGTAGTTGCAGAAATCATTACCCATTACTCATGTTTTACCAATCATTTAACCATAAATATATGGTAGTGTCTTGTTCCTGATAAACTTCAGTGGACATCAGTTGCACTTTTTTTTTTTTTTTTCCTCCACGGATCTGGAAAAAGCATATGACAAAGTGGACAGAGGAGGATTGTGGAAAGTTTTGCGCATGTACGATGTAGATGGTAAGCTGCTAGGTGCCGTCATGAGTTTTTATGATGATAGTGAAGTATGTGGGCATCTAAGTGAATGGTTCACGATCAGTGAGGGGGTGTAACAAGGTTGTGTGATGTCCCCATGGTTGTTCAATATACAGTATATATATATGGATGGGGTGATGAGAGAAATAAAAACACTAGTAATGGAGAGGTGGATGACATTGGTAGTGAATGGTGATGGATGGAATATCTCAAATTTGTTGTATGCTGCTGATGCAGTACTACTTGCAAATAACGGACAAGAACTTGGTAGGGCTAGTGCAGAGTTTTGCTGATGTCTGTGAGTGTCGTGCCTTGAGAGTAAATGTAGAAAAGAGTAAAGTGATGGTTACTGAGAGAGAAGGTGACTCCCAGTGCGATGTTACAGTGAATGGAGAGAGACTGGAACTCGTGAGAGAGCTCAAATGCCTGGGTACAGTAATAGAAAAGAAGGAAAATATGCAAAAGAAGTGGAATGTAGAGTGGTACAAGGAAGAAAAGTAGCTGATGCAGTGAAGGCCTTCATAAGAAACAGAGGCTTGAGTGTTGCAATGGCACGAGGCTTACATGAAGGAGTGTTAGTGCCAACTTTAACATAAGGATGTGGGACTATGGCGTGGCATGAAAATGAAAAGTCAAACATAAGAGCAGTGGAGATGGAATGTATGTGGAGTACAGAGTGTGGATAGGACACGAAATAGTATGATTTGTGAAAGATGTGGAGTGAGAAAGTCGGTGGACACCAGAATCAAAGACAGTGTACTGAGATAGTATAGTCATGTGGAGAGAATGGATGACAATAGAGTGGTGAAAAAGGTATATCTGAGCGAATTTCAAGGTGGGAAGAGGCGAGGTAGGCCAAGGAGAAGGTGGAGGGATATGGTGGATGAGCGTGTGAGGAAGAGAGGTTCAGAAGTCGGTGAGGCTAGGGAACTGACAAGAGATTGAGCAGGCTGGATGAATGTTGTGAGGAAAAGTGCATGATCAGGGATTTGGCACCGCTTTTTAACATGACAGTGTCAGGATTGACTCTGTCGGATACATTTACGTGAAGCTACAGAACGTGGTGAATGTTTTTGGCGTATCCGATAGAGCCAGGATTCTGGGGGGTTTGAATGATGAGTGAATGGAAGCGTGGCCCGTTGGAGCAGGCAAATTTGGGCTGTCTGGATGTTGCTGCAACTCACCCTGCCCTAGGATGGGAAAGGAGGTCCAGGTTATGATGATTTTTTTATTTTTTTATTAATTTATTATTTTTTTAAGGTGGGTAATGTTTTTGCTTGTTGCAATTGGCCTGCCCTTCTGTCTGTAAAGGTTCCTCACATTAAAAAGAAAAAAATAACATTTATTTTTTTTGTAGGTTTGTCGCTATAAATTGTATGTAGATTAATATTGTACAGTAACCTCTCTAAAACCCGGTCACCCCAGGTCCCGGACATTTTGGGCTTGGGTCCGTTAGTCCAAGTCTTGGATGTTCCCCAAGCTATCCAGACAAAAGGCCATCTGGACAAACATCCAAAACTATCTTGGAAAAAAAAAAAAGCCGATATGTGTTCATCCCTACTCTTTAAATTTGCTGCGTGGTGACGAACAGTAGTGTTTTGGCTCATAGTTCCGGCGACGTCCGCTAGCGCACCTGTGCATCCTCCTCACCTCTCACCTACCTACCGTTGTGACTGCACGCTCATCGCCATGGCTGCCCACATGCTTGCTTTTGTGGTGGTGCCCTACATGCTGCAGGCCTTGATGTTCCTTTGCTGCCTCACAGTGCAAGGGATTAAGTGCAGTGCAAGTAAGAAAGTAAGAACAGACTGTTCAGTGTTAAAAAATTATAAGTCACAGTGCAAAGGATTAAGTGCAGCGCAACACTGGCGTACTGTATATGCTTGAAGCGCACCTTCACTACTGTCAGAGCCATAGAGGAGGCGGGTTAATCTTCACGACGGCCACGGACGTGTCGTAAGTTGTCATAAGTACCCTGTAAACTGCTAAATATTTTCCCTACCCACTTCTGATGTCTCATTCTCTGGTTCCATTTCATTTATTTTTTGGTTTCTGTCCCTTATTGTGTGAATAGGGTCTTAAACAGGTGCTGTGCATGTCTGGTAGGGAGTTATTTAGGTGGCTTTGAAAGTTAGGTTAGGTTGGGGTCTACAAGTACCTGTCCAGGGGTATTTTGCCCTAGTCCTGGACAAGATCAAGTCCCGGACGTTACATGGGCCCTATTACATCAGATATTGGAGGGGTTACTGTATTTGAAAGTCAGTGTTAAGGTCACAGGTTGAAAAGAAATCTTTCCAAGTGGTGTTTAGCTGGCATCTTGGGATATTCTTAGTATTGCTGCTGTGAACTTTAGGTCACTTTGTGAGTCTAGTCAACTACAGGTATCCAGTTGCTTTATCTAACACTTACTGAGAGTATTTGTGGAATTTCTGTTGATTTGTCCTTGCTGTATAAGCTTACAAGTATACTTGGTAGTGATAAGGCAGGCCCTTACCCAGGGGGGGTGGCGGGGATCATATGCCACCCCCCCTCCGCAAAGCCTCAGAGTTTCACTTAAATGAAGTAAACATTTTCTTTTAAAGCAAATCATTCAGTTGAGGATGGCACAAAGTGCAGAATAGGGACCCAGTTTATTTCAGTGTTTTGCCAAGGCTGGCTTCTTCAGGAATGGCATGCAGTGTTTACATTCAGCAACTTAAGTAGGCCTCACAGCTCCAAGATAATGACGTCATGCTCTTGAACAACCAGAACAAACTACCCTACTTTACGTCTTCCGCTTGTTAAAAGGTAGGCTAAAGGTTTGACCAGTGTATAAAATCCTCTATTCTGATTAAAATTATTGATACAGCGATATGGGCAGACTTGAGACATCTAGGTTTTGTTAAAAAGTACAGTATTACTTTCATGTATTGTAAACTTAGCCTCATTCCGCAGTGTTCCATGTCCAGTAGCTAATCTATGTTGTACAATAACATTGTTGAAATTAAACATAGATTAGATACTGGACATGGAAAACTGTGGAATGAGACTAAGTTTGTGTTACATGAGAGTAATACAACAAAACGTAGATGTCTCGAATCTGCCCATATTGCTGTATCGAATACTTTTAATCAGAATAGAGGATTTTATACACTGGTCAAATCTTTAGCCTGCCTTTTAACAATCGGAAGACCTAATGTAGGGTAGTTTTTTCTGGTTGTTCAAGAGCATGATGTCACTAATCTTGGAGTTGTGAGGCCTACTTAAGTTGCTGAATGTATGCCATTCCTGAAGAAGCCAGTCTTGGCAAAACGTTGAAATAAACTGGTTCCCTACTCTGCAGTTTGTGTCATCCTCATCGAATCCGCACCCTATGCTGAATTCACCATAAATCTTTCACTTGTTTATAGACCTTCTTTCTTGTGGGAATAATATGCCATTCAGTTTAGGAATATTGTGAATAATTTACTTTAATTAAATTTATTTTGAATTTGTGAGTTAATAATCTACAGACTCTTACATTTTTTGCCATGCAACTACAGATTTTCCCACAAAAAATTAGCGGCAACACTTTTAAATTCCTCTGTTTATGTAAACACTGATGCAGTATTTTTCACACTTGTAATAATTTTCACTATACCTTGCAGTACTGCGTCAGATTACAGGTGACTACAGAATGTTATGGATTTTAATATTATAAGACTCACTCTATCTGTCTAGCAATCTATTGCCAGACGCCTCAGTCCCGTAATGGGTGGCCACAAACAAATCAGCTCCATGTCACTCAGTCCCTTCCCATTTCACTGCCCTCCTCCCAGCTCACACTACCCACATATACCTCTCCATTCCATCACATCCTTGGCCTCCTCCTTCCCCCCTCCACCTCACTCACATACACTGTTCTCGTAGGTCTCTCGCTCTCCATCCTCCCCATGTGGCCAAATCACCTCTGTATATTTCTAATGCTTTCTGTCACATCCATGTCCACAACACAGTGCACCTTCACTTCCTCAATTGTCAGTCTGTCTCTGCATGTAGCTCCAACCACAACCTCCTGTCAAATAACTCATTTCCACTGCACTCACTCTTAACTTGTGGCCATCCAACAAGGTTCAGGCTTCGCTTCCTTAATTAGAGTTGGTATCACAATACCGTACTGTCATGCTGCGAGTTTTTTACTTCCATGCTCACTTCCCTATTTCTTATCACAGCATTCAAAGAACCAGTAACCTTTAATCCTTGTTGTACGCTTTCAAGCACTTCATCCTCCAAGCTTCCATCCTTATCACACTACTCAAGCACTTAAATGCACTCACATTTTCCATTTCCTCATCATCCAGCCTCACTGTACGTTCCGTGACTTCATTTCTTTCGAAGACCATAACTTTCCTCCTGCCTACATTCATCTTTGGATTCCATTTCTTACACACTTTCCTAAACTCACCAAGCCTTGCAGTTCCCTTTTGTCTTCACTTAACAATACAGTATCATCTGCAAACAACAGTACAGGAAGTTTCCAAAGGCTGCCCTCTCTCATTAGGGCCGCATCAGCATCCACTGCCCTACCTTATACCTCTTTTATAACCCCATCCATATTTAGATTGAACAGCCCTGGAGACATGACACATCCTTGTTTCAGTCCAACATTCAGACAGAAAAATCCATTCAGTTCATTATCCACACACAGTGCCACCTTGGCACCCTCATATAAACTCTTCACGGGATTCAACAACTTCCCATCTACTCCATATATTCTTGATACAGTTTCAACATTCCGTTTCTGTCCACTGTCAAATGCTTTTCGATATCCATGAAGGCTGCATACAACTCCTTTCCATCCATCCATCCATCCATCATCCAATCCTTTGTTTGCCCCGTGAAGAGCAGAGGAGCCCGGAATTAGGCAAGTTGATCCTGACATTTAAGGTGAGAGTGACCAGCCTCACTCATCCCTGAGTGACATTACGCGAACAATAAACCCCAACCACCCGTTGAATATAAACCTACATAGGCCCAGTCCAACTGAAGCACCTTAATTACCCACTAAACCACTGGGCACCATAATTTGGTTATCTGGTTACCACTCAATGTAGTAAATGGTTTCCTGGTGTACAAGAAACCATTTGGCTTTCCCTTCTTTAGAAATGTTTCCACTAAAGACCCAAGGATGAATATCTGATCTACACAACCTCTTCCCTTCCTAAAACCTCCCTGGTCATCTCCAACTAATTCCTCTTTTATTTTCCTAACAATCAGTAAGTATCCACTATCCTACCATATACTTTTCCTAGTATGCTAAGAAAATGAATGTCTCTTTGATTACCACACACTTCTTTTTCCCCTTTTCCTTTGTACAGAAGAATAATTAAACCTGACTTCAATCTGCTGGGACTCAACCATCCTCCCAGGCCAATCTGCACATCTTTAGTATCCATTCTACTATCTCTCCCCCATGCTTCAGCATTTCACCACACACTCCATCAACTCCTGGGGCTTTCCCCATTTTGATTTTCTTTGTTTCTTGCACTACAGTACTTCCATCCTACTGATCTCTTCCTACCATCTCATCTCCCTCCTTCTCCTAGTCATTCCCCAGCCACTTATACTTGCATTCCTTTCATTCTTTTTGACTAACAGTTCTTTAATGTTTTCTCTCCATCTGCCCACTTTTTCTTGCTTCTCTACTATCAGTCTACCAATTTTATCTTTCACTCCTCTGCTAACTTCATTATCACCCTGTCTAATTCTCTTCACCTCCTTTCAGAACATTTTCTTACATTCCCTCCTTGTTTACACTCAAATTCCTCCCAAATTCCTCATCCATTCTCTTCTTACTCTCTCATTCTACTCTTTTTACCTCTCTCTTCCTTTCTACATACAACTCTCCCTTCCATCTCTCAAATTCTTCCATGGCTCTGCTTCCCATCCACTCACTATATGCTTTCTTCCTTCGCCACAGCTTGCCTCACCTCTCATTCTGCCATCCTGTTCCTTGCACCCTCGTACGTCTTCTCTTCATCCCACACACCACGTCACATGCTGCGCAGTTTCTTTGTGATTATCTTGCACACACCTTCCTCCTCCCCCATCTGCTCCAAATCATATTTATCCAGCTGCTCCTCCACCTCTGTTTCACAAAAGTTTTTGAGTCAGTTCTTAATCAGAAAATTTTAAAGAATCTTTCCTATCACAACCTTCTGATCATCAGTATGGGTTCCGTCAGGTACGCTCCACTGGCGATCTTCTCACCTACTTTTCAGACACCTGGTCATCCTCCTTTCGGGACATTGGCAAAAGCTTTGTCATTGCACTTGACATCTCAAAGGCTTTCAATCGAGTCTGGCATAAATCTTTAATTTCCAAACTGCCCTCCTACATTTTCTATCCTTCTATCTGTACCTTCATCTCTAACTTCCTTTCTGGTCGTTCTATAGCCGCTGTTGTAGACGGCCATCGTTCTTCTAGATCTATCAGTAGTGGTGTTCCTCAGGTCTCTGTCCTATCACCAACTCTCTTCCTTTTATTCATCATTTACCTTCTAAGCAGTACATCTAACCCTATTCACTTGTACGCTGATGACTCCACTCTTCACCTTTCCATTCAGTTCCCGCAACGTCCATCTCAACAGTTTCTTCAACAGACAAGGGATGAGGCTATGGCACACCTAATGTCTGACTTGGCTCGTATCTCTGACTGGGGTAAAAATAATCTTGTTGTTTTTATTGCATCAAAGACTCAGTTCTTACACTTGTCAACCCGACAAAATCTTCCACAGGTGTACCCACTAATGTGTAATAATATTCAGCTTAATCCTGCATCATCCTTGAACATGCTTGGGGTTTCATCCACTCGGGACTTATCTTGGAAAGATCATATTACCTCACTTGTAAAATCTGCTTCCAAGAGATTAGGTGTGCCAAGCCGACTCCGTTCCTTCCTTACCTCTGCACAATTGTTGACTCTATACACAGGTTTTATCTTTCCTGTGTGGAGTACAACTCACATGTGTGGGGAGGTTCCCCACACGCAACTCTTCTCAATAGGGTGGAGTCAAAGGCTTTTCATCTCATTAACTCTCCTCTTCTTACTGGCTTCCTTCAACCTGTCTCTTCGCCGCAGTGTTGCATCATAATCTCTTTTCTGTCGCTACTTCAATGGTCACTGCTCCTCTGAACTGTCTGCATGCATTCCTCCATCTCTACAATGGGCGCGAAGCACCCGTCTAGCAACAAACTCTCATCCCTTTTCTGTCTAGCTTTCTAATGCAAGAGTTAACCGTTACTCCCAGTCCTTCATTTATGCAACAGGTCAACTCTGTAACTGTCTCCCTCTGTCTGTATATCCTGCTTCCCATGATCTCCAGTCTTTCAAACCCAGTGTGTCCAGGCATCTCAAAATGATCAGATCTTGAATTTGGCTCTCTCTTGTATTTTGTTTTTCTGGAAGGAACAGTTATTGCGGGCTCATAGCCTTTGGTTCCTTCTTCCTAGCATTTAAAAAAAAAAAAAATTCCCCCTTCTCTCTTCTTTCATCCTCTTGCATCCTTTCTACCCTCACTGTATGGACTACTTCCTCCTGTCCTTCCTTCCTTGTGTTCCCCATTGCACTTGAACCTTGACTTTCACCACCACCAAGTGGTTGTTTGAAAGTCCACTTCCCCAACCTCTGTATGCTCTTCCATCCATTACCTACTTTCTCATTTTCTCATCCACACACACCTAATCAGTCATTGCCTTCCATTCATTCAGTTCACCATCCACCCTTCTCATCACTCACTACATATACCTGTGGATCATTTAATGTCCAAAGAGGGTATTGGCTATCACCAGCTCCCTCCCCACATAAATATCCACTACAACACTACCATTCTCTGAAACTTAATCCAAATATACTTAAAAGTGAAGTATAGATATTTGTTTTGTGTTTTTTAACATTTCAAGTTAATTGCAAAGATGTTCTGCTAAATGAAGCACACCTCCCCCCTCCCCCATTGAATTTCTTGGATATGGGCATGGATAAGGTGTCCTGGGTTTTGATTGGAATTCACTGAGGAGTATGAATATTGTGTGAGTAGTCACTGTGGATTGTTCCAGTGCATCCTAACAAAAATTACTTGCCATATTCAGTTGTAGAGGTGACTTCTGATGGTGTAATATCTGAAATTGATTTGGAGAATGTTTGAATTTAGACTTTGAGGATGTGAGGTGACTTTTCACTTACCTCTTAACTGTTTGGCGTAGGAAATAAATTTCCAGCCAGTTCTTGGACAATTTCCTGATTTTAATAAAATCATCAGAAGATAGCCAAAATAAAATATTAGATACATCAGTGAATCATTGGACTGAAGGGCTTTATTATGTTTTGTGATGCCTGTACAGATGGTGGTGTGAGCTGGCCCATTCCTAACGGTGGGCAGCAGGGTCAGGGGTCATCAGGAGGGGTCTTTGGTGCACCTGGGACCATGAATGGAGCACCTGGGGCATTTGGCTCTCCCTCCAATGGGGTGTTTGGTGCCATTAATGGAGCAGCTGGAGCAGGGAATGCAGGGGTGATGGGTACTCCCCCTACCACCAACAATGCCTGGACAAACTTCTCAGGCCCAAACCCATTCTCAGGTATGCTTTGTTCTTTGTTGAATCCCCTTGTGTGTTTGTGAGTTTCTTGAAAGATATGGAGTAAGGAAGTCCATTATCACAAGGAAAGTGTGCACTTAGATGGTAATATAGACACAGTAGATATGACAAGAGGTGATTAAAAGAGCGTAAGTGACAGTGAGGGGTAGAGAAGGAATGGAAGGCCAAGAAGATTGCTCCCATAATTCATTATCTGAATACTTGACTGCAAGGTATGGAAGATAAAGAAGTAAGTGACATAATGAAGAATAGAGATGGATAATGCAAGACCAATAAATAGCTTGCTATCCTTTTTATCACTGAGCCACATGGCTTTATTCATCTTGGCCTGAAAAGCGATATTAATTTATTTTGTTTTGGTTCCTCATAGTCCCTTGTGATCTTTTTCCCTTCTTTCAGTCTACTTGATCATACTCTGTAAATGTATTTATCATTTATGAACAAATGCATTATATGTATGGTTGAGTAGAGCAGCAAGCTGATTGAGCGTAACTGACACAATGCTCTGCTTTATGTTTAGAATTATCATATTGATGTGAGAGGGAGGTGTCAGGAATTGTGCTTTCCTGAAAAGTTTCCCAGACAAGGATGCCAAAGCCTACCCATCCTATTTTTAACACTTTCAGTCTGAGGATGTAGTTTTCAAGGAACAATCGTATTTATTTTAAGGTAGACTTCAAGTATTAAAGGAAATACGTGAAGGCCGTATCGAACCCCTTCCAATTCAAAAAGTTTCTTAAGCTGAATAAAATACAGTAGCTGTACAATTTAACAAACACCGATTTAGCAGAGGCCCGAGATAACTGAAAGTAATCCCTCCACTATCCGATGTAATAGAGCCAAAGGCATGTCTGGAAAGTGGTCCCGTCCAGAAAGTGGGTTCCTGCTTGCTGGACTGGTACTTAAAGACCCAAACCCAGCCTAACTTTGAAAGCCACCTAAATAACTCCCTACCGGACATGCATAGCACCTATTTAAGACCCTATTCACACCAATAATGGACATAAAGCATGAAATAAATGAAAAGGAACCAAAGAATGAGGAATTAGAAGTGACTGTACCTCAGCCAGGGTACTTACAGCATGTCTGTGGCCGCCTTCTCTAAGGCTTTGGCAGTGGTGAAAATGCTCTTGAAGCACGTACAGTAACCAGTGTTGTGCTGCACTTAAAACATTGCACATTGTTAATTGCACCACTCCAGTTTCAACCGCCAATTTGCACTCCACAGTTAATCCTTTGCACTCTAAATTGTAATTTCTTAACACTGCACAACACTGTAAATTCTTGCGTGGTCTACTGGCAAGGTATTGCAGTTTATTCATTGTTTATTCACAAAAAAGAGCATTTGTGGCATCCATTGCGATAAGCTTCTACTCACGGTTAGGCAGTGACTGTTGGTGACAGGGAAACAGAGTTGCCAGATTGCAACAGCCACATTACCAAACTCCTCAATTTTCAGTACCAAATTTAACTTTTCATTACCAAATTCGTAAAGCTAGCATTTATTCTTCACTAATTATATATACAAGTGGAAATACATATAATCACTCTCCTTAGAATTAACAGCATGTTGATTATTTTCACGCTATGTAGGCTAGCAGATTAATCAGAGAGAGCAGACAATCCACCATCTCCATCCTGTTTATCCTCATACATGTGAAGAATACGTTTGGTAATGCATTATTCTGATTCATTACCAAACGAATTTTTCATTACCAAATTGGCCCACATTCAGTTATGAAAAATACCATATGGCAACCTTGACAGGGGAGGGGGGAGGAAGGAAGGGGTGAAGGGGCCGTGGTGTAAACAGATGTTCGGTGCCACGCAGCAATTTCAAATGATGGGAGGGGAAAAAATCAGATTTTGGGGGGATTTTTTTTCTTTTTTTGGCCATTTTTGGGTTCTGAAGGTCAAGGCCCACAATGTCTGGTAAGTGGGGTGTCCGGAAAGTGGGCGTCTGGATAGTATAAGGATTACTGTATTTTTTTTTCTGGAGTTTTTGCCCAGTTTAACGGAAAATATCCAGTAAATCAAGTTACAGTAGTCCCTTATTTATCCGGACATGTTCATTCTCCGGATGCTGGGCCTTGGCTGTATTAAACCATTATCCGAATTTATTTGCTATTATCCAGACTTAAAAGTCCCTGAGAACTTTGGCCGGCCGGCTGACATGCTCAGACATTCGGTATCGTGGCTGCTGGGCTCGAACCGTGAGCGAGAAGTAGTCAGTAACCCATAGCCAGAGTTAAACGTCCGTCCGCCACTCTACTGAATGGTCAAAGTCAAGCTCTCATCCTGTCACTCCCAACGAACCTCCAGCACCCAAGTACAGTAATATGACTGTAGCCTGCAAGCACTGTCAAAACGTCCATACGCATTCCCCACCGAATGTCTAATATCGCGCAGCTACGGAGGCTGGGTCTTTCCCAGCCACCACCTCCATTGAAAACAGACCACAAACCACAAATACCTGTTTGGCGATATCAGCCATCCTCCTTTACTGAAGGCCAAAAGTCCCCGGGTTATGGTGAGTTGTGTTTCTGCATGGCTACTCGGTGTCTAACAGACCACAAGCCACAAGTAAACGTACGGCAAAAGTGCCTGTCTGCCTGTTGACAGAACAGGGAGAATCCTGCCCACAGCCTCGCTTCTCCTTCCCTCTCGTCCCTCTGCTATACCCTCCCGGCTCCCCCATCCCTCAGTCCCTACCCTCCTGTGTGGTTATAACTCGACTTGTGAGTTTTCACATTTTTTTTTGCGATTTATTTGACTACTATTAGACATATCAAAATTCTGCAAAGTCCATGGAAAAGCACATCAAATTCTGCATCTATACTTATACTTAACTCTTGGAAGATGCTGGCAGAATTTTGAACTAGGATGGTGGGAAGTTATATGAAGGTACATTTTACTCCTGAACACTTTTATTATTGGTGATTTTCTGTATTTTTACTTATTAGTTTTATGTGTTTTATTAGCCTATCTTCTAGTATAAACACCAGCAAAGATGATGGTATACCATTTATACCAATATAACCAATTTACAGTGACATATTTGGCTTTGGAATTTTTTTTGAGCCCCGGGAGCAATAACTTGTCACAGACAACAGATTTTCAAACCGTCATCAGTTTTATTGTGGATTTTTATTGTTTATGAATTGTTTTTATGATGTTTAGCATTAATATGGATAATGCTATGTGTGTTTTGATGTCTAAATATGGCAGATTGACCTGAAAACAGTGCCAAAATTAGGAGGGGTACTGTACATAGTCGTGTATAGGTCGGGTGTTTTTTGGTTTTCATTTTTATTTTCCTGGTTTTCTTGGTGTTTAGCATTACTTTGGATATTCCTGTGTGTGCTTTGATGTCTAAATATGGTAGATTGACCTGAAAACAGCACCAAAATTAGGAGGGGTACTGTACATACAGTCGTGTATAGGTTGGTGCTTTTTGATTTTCATCATTTTTTCCTCGTGGTTTTCTTGGTGTTTAGCATTACTTTGGATATTCCTATGTGTGTTTTGATGTCTAAATATGGCAGATTGACCTGAAAACAGTGCCAATATTAGGAGGGGTACTGTACATACAGTGGTGTTTAGGTAGGGTGTAGTAGTAGTAGTTGCTCCTCTGAACTGTCTGCATGCATTCCTCCACCTCCACGACGGGCACATAGCACCCATCTAGCAGCAAACTCTCATCCCTTTTCTGTCCAGCTCTCTAATGCAAGAGTTAACCGTTACTCCCAGTCCTTCATTTATGCAACAAGTCAACTCTGGAATTGTCTCCCTCTGTCTGTATATCCTGCTTCCTATGACCTCCAGTATTTCAAACGCAGTGTGTCCAGGCATCTCGAAATGATCGGATCTTGAGTTTGGCTCTCTCTTGTACTTTGTTTATCTCTTGGAAGGAACAATAATTGTGGGCTTGCAGCCTTTGGTTCCTTCTTCCTTGCATTAAAAAAAAAAAAAGGCAGTCTGGCCGAACAGCCCTGAGTCCCTAAGGAAGGCCATGGCTGAGACAGGGCTTTCTCACGGAGTTTTCAAGGAGTATGTTGTGGTGTTGGTGTAGGTGATTGTGTGCAGTGCAGTCTTCTATAATGTGCTTAATAGTTTGGGGTGCTGTGTTACATTTTGGACAGGCATCAGCGATGGAGTCATCCAGCCTCTTCTGGTAACTTAAGAGGGCTGGATGATGCCCACATCTCAGCCTGGCCAGGTGGACCCTGTCCCCATGAAGGAGATAGGATTCAGAAGGGTGGATATCAGGAGGCCGTGCATACAGCAGTGTGTTGTCTTTAAGTGACTGAATGGAGCGGCGAGTGATTTGAGTATGGATATGTCTCTGGAAGCTGGTTTGAGGCAGGTGAGGGGGGAGAGATGACGTTATTTGTGTATGATATCGTGTGCTGGGTGTTGTTTTGATGTTGCTTGGTATGTGAGGATGTGCTGCCATGTAGTGTAGTGGATGGTGTGGGTTTGTGGAGGCTGCGGCAAGAATTTATGTGCCTCTTATGTCTAGATAATCTTTGACTTTGAGGACTTTGGTTTCTTGGTGTATGTAGTCTGTGGGTGTAGTAGCTGTGCAGCCTGTGATTATTTTTAGGGCCTTGTTCTGTATGGTCTGTAGAGTGTTGTAGTGTGTTTTAGTGAGGTTAGAAGCCCAAGCAGGGCTTGTATAATTCATAACTGAACGTATATATTGTTTGTATACTGTGGTGGTGGTGTCTTTGTGTCTAATTGTTGTATGGGCAAGTGACCTTAAGGCGTTGAGTCTTGGTGTTAATATATCTTTAATGTTTGTGATGTGTTGTTGAAATGACATTGATGTATTGTATGTTACACCAAGGATTTTGTGTGTGTGTGTGTGTGTGTGTGTGTGTGTGTGGTAGGAGAGTGTTGTTTATGATGAGATTTGGAATGTGACTATTCTGCTGTCCAGTGTTTGAGAAGGGTCACTGTAGTTTTGGCTGGGGCTATTTTGAGCCTGTTTGTGGTGAACCATTCCTGTAGTGTGTTGAGGTTAGATTGGAGGATCTGTGCGGCTGTGTTTGCATTTTGGTGTGTGCGTTAGTGTTATGTCGTCCGCGGAGGAAGCTACGTGTATCTGTGGTGTGTGGGGTGTGGGTATGTCGTGCATGTATAGGTTAATGAAAGTAGGGGACAAAACAGATCCTTGGGGGATACTGTTTGTGAAGTTTCTGATGTACGATGACTGATGGGTAAATGTTACATGTGCACTGCCTGCTAAATAGTTTGCCAGCCATCTTTTTGTGTTATTGTGCATGTTTGTGTTGAATATTTTGTTTGTGAGGTTGTGGCAGGGGATGGCATCAAAAGCTTTGCTAATGTCTAGTGTGACTAGGAGTGTTCTGTGTGGTGGCCTAGCTGAATTGATGCCATCAAAAATTCTCTGTGCAAGGTCTGTAAGAAGAGTGTTTGTGGAGTGTAATGGCCTAAACCCACGTTGTGATGGGGCTAGGGGGATATGAGGTATAAATAGTTGTGATACCAGTCTTTCATTGATTTTGGAGGGGGTGCAGAGGAGTGTGACGGTGCGGTGTGAGGAAGGTAATGAGGGGTCTTTGTTGGGTTTGTGGATGGTGATGACAGTGCCATGCGTCCAGATGCTGGGTATTATGTTGTGTGAGTAGCTGTAGTATGATATGTTGATGAGTGCTTATATGCCTTGTGGTCCAAGGTGTTTAAGGTGTATGTTGCTTATGTTGTCTGGTCCACAGGCAGATGAATGCTTTAGGTTGCTAGTGATGTGCTTTGTCTGGTTGTAAGTGAAAGGTGCGAAGTCTGGGTCTGTGGGGAACTGTCTCTTGTGTTGGATGACACATCGGTCGTCGCAGTGGGGGTTTAGATGGCTGACATGTGAAAAGTGATTGATGAGAGTGTTTGCTTGTTGTTTGTTCGAGGGTATGGTGTCTGTTGTTGTGATGGCAGCATGTGATTGTGTAGTGTTGCTGTTGGAGAGTGTGATGGTGTTTAGTGTTTTGTAGAGCTTGCTGGTGTTTGTTTTGTGATCAGGTGTTTGGAGATAATTATTCCAATTTAGTGTTTGCTGTTCTGATATTTTAATGTTTATTTGAGTGTTGAGTTCTTGGAGTTGTTGTACAGTGCCTTGTGTAAGGGGTGTTGGGGAGTGTTGTAGTGTGTTGCATTGACTGATGAGGCCATAATTTTCTGGTGTGAAGTTGGGGTTGTATCTCTTTCTGTTGCCTCTAGGGATGTGTCTTTTGTCTGCAATTTGAATAATTGTATTGAAGGTGTGCACAGGGGTGTTAGTGTTCGTGATGGGTGTACTGTTTAATGTTTCAAAGTGTTCTGTTTCATTTGTGACGACCTTCCAGTTTTCGCTCTTATAATTAGTGTGTGTCTGTGGCCAGCTGGGGTGATTCTGGTTTTGGTAGTGATGATGATTGAGAGGTAGTCAGAGCCAGTGGTTTTGACCACTCTCCAGGATGTTGTGGGGGCAAGGTTTGAGGAGAAAAAGGTGATGTATGGGGATGATGGGAGGAGGAGGGCTTGGTGTGAGATATGGGAATGTTGATGGAGATTATTGAGTATGAAAAGATTATCTGTTCCGGATTGTAGTACCAGACCTCTGTCTGTGTCAGGGTTGTTGACGTGCCAGGCTGACACCTTAGCGTTGAAATCACCACCCAGGATGATGTTGGGTATGTTAGTGATGTGGTGTATTTGAGGAGAGTAATTGTGTGGTACTGTGGGGGACGACTGGGGGGGAATGTATGAAATTGGCGAGTTTTCAGTTGTTTTTCTGCATGGTTTTCGTGGTGTTTAGCATTACTTTGGATATTCATGTGTTTTAATGTCTAAATGTGCCTGAATGACTGGAAAGCACTGTCAAAATAAGCATAGATACTGTACACATAAGTTAGGTATAGGTTGGAGGTGTGTATAGGTAGGGTCTGGGTGTGGTAGGGGGATAGTGTTCATTATTTGAATGTGCCCACTGCCCGGACATGCCTTTGGCTCTTTTATGTCCGGATAAATGAGGGATCACTATTCCATTAACCCCTTAACCGTGGGGCGTCACTTTCGTGACGCTTGGGAGCAAGGGATCACACCGCGGCACGTCACTTTTGCAATTCTGTGTTATTTTGAATTCGCCTGGGCTTTCAAGTGGTGGCATGTATCATCTATCAGTACTACCAGTGTCCAGCTATACTCAGTTCTGCTAATGTCACCTGTACTCCCATCCACTGTTGACAATTTAGCCATTTTTCTCCTGTCCTTGACCCCCCCCCCCTCCTTACCTCCCTTGCATTACCCTCTCCTCCCGCCTGACCAGCTGCGCTGCGCTACACAAATCCTGGACGGATTTTTCCACTCATTTTATCCATTGAAATGTGCCCTTTGCCCTATTCTTATACAAAATAATATATAAAAGAAAGAGAAAAGGTAATTGATACTGCCATACATCTGGAATGGGCTAATTATCACCTGGCAACACCTCACGTGCACTCGTTCGCTAATTTTCCCTGTTTATTTCCCCTTGAAATATGCCGTATGACCTGTTCTCATAATAAAAATATATATAAGAAAGGAAGGGAGAAGCCTAAATGATATTTACATTCACCTGGAACTACCTAATTTATTATGTATTGTCTAGATTTCTTGCCAATCATTTCATAGCGTTTATATTAGCAGCTGTCACCACGCTGACATTGGCAACCCTTCAGTGCCCCTAGGCCACAGCATTCCATTCAGTTTACTGTCGTCTTTCAAGGTGAAACCACATCGGATTCACACTTGTCCAATTCCACCGCTTTTTAGCCCCATGCAAAGGGCCCTGTGACCTCTACCCCAACTAAACCTCGTGTGTAGGGGTAAAGGGCTAAGTGACTCTGCTGTGGAACGTGAACTGGGTAATGTATCAATGATAATGATGGACAGTGACTACAATCTTTCTGGTGACTCTAAAACAGTGCAAGTGGAAATGTAAATAATGTGTAAACAGCAAGTGAAAGCAATGAATGTAAATACAGTATAACTGAACAGTGGAAAATAGTTTTATAAGTTACTGCAAGTGACAGTGCATAACATAGTGTAAATAAAATAGAAATGTAAATAATGTAAAGAAAACAGAGAATGTAAACAGAAATGTAAATAAATAGTAATATAAGAATACGAGTATATATACTAGGAGGAATGAAAGTGAAAGTTTCGCTCTAGCATGTATGAATACTGAAAGTTTGAAAGTGAAAGTGACAGCTTCGATCTCTACGCTAGTATACAGTATGAGAAAGTGAATGCCTGGAGTGAAAATAAACTACTAGTACTGAAAGAAACTTACAGATGAATATTGTATATATAAATAAGTGTAATAAAGTACTAGGAATATAAAGTGTGAGTGTGTTTATAAATAATAAATGACAGCTCTGCCTCAGAATACCATCGGGGAACCAGCACAGGAGGAAAGCTCGTATGCATTCGTAATTTACATTGATTTCACAGTTTTTTTTTTTGGAATATGGATTCCAAACTACTTGAAATTCATAGAATAGTGTTTGTAGTTATAATATCAGGCAGTGGTAACCATATTACGGGGTATTGGGAAGTGTAAAGTGGAGACTTCGTTACCCAACTTCAGAAGTCTCCACAAGTCCTACGGTTGTCGACGAAGGCTCAACAAACATCCCAGGGGAAAGCTGAAGGTATGTGCCATATGCATATATAATTTTAATATTCTAGGACTAATAACTGATTTTTGGCAAATATTTTTAAAAAGTCAGTTGGAGCGCAATATCCTCCCAGGACGCGCAAGGAGCACAAAAACAACCCCGCGGTGTAGGGGTTAAGGAAATTCCGTACACAGTAATGCATTTCTGGGGATATTGGTTATATGGGTTCAGACTGCTGTATGTAGCATTGAGAATTAGCATAGTTTGCTAGGTTTGGGTTGCCATTAAGGATTTAGCAGTAAATAGCTCAAACTACCAAAAAATTTTCCTTCCTATTGAGGCTTGGATATGGAAGTTGATTTAACAGAAAATTTGAGATAATGGAATGGGGGTTGGCTGAATTAGTTTGTTAAATCGAGCATCTACTATAGTTTGAAGATAATGGGAAGATTTAAGTGTTAGAAGGCAGACCTCTAGTAGTGAAGAGATTAAATGAATGCAATATCCAGTCCCTCGAGGTCAAAAAATTTGAGCTGAATAGGAATGGTTTAAAGTAATGAGAATAAAATTTAGGATTTCATCAGATTGAATGGGTTAATAGTATGAAATAGAGTTTTGATGATGATGATGATGATGATGATGATGACAGCAGCTTATTGTTGTAACCCATCTGCCCCTGATCAACAGGTTGTAATAACAGTGGAGGTCCATGGATGAATGGGGGTGTGGGGATGGGAGGACCACCCACACAACACCAAGGCTTTGGTTCTATGGTGCAGCACAACCCCTTTGGTGCCAGTAAGTACATTTGACATGCATATGCTTAGTCACTCTGTAATTTGTGAGATCCTTGAGATTGAACAAGTAGTGTACAGTAGAACTCATGGTTGTGTTCATAACACCTTTCCTTAAAATGGGGTAATTACGTCAATATTTTGCTGCATTTAAAATTATTTGTTAATGTCGTAGAAACTACAAATGCAGTTTGTTTCAGTTTATTGTCTCAAGTTATGAGGAAATTATAATGGGAAAGCAGAGTTGAGCATAGAGAGATAGTCTGGTGTGATAGGATTGATTGTACTTGTGTGTCTCTTGAGTGCATGGAAGAAGTTTGTTATTTGGGAGACGTAATGGGCTGTGTGCCTGGAGCTGTCACTGTTGCAAGGGCAAGGAGTGGGTGTAGGAAGTTCAGGGAGCTGTTGCCTTTCCTGACATAGAGAGGGTTCTCCCTGTGTGGTAAGGGATCTTTGTATGTGGCACATGTTAGGAGTGTAATGCTGTATAGTAGTGAGACCTGGGCAGTAAAAGAAGATAATATTTGTAGGCTCAGACAAACAGAAATGACAATGATTAAATGGAATGTGAGGCCTGGGGAGGCTAGGTTTACGACTGAAGAGTTGAGAGGAAGGATGGGACCTTTGTGTAATTGTAGTGAATTTTTGATGTTTGGTGGACATGTCCTTGACTTTCCATCATACCAAATGGTGACTAATGAGATATATGTGGGGTATGCTATGAGTAGCTGAAAATGCCCAAGATGTCTCCATATGACAGTTTCAAGTCATTCGTCAACAATGTGCAGAAAATTAAATATTCAACCCGACGCTGGAACTGTATATTGCAGTGCACCTAGTAGCAGCTGTGGCTGCGTGCCACAGTTCATGGGCTTAGTTAGAAAATAGGTCTGGATGGTGATGGTGATGGTGGTGGTGGTGAAGAGGAGTAGGAAAGGAAGATCAGTGAATAGGAGAAACAATGAAATATTTGTATATCAGCATCAGGAAGTTGTGATAATTTTTGACAGGCGTTCAAGAATTGAGGCAGTGATAATCAGTGATATATTTGGGGGGAATTGTAGTGACTGGTGGTAGGTTGATGGGCATGATGGAATTTTAATGAGTGGAATTATGATGGGCTTCAATGGGAGTGATGGAACTGTGGTGAGTTGTAATTGGCATATCTTTCTTTAGTTTTTTGTAGTTTTTTTTATATCTAGTCTTTTATAAGAGTGATGTTACTAAGGTCTTGATGATATTTGGCTTTTACCAGCACATCCACACTCAGTTTTATCAAAATTTGACCCTCCTCCTCCAAATTAATTTTAGTCACTTGAGATACCTTGTACCACCTCCCTAATGACATAGATAAATTTCAGTGTGGAAAAAGTTTGTGTTATTTGAAAACACATCCTGGAATAGTTTGATACAGAACATGTGAGAAGGAAAATGATCTCTTCAACTCAAAAATACACAGGATTCCACATTTGCACCGATGACAGCATCATTTTGGAGCAGAGGTTTGGTCCAGCAGTCCAGCATGCCAGAATATATATTACATTTAAGTGGCCATTTCAACTAATGATTGGCAACCCAGTTCATTGGTCTTACTACTGCCAACACAAGTCTGAATTTGTCAAGGTTACCAGGTGATCCAGTTGCTGTACTACCAGGTCACACTGATACTCTCCCAGATTCATATGTGACATACTATACTTCGTATTTTTTTGTCATTACCAGTAATGCCAGGTAATTTTATTCATCTTAATAGAGGCCCCTTAGGGTAAAATGTTCAAAGTCATTAAAAGAGTGCATGCACTCCTGAGGTAAGACTGTATTTGAATTGCTGGATTAACTTGGACTTTACACTTGTGTATACAGGGAAGCTCGTAAATAGTTATCCACTAGAAACTTACCTGGCAGTATATTATGTTTAGTGAGGATGGCTCAGTCTTCTAATGTGGGGATGGATATGGCAGTGGAAATAGGAAGTGAATAAATTGTGCAGAACAGACATTGTTAACACAGACTGAGTCATCCCCACAGTGCATAAGAAATCACCGATGAAAGTGAAAGAAGAGTTTATCTATGGACCACCCTCTTTATAATCATAGATCTCATAATTATATCTTCTTTGGACCTATTAGTCCAGTATATTGATGTTTTTGCTGTATAGTAGTTCATTTCAAGCATGCTACCTATTCAAGTCAAGCTCCCAGATTATTTCTTTGTATTATTGAACACTGTATTAAACATGGGCATATCATGAAATACAGTACTGCTGTTGTAATACAGAGTACAAGCTAAGTGAATCATAAACTGTTAGTCTTTGCTTATTTAGTATTTAGCTAAAGGGTTCTCATTAGGTCTGTGTTTTCTAAATTTATCTGTACAGTACCAGCACATTGTCAGTATTAATATGATTGTTAATAACAGAATCCATATCTGTAATGAAAGTAGAGCATTAGGAATGAGTATATGCTGAAATTTGTTGCCAGGAGAAATGGGTATGGATTTTGGATTATATATGATAAAATATGAAGTTTTCCACAGCTTTATTAACACTGTTTATTCCTCACGGTTCACAGCTTTATATAGGATGTGGGGTAAGTAGAGACATCTTTCATACCTGTCTATGTGGAATGTATTTATTTGCCACCTTGGGAGTATGGGGGTTAAGTGTTGGAGAGAAGTGTGTGTACTTGGCCATCTTTTAACTCCTCATTCTGATTACCTATTTCACTTGTGTTCTTACCATTTCCAGACAGTTCATTCAGCCTATGGGAGTCCATCTGAATTGGAGAAGTTGGTTATGGCCTTCATGTCTCTTCACAATAAGTTACCTCCCTTAAGCCAATTTAAATCATCTAGTGGTGACCTGATAAAAATGAAAAGACAGTCACTGGATATACAGTAATGGGGTTAAGTTGATATATCCTTAGAGCATTATACCAGTCCCATCAATAGTTGAATGTGGCAGTTACTTTATTTTCTTTTAAGGTCTTCCACTGCACGTGCCGCCTTCAGCAATATTCTTGTAGTTGCATTTTCTGTGTTATTCCCATTTCTGAAATGCAGAGCAGTTTACTGATTAGTGTTAACTCATTCACCCCCCAGATGTATTTTTCATTTCATTCTTGCCACCACCAGACTTCTTGATTAACATAGGAACCTTCTCTTATTGAGGGGTTGAGGAAGGCATATGTCTAATCACTCCAGATAGAAATTTCTCTCTAAACCTATTATATATTGTCTGGAGATAGTGTGAATAAAACAGATTGATAGGGTAATATTATGCAGTGTGTAATATGAGACATTTAGAAAAGCAAGAGGATGAGTGTGAATAAAACAGATTGATAGGGTAATATTATGCAGTGTGTAATATGAGACATTTAGAAAAGCAAGAGGATGATAATCACCCTAATAATAATGCTATTTGTATATCACTGTTTTCTTAACTTCTGCTCTGTCTTATGGCAAGGTGTGTTTTGTTTAGTATTTAGAATCTATGTTGGGTCAAAAGCGGTGTAAAATTCTCAGGCTTAGCTGAACATACTCGTACTTGTGCTGCCTCGGATGAGCTCAGAGTAAAGCAAGAGTGCACTACCTACTTGACCTGGTGACCATTTATGTGCAGAGTTACAAATTTGAACCAGCTGGACGAGTTGTGGGAGCTAATCAGCACCTCCACTCTCAGCCTGCTTTGGTGCCCTTGGAGCTCATTTTATATGCTGTCTCTGTGCTAGCTGGAAATGACCTATGACAGTCACTATAAACTGTAATTTTTGTCTTTCATAAATTGTCAGAATGAGCAACAGTGATGATCCTCAGTCATCTTTCTATGTACAAAACTGCATTTTTGCAAATTCTCTCTCTCTGTCTGTCTGTCTCTCTCTCTCTCTCTCTCTCTCAACTATGCAAATATCAGTGTTCATGTACTTAAAAGTTTCTTGGGACATACTGTATATCATATTCTACTTAAAAAAATCCTTTCAAACAAGACCACAGTGAAGAGGAAGATGCAAGTATTGTAATGCTTTGAAAATGCACAAACTTCAAGCTTCATTTTCTCAAGGCTTGGTTTTGCCAAGTTTGCTCTTACTTTTCTAAGTGCTTCATATCCTGCCTTTACTATTCCCTGGCCTATCATAATTAATCTCATATTTTGAATGTTTTGAGTACAGTATATAAAATATAGAGGAGGTAGCTGTACTACTGTACTTACTGTTTGGCCCTGGGACCACAAATATGCTATATCTTATAAGGATCAAAGTTTGGTAAGCAAAAAAGGAAACTGGTGCAGCCCATCATGTTCATCTCTGTACGTACATCATCCATCCATTCAGATCCCTTGTTATTTACTTACCTTCCATAACTGACATACCTCTTTCTCACATATACAGTACAGTCAGCTATCCATATATGTGGGGATATGTTTTAAGATTCCTGCAAATGGCAGAAATCCATGCATAATTGGCATTCTCCAAAAGCAGCTTGTGAAGTCATAATTTAGTAACTGGGTATGTGATTACCTAAGCATCCTTGCAGAACTCCCAAACACTATCATGCCTTAGATTAGAGTTGATTAATGTGATTTTGAGAATTCTTCATAACACAGGTTGTTAAACCATCCCAAAAGGCACCTGAAGCAACTGTACTTTGAGTTTTTTGTTAACCCTTGAATGGCAAAAATCTGCAAATAGCAGACCCGTGAATATAGAGGATACCTGTACTTGTTTGCCATGTCTCTCCTACAATTCCATATCCCACCTTCAATCTAACACGTGCCCTTATCACCACCCTATTTGTATCCAGTCTTTCCGTAAGGCCATACCATCTAAGCAGACACTCCCTTACTCTTGTAGCAACAAACTTCCTTAATCCCTTACTCTTAGAACCATTCTCTTTCTGAGAAGTTATGATCTCAAGAGAGATGGTGTAATAGATGATTACAGGGTTTGGTTGCTGCTACTTCTGCAGATACAGTTTGCATTATATGTGAGTGATACCGTAATTCTTGTGATTGCAAAGGTGCATACATGTTTTGAGTGCAAGCAGATCCCTTGGGAAGAACTGGCACTTTTGAGAAACAAAAGCCGAACTATTATTATTATTACAGTATTATTATTAATCTACATTTTTTACAAATCCTGTTGCTGTAAATGTGTGTGTGTGTGTGTGTGTGTGTGTGTGTGTGTGTGTTTGTGTGTGTTGGCACATGCATGCATGCATGTGCATGCCTGTCCTTGTGTGTGTGTGGGCACACACATGCATGTGTGTGTGTGTGTGTGTGTGTGTGTGTGTGTGTGTGTGTGTGTGTGTGTGTGTGTGTGTGTGTGCATGCATATAACTGTAATACTGTACATGCAAGAAAAATATCCCACCAAAATGTTTGATTTACCCATATATTGATGCTTTATTCAGTTCTAATTATAGATGGTGTTGGCTAGGATAACATGTACTGTAAACTTAATCCAAAAAGTATCAGTGCACACTTTGCATTAGGCAGCCTGATCCCATAAGCAGTGGGTATTGTGAAATGCCTGGTGATTCTACCCAGCGATGATAAATTTGATTTCAGGAATATGCATTATAGTACTTGCTTGTATTACTTCCTTGCCAATGTTTATATCATATAAATATTCTGATGATAATTGATTAATCATCTTGGGATATCACAAGCTTCAATAATCATCGTATCAGTTAATTTATAAAGGTTCCAACATGCTTGCATGCATTGGCCTTTGTCACCTAATGGTGGCTGTCTACGCTGCCTGATCTCTGGCAGCCTCCAAATTCAGTCATTTATCCCTGTAGTGACACTGTATGACCTCATCCCATGTTCTCCCCCCACCCCTCACAACCCTGCCCCCGATGTTCACACTTCTCACTTTCCACACCCATTTGCCATCCTCCATCCTCTCCACATGTTGAAACCATCTTAGTCTGCCCCCCCCTCATCACAGCACCAATACACTCCAGTCCCTTCCGTCCTCTCAAAGTTTCAGTCATAAACCTAGCCCCTCCAGGCTTTGCATTCAAGGAGGCATTACACATCCATCTAATCATTGTCATTTCTGTGCATTGGAGCTTACAAATATCCACATCTTTACAGCCCAGGTCTCACTACCATTCACCACTGCACTCCTAACACATGCTGCACACAAAGATTCCTTATCACAGAGGGAGAGCCCTCTCATTGTCAGGAGAGGCAACATCTCCCTGAACTTCCTCCAATCTCTCCATACCCTAACCACAGAGCTAACTCCAGCCCCGTCTCCAGTACATAACATGTCCCCCAGATAACAAAACTCTTCTACACACTCACGACTCACCAGCAGGATCAGTCTTTTCACATCTGACAATCTCTTCCACACACTCAAGAGACCCTCCAGCAAGCTCAGTCCTTTCACACTTGGCAATTCCTATATGCTTTCCCTGACACACCTCACACATGAAAT
Organism: Coenobita brevimanus; assembly: GCF_032717465.1. Lineage (NCBI taxonomy): Eukaryota > Metazoa > Arthropoda > Malacostraca > Decapoda > Coenobitidae > Coenobita > Coenobita brevimanus. The sequence goes on from NC_137018.1 coordinate 45,981,297, forward strand.
CAGCATCTCGCACTCGACCTCTCATATTGCTACACCTCTTATGTACCCACTTATCACAAATACTGCATAATATGGAGTTACATCCCACACCCTTGCACCCTTGTGGCAGACTGCACGTGGCCAGTTTCTACTTTGACAGCACAGCCACCAGCACTAGGTATCATCACTTTAGTTTTATCCACCTCTACTCTCAAACCCCTGTGCCCCATTCCATCTCTCCTCTTCTTAAGTCTTTCCTCCACCTTCGTTTCATTCTCTGCAATCAATGCTAAGTCATAAGCATACAAGATCTCCCATGGGAGTCCATTTCTAAACTAACATGAGAGAGCTTGAAGCACAGTGACAAACAATATGGGGCACAATTATGATCCCTGATGCATGCCAGCATTTGCAGAAATCTCATCACTCAAATCTCCATTTGCTTTCACCTGGGCGTGAGCACCCACATTCATAGCCGTAACCACTCTAACCAGCCATTTCTCAGTCCCAAGCTTTCTCCTTGCCCACTTCACCACCCCCCTAGAGACTTTGCCAAAGACCTTCTCCAAATCAACAGAAACAAAGTTCAGATCCCATACCTTTCCTATTTATTTTTCCAGAAGCTGGCAGACAATGAATATGGCATCAGTGGTCCCCCTCTGGCATAAACCCAAACAGCATCTCATCAGTATTCACGCTTTTGCAAATCATACCTTCTAGGATTCTCCTGATTGCCTTCATTATGTGGTCCAAAAGTTTTATACCTCTAAGGTTTCCTCTTTTCAGGGCATCACCCTTCCCCTTCTACACATTTACAGTCACAGTTTTCAACCAGTTGTCTGGGACAACACACCCATATATAATCATATTTATCACATCAGTAACTTTCCCCACTCCTATATCACCTGATGCCTTCAGCATTTCGGCAGTCAACCCAAACACACCTGCCGCCTGCCTCAACTACATCCTGTCTATTGCCCTGCTTACAGTAGCATCAGCAGTCAGTGACCAGGGGCCAGACACTGGATCCACTGACTAACCTTCCCTGTTCAAGTCAAACTCCTCATTCAGCAACCGGTTATAATGCTCTGTCCAGGCATCTTTTTTATCCTCACTGTCAACCACTACCTTTCCTTCATCATTCTTCACACATTGCTCACCTAGGATATCCCTGTTTTCCCTTTTCATCTGATTTGCTACTTTAAATGCCATGTTCTTCCATTCAGTGATGTGTAGATTATCTAGTAAAAGTCTCTGAGACTCAGATTTTGTCCTGTGTACCTCCTTTCTAGACCTATGTTTGGCAGCCAAGTACAGTGTTCCTCACTGTTGCCACCCATTTTCCAGTCCCATAAAAGCCTCCCTGCTGCATGGTAATTTATCAAGTTAGCATGCTGTGGGGTAGGACTTACATTACATGGTACTAGAGAAAGAGAAGTTACAGAGAAGGCAGGAGAGTATTAGAATGTAAGAATAAACTGGTATGGTAAATTTTCTACCATAGTCTTATCTGTTTGGGTGTCCCCTGTATGAAGCAAGATTTTTATTGTGATGATATTCCTTTTTTAGGCTTGCTTTCAGTTTTATGCTGTGCTATGTTGTAGCTGTGGATATGTACACACAACAAAAAAACTATCGTTACACCTTCTGCGCGATATAAAATGACACACGAATGAAGGTTTTTGATAACAGCCTCCTCCATTGGTATCCCTGTGTGTGTTTGTTGTATATTTATTATAAGCTATATCCATTGCTTCTCCCATGCATATTTCTACCTCGTCCTATTTGGCAACTCACCCACTGTCAGGCTTACCAACCCTAGCGAGACAGCCAGGTTGTTCAGTATGAAACACATCGGACCCCTCTGTAACGATAGTTTTTTTGCTGTGTGTACATGTATGTGTTGTATTATCTGTATTTTGTTGGATATTGTGGCCGTATTTCTGTACCTAAGCTACTATGATCATATTTCAGACATCCATCGTTTTTGTTTCCACAGTATGGCTGTTGCTTCTGTTTGTTATTTTGATTATGATTTATGTTTTATACTATAGTTATATGTTGGCATTTGCCGTCATCAGTTTTAAGACACAGTGATCCTTTGCTTTACTCAGTTAATGTATTAACCTGGTTCTCCATGTATATACTGTATCTGTGTACAGTCATTACTCATTTTACGATGGGGTTACGTCAGGTCATACCTTATCGTATACCAATTTTATCGTAAATCTGGAGATTGAAACCCATTATAAAAGGGGGGTTACGTCAGCTCAACTTCCCAAAGTGACCTAACCAACACTGAACCATAAATGACAACTCCACCTTCATTCCTTCCTATGTTGGTCCAAGTCGTCTCCAAGTCGTCCCCCCTGAGGCTGGGGGACAGCCTGTGCCTACAGGCACTAGTGGTCAGCCTCTATGTCAGACAGGAACAGGTTAGGTGGAGGGGAATCCAGCCCATACCTGCACCAACCATAGCACTGGGGCCTACACTGGCACTGACCTTACCACTGGGCACACAAATCTACAGAAGTAATTCCTTAATTCACGCGAACTTTTTTCACGCGATTTCAGTTATCCACGAATTTTTCATACAATAATTAAAACATAAAATTATAGTATTCAGATAAATAATTTTAATATACAAGAGAAATAAATAAAATATAAAAATGCCCACCTGCTGCCTGCGTGCATACGTGTGTGTGTGGGGGGGGAGGTCTACCACGCACCATACAGTCAGTTTGAATCCAACGGTTGAACCATGCATGACTCGCAAATTGTTATTTGTGGCATATTTTTCTGCCTTCCAGTGATTGCTTGCCTTGTTTGCCAACATTGGGCTAAGCACAGTGCTAGTGATGCATGTGGTAACACACCAAAATGGACTCATGAAGTGATGTCGCTGACAGAGGAAGTTAAAGTGTTGGACAAACTTAAGGATTGAATGTCGGTGACAGTTCGTCGTCAGGACTATTCCCCGTCATTTATTTACATACCAGTTTATTTAGCATGTACAGGACACTTGTTTTTTACTTATATGAGTTATAAAATCCCCCTGAAAATCAGTTATTAAAGTATTAGTAAATCAATAAGAAGTATATTTATAGAATGACGGGGAATCGTCCAGGGTGCGAATTGTCCTGACGGGAAATCGTCTATGTTTTGATAGTGAATTGTCTCAGAACCGTATGTTTGGGGTGAATTAGTCAACTGTTCGTACAATACAGAAGGCAGAACATAGCATACGGGAGGCAGTAAGGGCTAGTGCACCAGACTGTGCTACAGTGTCTCCACCTACGCCTGTGCCTGGCGCTTTCCAATGGCAAAATCGTTATAGCGGGAAATTTATTGTGAATCGAACTTTGGGGTGGAACTTTTCTGTTATCGTTGTAGCGAATTATCGTAAACCGAATCATTGTAAAACGAGTAATGACTGTATCCCAGCCCATTTAATCCAGTAAAATAGAGCTAATATGTTAACCACAGCATGAGCTAGGCCTCCTCTTTCCCACTAGAATCCATTTATATCCCCCAATTTGCCTACTTATTTCCTTTATAGAAACATATCCTGCTAAACAGAGATAAAACAGACATAAGATAGAGACAGTAAAGGGGTTTAAAGCGACAGATAGGGGTGCATTACAGCTTGCTACACTATAAAACTACTTTGGATATTTTGTGCATGGGAGTGGTACCAAACCTAGGTTAGTTTATAACCAAGGGTTAAAATGGTTTGTAACATTTACTGACCTTTTATCAGGACATTAACTACACCCTACCCCACAAATAATGAACTGATGAACTGATCTCAAGTTCTTAATTTTGTACTGCAGTTCCAAATTGTTTGTTAGCCTCTGCCCTTCCTTTACTAATTTATACCCCTGCAAATGAGTTACATTTCCAAGCACTTTTAACCCTGGCAGCAAGGTTTCTGTTGTAATAGGCTTGGGGGGCTTTCTCACACTTCTTCCTCAATAATTTAAATTGCATATTATAGCAAATTATTCTTTTATGTGTTTACAGGAGGTCAGTCCCAAATGAAACTGGACTTTTTAAATAGCACATCAACTGGCCAGCATACAGTATCGTGATTGTGACGAGAGCATTGTGTAGTGATGACTTTGAGCTTTAGTCTAACACTAGCCGCATCACGCCATGACACTTGGCCATTGAGGTACACACATTTGAGTGAATCAGTGTTTTGTGCAATTGGCAAATTATCTTTTAACTTTTTTTGTCTGAAATTGGTGACTTTTCAGGGGGGATTTCAACATGGGGGATGGGGAGTCCACAGGGGCCAGGTCCAGAGAGTGGGACAGCTGGGGGATGATAGTCCTCTTGTGGTTTGCCAGAAGTCACAGATAAGGAGTGATGTGTGAGCAGGTACATTGTCATGGTGCATCATCCAGGTGTTGCTTGTCAACACCTCAGATCTCTTCCTTCGTACTGCCTTCCTCAAACGCATCAGGACATCCAAATAAAACTTTTTTGACTGTCTGACTACGTGGAACAAACTCATGATGAATGACACCCTTCCAGTGAAAAAATCTGATTAACATCACCTTCACATTTGATCCATACTGACATGCTTGTTTTGGTCATAGTGATGATGTTCCATTACACTGCAGTGACTGCCTTTTTGTTTTGCATCTTAGCCATACACTCACACTTCATTGCCTATTATAACATTTTTTAGAAAATTTTCATTAGCATACAAACAATCAAACAACTGACTGGCTGTGACACGGTTCTCTTGTTGCTCATCTGTCAGCAGATGTTGCACAAATTTTGCAGCAATACGATGCATCTTCTGTTTTTTGGTTGAAATCATGTGGCACAATCTTTTACAGATGCCAACTCCTTTGGAAATGTGACAGACAGTCAGGCAATGATTTTCATGGATTACAGCATGCACTGTCAACATGATTGTCATCTCTTGATGTGGAAGGCTGTCCAGATTAGGGATCATCCTCAATGGATGTTCTTCTTGCTTTGAACTGCTATAACGGTTTTTGGCATTGCATATAGCACAAATAGTCCTTACCAGAAGACTGTTGCAACATTTGAAACTCTTCATAAAAGTTTTTCCAAATTTGAAACAAAATTTCAGTAAAGCACATTGGTCTTCAAGATCTTTCATTGTTTGACATACGACAAATGGCCAAGTGCACTAAACACACATTCACTAAAGCACATGTACCTTGATGACAAAGTGTTGTGGCGTGATGCTGCCAGTGTTAGACTAAAGCTCGAAGTCGTCCTACACAGTTCTCCCATAGCAGTCACACTCTGCCAGCTAGTTGGTCCACTATCGGAAAAGTTCAGTTTTCTTTTTGAACACCTCCGTGTGTGTGTCTGTGTATCTGTGTGTCTGTAATATCAGTTCTTTCTTAAGGTGTAGAATGTGTGCAGACAAAATGATCTTGTAATTGAAGCAACTTGAAGAAAAGTATGCATCTAGTACGTGATTGAGGGGTTAAAAACACAAAAATACACCCATTTCTGATATCAGAACAACTTAGTAATGTATCACAAGCAACTTTAAGTGAAGAAAAGGTTTTCATTTTTATAGCTGCTGATATAGTGAAACAACATTGAAGAAGGACTAACTACACTTCCATGCCTTCTTGCAGCCCCGGACCCCAACTTCAATCAGTTTGGTGGAGGAAATGTGGCAGCTGCTTCACTCAATGGGTCTTCTCCAGCTGGTGGCAGTGGCAGTGCTGGAACTGGCTGGGCTAACTTCCCTCCAAACAACAAGATGCAGTGGATGGCAGCTAATGGAACTGCCAATGGGGCTGCCAACCCTTTTATGGTGAGATATTTTTTCATGAATATAATTATACTATTTTCTTTTATGTTCATTTATTTCATCATAGCGTTTGTACTAATTAAAGTCATCCCTGATTATTTGCAGTGTATTTTCAGATGAATTAACAGCAGATTGTTGACTTATCCCAAAATTCATTTTATAATAGCATATTTTGTGATTTATTACCCATTCACGAATAGCTGAAATTGGCAGTGGAAACTGCAAAGATGAGGTATGACAGCAATATATGACATAAATCTGGAGATATTACTTTGCCTCACAAATATTACCAGTACCGGTACTGCACTTCTCATTATAGTCATACCGTCCACCTTGTTGTTTTGCCATACATTAACTTCTCACTGGATATTTTAGATGTGTTCCAGAAAACTGTGGTAAGTTAAAATCACTTTCAGTGTGGGTTATGATCCACTGAGAAAAGTTATCCCCCCTGGTGTTTTTAAAATTACATTCAAGCATCAGTTATACATGATTCTGTGATTGGGTTTATCTATATGTAAAACCCAGTGCCAGTTTAACCCAACTGCTGGGTGTCAGTCGGAACTGTCAAAAAATTGGTGGCCAGGCAGCACTGGATGTCGATTGGAATCGCCCTTGTTTTTACGTCACAATTTGAAGTGACCACCACTTTATCTCATCATTAAAAGCAGGGAGAGACTCCCATTGAGAGCAAACCTATAGTCGGGGCCACAGGCAGACCCACAAACACATTCCATTCATGCTGCAAAAATAGTCCTCTTCCTCATGCCATTACTCATTGATGCAACGACCTACATACCATTCGCAAGAAGAAGAGTTGGTAGCGGATTCTGAAAGGTGTCTGGGTTACGAGAAAATCTGCAAGAACTTTTGCAATGTGCATACGAGGTTTTGACAAGTGGTATTCTGGAGAGTGTTGTACGACAATCTTAAGACCAACACCAGGTTGCGCCAGCGCAAGTGTTGGCCAATCAAGGAGCGGAAGGTTTCTCTATTTAAACCTGAGTACCCAATCACAGTACACCGGAGTATGACGTCATAGAGGTAGCAGACGATGTTTCCACACCGCCAGTCATAATTTCCAAGACAGTATTGAAGCAGTGGAAGACCACCAAAATATTAAGTACAGAAGGGCAGTGAACTTCTCAGAGGAAGAAATAAGTGCGCTGATTCATAATATTTTCGACATTGTGTCATGTAGGCTATCACCATATTTTAGATGAGTTTCTTCATAACACTGGCTTGTTTAATCGAATTTTTGTGAACATTATATCAATAGGCTGTAATTTGCATGTAGTAAAGGCAGTGTTGGCTGACAGTGCTAGTTTTACCACATATGTCGAAGTAGTACTTGCTCCGGTATAGTATTCTGGCATCGTCTATGACGGTCTGTTGCCACTTGTACTTATTATTTTTTGAAAAATCGCAACAGTTGTATGCACTTAAGGATTAATTGATGCATGATTTAATTCTGAGGATTTGGGGGATGTTTGAGCTACAACATTTGTAAAAATAGGAGAGTTATAAGGCTTACGATGTACTTAGGGCTGCCCCTCACGTGGCGCAACTCTACGAGGAGAATTGACAACGCCGCATAGGGTTTGCGCTCGTTTTCTAAGGCTCCAGAATATGCACTTAAGTGAAAAGTTGCTCTTATGCCCAAAGATGGTGGATTTGTGAGGATTTTGAGCTTTCAGAATCCGCCCCTTGGTTGGTAATATGGTCTTTAATTTGTTTCCCTAACTCTTATAATTTCTGAGATGTTAAGGTTTGGATCCATCCATCCATCATCCAATCCTGTGCCACCCCATGAGGAGCGTAGGAACCCAGGGTTAGGCAAGTCAGTCCTAACATTTAAGATGAGAGTGATCAGCCTCACTCAGTTCTGAGTAGCATTATGTGAGCAGTAAACCCCAACCACCCCTTGGATATAAACCTACACAGGTTTAATCCAATTGGAGCGCCTTAGTTGCCCACTAAACCACCAGGCACCATAATTTGGTTATATGGTTACCACCCAGCATAGTAAATGGTTTTCTGGTGTACAGGAAATCATTTGGCTTGTCACTCAATGTAGAGTCACCCATAGGCAGAAGGAAGAGGAAAGAATGAAGGAAAAAACAGAAGAGGAAGGAAGAGGAAAGAGTGAAGGAAAGAAAGAAGAAGAGGGAGTGTAAAGTCACCTGTAGGCAGAAGGAAGAGGAAAGAATGAAGGAAAGAAAAACAGAAGAGGAGGGAAGGAAGAGAGGAAAGGGCAAATCTTGCTATTTTGGGGAAAGTTCCTGTAACGAGAGAACAACTGCGCTATAAATAGCCCGGTATGGAGGGGTTAAAGAAATAATATCTGGAGTTAAATGCTAGCTCAAGCTGTTTCAATGTGAACTGTTTACTATACATCCTTAGTGTCTAATAATGAATATTGCCATATTATTTTAAAAGTGTTCCCATGATAATGCACTGCTTTACAGTGAATGAGTGATATGAGGAGTGACTATAATTTGCTTACTCATGTTATTCCAACAGGCAGCACCCCAGATGCCTTCCAGTGGCTCATCCTACAACCCCTTCCTCTGAGCCACCACTCATGCTTCTCCAGAGTCCCTACCCAGAACCCCACTGGAGGAGGCCAGTTTTGTATAACTAAACTTTGTCCACTTTAACTTGGCTGAAAAAAAAGAAAAAAAAAATTTACATCAATTCATCTTGAATGGTGAGCTGTATCACCGGTTTAACCCCTTGACTCCCCTGATTCTCTCTCTCTCTCTCTCTCTCTCTCTCTCTCTACCACCAGATGATTTTGTACTCAACATGAATGATCTCAGTTAGCAAAGGGGTTAAGAATACAGTAGAGTCGCAGTTTAAAACAGAGTGCAGTAACCATCTTACAATATCATGAAAGTTTAATTTCTGCCTTTATTAATTAATAACACGATAATATCACTCTATTGCGTGGAAAAAACGAAGTGGGAGCATTTTGGTATTGGATTTCCTGGTGGTTGCATTTGTTTACAGCGTGTGCATTATGCTTTAGTCGCGCGCTGCTAGGTTCCCGTGACCCAAGCGCACTTGCATGAACATCCTATACCTGCCTGCCGCAGCCTCATTGTTGTGTTAACTGTTGTTGTTGCATTATTTTCTTGCTCCTCGTTTCATCCCAGAACTGACCATTTGTTTCTGTACTAACTCATTTTTGATGCCTTAGTGCCCAGCAAGTGCTTGTCCTCACCATGAAAATGTTAAGAACACAAGAAAAACATAAAGGTAAAAATATTGACTGAAGTAGCATGTAGTGTTGGAGCTTAATGGGAATGAGAGAGTAGCATTTGGACAATCAGAAAAGAATGGGTCATGTGTTTACAGTGTGGATAGGCTCTTTGTTGGAAAGTGATATTACTGTTTCATGATGGGGAAGCAATAAAATTAAAATTAAAGAGTTTTCACACTTGGTGCAATGAGTGTGAACAGGGTTTAGTGAGCAACTGTTGTTATGAGCTGACAGACTGGGGGTTAGAAAATTCAGCTCTTACAGTATGCAATGAGTTTATGTGTTGATGCAAGAAGTAAGATAATTATGTTATTTCAGTTCTTGTAAATTGTGTTTTGACACATATTTATGCTGCTTGGTTGACTTGTTTATTATTCAGGATTACTGCAGTTAGGTGTACCATATTCATGTGGAGTCACTTCCTGCGGACTACCAGTATTTCATTGTATTTTTTTCCCTTATTGATGATGACAGAAGATCTTTTCAAAAATAGATTCACTTTGTGCAATTAAGTTTTTATGACCAGTGCACCAAAAGTAATTCTTTGCGAAACATGTGTGATGCTGGATGGGGATCTTTCTTTGGTTGATTAGGGTAGAAGTTTTTGCCTGATTGGTATTGGGGCATTTCAAGGTTAGGCTTAGCGGCAGTCCAAGGTTGTTAAAATTGCTGAGGGATCTGGGGGGAAAAACTTTTCAGTTAGGTTAGCCTACGATGCACTGACACATCCAATTAGCGAGATCACGTGTAAACATGCAGCCACGGGCATCTGAGGTGGACCTACTGATGATAACTGAGCTTTATATATATACATTTTTTTTAAATATGGGGTTCCTAGAACATAAACCTGTATTTTACATGTAAATACAGTGTATGACATGTTTTAGCTTGAAGTTCTATATAAGCTATCTCATGTTGTACCATGACTGTACTGTATTTCTTACCCTGAAAGGGAAAAGTCTCTCCTAGGCAGAACAAATTCATCTGGAGATAACAGGAATAAACTAAAAAAAAATGTCATTGGAGGGAAAGAGTTAACATTAAAATACAGACCTGGTTATAAGGAAGTGCTCTGGAACATATGTAGAGCAGTAGTATCATCATGTTCTGACTCTGATCTGTGGAAAGTAATATGCAAAAGGACAAAAATCCTCACCATGTTAAATGTTGATGATTTACAGTGGTCTTTACTCCCTTCCTGTATGTAAATTATATGAGGCATCCACCATCAGTAGGGCTGGATGTGCTAAAAGTTATCCTATAGGATGTTTTGAAAGTTATCTTGTAGTTTATACCTCTTGCAGCCAGGTGGATTTATCCATCCATGCATCATCCAATCCTGTGTTGCCCCTGAAGAATGTAGGAGCCCGGGGCTATGCAAGTTGGTCCCGACATTTAAGATGAGAGTGACCAGCCTCACTCATCCCTGAGTGGTCATCACTTCAGCACTCAAAGATTGAAGGGATTAATGAATGCTGTATCTTGCCTCACCAGTTCAAAAAGTTGTCCTGTACTGAGCAAAATCATCTGGTGATAGCATGAGTAATGAAGTCTTTCCTATTGGCCTTTTTCATTAGGGGGTGCCTCATTTTATTGGCTGTATTTCTAATTGACTTTGGAGGTTTTGTAATGGCTCTTCCTCACTGACATATTTTGCACATCATGCCTTAATTATCCTCTGTAATGTTACTGTTGGTAGCAGTGCCAATATTGAACTGACATTCTGTACATAACATGCCAAAGAAAGGAATGGTGTGAGATGGATTATAAATTGCTGATGAAGAAGCTGTGTGAGATCCTATGTTGATGAGAATATGACCATATTCTTCACCACAATAGGATCCATTGCAGTTCCCAGTGATAGGCTGCAAAGGACAAAAATCCCTGCCAAGTTAAGGTGGACAAACTGTAGTGGCTTTGATTACCACTTGATGATCCAGTGGTCAGCCTGTGTCTAGACTGGTGGTTGGCTGCAGTTCCCAGTGAACACTGCAGCAAAAGACAAGAACAGCTGCATTATTGAGTTTATTGTTAGTCATGTGTAACCTGTTCAGCCCTGGGACATTGTTTTCATTTTGTTTTTGCTGTTTCCTGATGTCTTAACTCAGTTTAGGATAAACTTTTCACACTGGAGAGGTTCATTATAGCCATAATGGTTTCATAACTAAAAGTCCTTCCTTATTCATTATGGCCTTAATAGTTTCATAACTAAAAGTCCTTCCTAGGCTGAATGAATTCATCTGATTAAAATGAAAATTGTGTCATTGGATTGATGAGGTTAACATTCAGTCCAGGAATGTTGTTCACTTTTTGCTTGCAGTCTCCTGACACTCATGCAGCTTGGAGTAGGTTTTTGAAGAGGAAGTATTAGGTGCAGCATTAACAAACTTCATAGAACACACAAGCTCCTTCCGGGATTGAATAAAATCATCTGGTAGCAGAGTAAATGAATAACAAGGATGTCATTTGGATTTAGGTGGTTAACACCTTCAGCTCAATGACATTTTTTCCCTCCCTCCCAACCTCCAAACAGTTGTATTGTACTGAAGAAATTAATGAAGGTTGTATCTAGCTCCTTTAATTTGAAAAGTCTCTCCAAAGCTGTATGAACGTGTATAGGGAGAGCAGGAATAAAATAAAAAATGTTATCAGACTGAAGGGGTTACCTTTGTAGGGAGTACATTTGTCGATGAAAGAATGTAGTAGAGAAAGAAGCAGAAATTGTGTGTTCTTGCTTTGTAAAAACTTAACTCTTGTTTTTGTTTCATAAAAATGAATTAACACCTAGGTAGACATTACAGTGTACTTTACCAGTTTGGCATATAAAGGTCACGTGTTGTTAGCTTTATTATTTAAGAGTGAGGTGGGCATAGCTTAGTGTACATAATTGCTTTCATCATCAGTATATATGCATATAGTCTTCTTGCAGTCATTTTCATGATGGAAACACAGAGAAAATTTACCTCTTGCAAATGGCTCCAGCACTTAAGTTTCAGTGTGTCAGGAGTTTTTAATACAGTATAGACTGATATTGAAAAAGAAAATTGGACTCGTGAAACACCCATCTTTGAATGTGATTGTTGTTTAATCAAGCTGCAAGTTGAACTTCTATTTTTCTTAAAGGTTTCTTGGCCTTAATTTTTTAATATCTTGTATTTGCCTTTGCATTGTAAAAGAACAAAAACATATATCATTCTTTCCACATCATCCGCCTAAATCATGGTAGGGCCTTATCACTGCAATATTCATCTTTTTCTTTTCTCCTCATGATATTAGTCATGTAGTGTTTCCATATGCTACAGTCTCTGGGCATGATTTGTAATATAGTGTTATATACCAGTCAGTCACCAAGCATGACAATACCTAAACAAAGCAAAAACAGAACAAACAAGATACTGGTTAATGTTGGAGGTGCCAGCACTACAAAAAAATTAGGATACATAGCTAATGGGAGAAAGTGAGTGAATCTTGTTTAAGAATCTTGAAGAAATTGCTCTTAAAGAATCAAAACAAACCCCCAGCGTTTTAGTGTGCGTGTGTTTGACTTGAAAGTGTGATCAACTAGCTGATAGTCGGTGCTTTATATATAAATATATATATATACAGTATAAATATATATTTACATTAAGTGTTGATACAAGGTTTTTGCATACATAGACAGAGTGTTAACAATAAGCAAGAAAAGGAGAACAAACTCTTTTTCCCAAGCCGAGCTATATCTAACTATGTACATTATGCATGTGTTTAGACCCTCAGCGCTCTTTTACTAAGTCATGTGTCTGACAGTTTATTAACTATTTTTACTCTGTTGGGAAAGGTATGTTTTATCCATTCTTGGGATGCCCAATAAGCAGACTTTTTATTATGACATATTTTGATTGCATTTTGTATGTTGTCAAACTAAGACATGGCCTTGTGCCTCTCCATATCCAAAAATTTGTAAATAGACCACTGTAATAGTAAGAGAAGAATATCATGAAAGACTGTGCTATCCTTTCATAGTGTGAAGAGATGTATTATCAACTTGGCACTAGTGAACCCGATTCCTTTGCAGCTTAGTGGAATGTCCAGCCTAACTGTATTTACAAAGGGATACAGTGTACTCAGTTGACTTATTAAGGCAGATGAGAAAGAGGGCTTGATTGGTCTCTGATGGTACAGGAAATACAGTATGACCAGATTTGTTTGCTGATATTAACCCCGTCAATCCAGTGTTGACTCATTTTATTTGTGCTACCACCAGATGAATTTATTCCATTTAGAGGGGGAAAAATACAGGTTTTTAAGGAGTTAATGAGGACATTTTCTGAATAAAATCATCTGCAGGTACCAAGAATAAAATAAGAGATATGTCATTGGCACGACCGGGTTACATTCACACATTCTGAAATCCTTTATTTTTTTCACAGCTGTACTGTCAGATGTTTGACTGATATACTGTGAGGCTCTTGTTTTTTCTTATGTTTGTTGTCACAAACCAGAGATATAAACTAAGCAATTACTGACATCATCTTCAAACTATTTCTTTATCTGAAGATAAGGGAGTGAAGTTATCATGTCTGCAAGTTTTAAAATGTATTTGTTTTCAGTGAAACAAATATATATACATACTTTTTTTAAGGAATTATTTATAGTAGCAGAAATGGTGAGTTTTGTGTGTATAATGAGTGTATATTTTAGTGTGTGTTTGAATCAGTCACCACTTGTTAAAGCTTCACTGGTCTTCAGTTTGTGATACTGCTGCACTTGTTATTTCACTTGTGTTATCTTTATTAATACTTTTAAGTATAGCTCTCACAGTTGTGATGTTCTTAAGCCATTAACTTACATGGGTGCCCTGTGTTTAATTTAAATGTGTTGTAGGGTTGAAGTTACAATTTATTCTCCTCATAGCAGCCATAGAGCCATTCAGATTACAAAGCACTGACATTTTGCACCACTTAAACTCTTTTGACATTTCAGTTATGAAGTATAGTAACAGAAATTTTTGAATAATTTTGATGCATTCTCAAATAGATCTGGAAAGTGTATTTATTAAGCGCTGAAACTGAGATTGTACAATTAAGCTTTGCAAGTACAGTAGTTTGTTCTTTGCACATACCATATTGTTATTTTACACTGAGCCGACAGTAGGATAGGTGAGTGCAGGCTTAACTTTTAGGTTAGCATAGTGCATAGTGAAGTAGGTCAGAGGTTGTAGTATGTAGTCATACCAAAGAAGACATTGACATCAGCCATGGTTTACGTTCCTTTTAATATTACCTGCCTCTTGCATCCTTGCATTTTGTGTCTTCCGTTACTCTCACAAAAATTTGTTCAGTGTTTTTGTGCATCAGAGAGAAAATATGTTAGTATATATACAGTACCTTCGTGTCCAGTACACGTTTGTCCAGTACTATTCTCTTCCAGTACAGTCAGCAATAAAATTAAATAATTTATTATTGTAGTACAGATTTGTTGGGCTAGTATGGATTGGCCGTACAAAGTGGGCCAAATCCGAGGAGTTCTTCTCTAGTACTGACGTGCTGCATCCAGTACTACTACCCGCGCGTGTATGGGAAGTTGGCCAACACCGAGGAACTTTTCCCTAGTACTGCTGTGCCAACCCATTACGCCTTCCTTGTGACTCGTGATGTGTGCAAGTCAAATTGCAGTATTGCAGTTCGCCCTCATGACGAAGACGACAATGTGTCAGTGTGTGACTATGAGGGATTTATGAGGGAGATTGAGGCCGAGAGGCCTCCTCAGGATCCTGAAGGCCCTCCTCCAGGGGGTCAGTAGGACCTCCTATAGCCTCGGAAACCCCTCCCCCTTCCCCCCAGTTAAGCTGACTTTAGGGGGGAGGGGGGGACTTTTTCAAGGCCTGTCTGACATTATAGTAACCCCTCCAATATCCGGATCAATAGAGCCATAGGCAGGTCCGGATAGTGGTCCTGTCCGGATATTGGGCCCCAGCTTATGGACTTGTACTTATGGACCCTAACTCTGAAAAACACCTATACAACTCCCTCTGGACATGCATTGCACCTATTTAAGACCCAAATCACACCAATAAGGGACATAAAAGACCGAAATAAATGCAAAAGAACCATAAAATGAGGTTTTAGAGGTGAGTTTATACAATATTAAACATTCTGGGTACTTACAAGTCCCTTGCTCTTGGACTGGTTTGAACCGCCAGTTTGCAGTCCACAGTTAATCCTCTGCACTCTAAATTCTAATTTCTTAACACTGCACAACACTGTAAATTCCTGTGTGTTCTAGTGGCAAGGTATTGCAGTTTATTCACTGTTTATTCACAAAAAACAAGCACCTGTGGCTTGCACTGTTATGAGCATCTGCTCTCCATCGGAGTTAAGCTGTGACTGTTGATGTTGGTGGGGCAACAGAGTTGCCAGATCGCAACAGCCACATTACCAATCTCCTCAACTTTCATTGTCAAATATAACTTTTCATTACCAAATTCGTAAAGCTAGCATATATTCTTCACTAATTATATATACAAGTGGAAATACATGTAATCACTCTCCTTATAACTAACACCATGTTGATTATTTTCACACTATGTAGGGTAGCAGATTAATCAGAGAGAGCAAACAATCCACCATCTCCATCCTGTGTATCCTCATACATGTGAAAAATCCATTTGGTAATGCATTATTGTAATGCATTACCAAATGAATTTTTCATTACCAAATTGGCCCACAATTGGTAATGAAAAATACCAAATGGCAACCTGACAGGGGAGGGGGGAGGGGGAGGAAGGAAGGGGTGAAGGGACCATGGTGTAACAGCTGTTTGGCGCCAGGCGGGAATTTCAAATTATGGGAGGGAAAAAAGTCAGATTTTTTTCGAATTTTTTGCGGTTTTTGGCCCATTTTGGGAATATTGGATCCCAGGAGGATTATGTCCGGTTAGTGGGGATGTTCGGATATTGGGCGTTTGGATATTAGAGGGATTACTGTATTCATTTTTTCCCATAAAGTCTGTTGTTTGTCCAGTACGGATTTAGTCCAGTACAGTAGTACTGTCTGACAAAAATACCATACTGGATGCGAGGGTACTGAATATATACTGTATAAAACAATAAGTTTTGTGCTCCACAGTTGTCAGTTTGTGGCCATATTTTTAAAAATCAATGGTGCAAAGGTATGGACAAGCCTGGAGAATTTCATGATAGTTTCTGTAGCACATGATGATGATAGAATATGACTGACCATTCACTGCTGTTACTGACTACACCCTGTATTGTGAGATTCAGGCTGATCAAATCTAAGAACATCATACATCAATACATACATGAAATGATTACATACATGAAATGATACCATGCTTCCTCACAAGGAATCCCATGTTGAGGTTGGCCATGGTACAGATGATGATTGCTAGGGACTGGAAGCTAAACCAAATGCCAAAGCCAACTAATTACATCCCAGCAGTTGCTGGAGACTTAGATATGGTAAGGGGGAGGGGGAAGCAAATCAGCTGTTTGAGTCTCAGCATAGACTTTGAGTGTGTACTCCTGGCAGAATGTTTCCTGCCTAAAAATGTGGTTAGGTACTAAGCATGTACTCGTTTCTTTCACGTGATAGTCCCTGCTGTGGTCGATGATAGCCTCTTATCTACTAAAAATATCAGATGTTTCTTAAATGACTGTCAAAAATTAAGAGCTTGTTTACACCTTAACACTTTGAAGTCTGATATTGTGGCCATATGAGCTGATCTTGAAAGCCCTCCAAGGATTAGGAAAAATTTTTTGGTTGTGAATTTAGAACTTCTTTAGTTTTTTTGTATTGCAAATGAAACAATGATTTTTATTGAGAGCTTCTCCTTCATTGGTAGGCTTTGAATAAAATAACTAATCGCTAGCTAGAGACACTTGCAATAGGAAACAAACTGTTGGTCATATGTTTTCGATTGTTCATTTAACAAGTGCAAAATTATCAAGTATGTATGCTGTGAGTATACAGAAAGTTTAATATTTCTCTGTATTATGGCCAGCAAGTAAGAAAATAAAATTTGTCAGTAGGCAAGAGTAATACAGTGTTCATCAGTTTCCTATTTATTATTGCAAATGTTTCAGGTCGTGGCTAAGGTGACCAGATTTGTTGGAGCTAAAAGCGGGACATGTAGTGTGTGTGTGTGTGTATATATACTGTATATATATATATATATAGATAGATAGATAGATATAGATATATCAATCTCTCTCTCTTTCTCTGTCTATCTATATGTCTATCTATCCATCTATCTATCTATCTATATATATATATATATACCGGTATATATCTGTATCTATCTGTGTATCTATCTATCTATCTGTCTATATATATATATATATACATACAGAGTGACATGCGAGGGGCACTGACTGCTTCTGCGCTTCACGTCGCACTGAGACTGCTAATCAAACACTAACGTCCCACACGAACTACAAACATACCATACGGTGCAGTGAATAGGCTGACCAGAGTTACCAGTTGGTATTACAAATTTCATATTAACAATTCAGTATTCCCTTTGGTTTGAATTATGCATAATTTTACTAATTCACCAAAATTTCATAAAAGAAGGCCATATTATATCTAATGTAATACACTAGTAATTTTCCAAAAACAGGACATTTAAGATAATTTGCTCGAAAAGAGGGACATTTCAGTCACAATTAAAAAGCAGGACAGACGTAAAAAAAACAGGACTGTCTCGCCTAATAGCGGGACTCTCATCACCTTAGTCATGGCTATTACTGCACTGCCATTTAACTTGATTGTTGACACCAAAAGCATTTCATGGACACTTTTTTTTTTGGGGGGGGGGGGTACCCAAAGAGATAAGAAAGGATTGGTTGTTACCATTTTGCTGAAAGAGAGAGAGAGAAAAAGCATTGAAGTACTGTATATTTAAAGCAGCCACATTGTATGTACAGTAATGGTGTTTTATAATGGCCATTTGTGTGTCTGAGAAGAGAACACCATTAATGTGCGCACTCTCTCTCTCTCTCTCTCTCTCACAGTCTGTGGTGTGATAGTCATAGCTTATTATGAATGGTATTTGGTACCCAAGGTCTGAGAATAAACATAGTTTGTGTTTGCTGATGCAGCTGCTTTAGGCTTAGTCAGACAAATACAACATTCAAAATTACCGTGAGGGAAAAGAAGCAAGACGTAATTACGGTAAAACCTTGAGAGAGTGGCATTTGGAGCTTTTGTTTGCAGGCACGGTGCCAGATTGGCCATATTGGAAAAAAGCATTTTAAAGATCTTAGATTTATATACAACTGCATTATACAAATAGTAGTTGCATACAGTTTATGTAATGAAGCAGTTTTATTAAATCATCCTAACAATGTTTCTCATGCCATGTGGACTCAAGAACCTGGAGAAAGCTCTTTGATCGCTAGTGGTACATGAATTAGAGAAGGAAGTTGTAGCCCATCTCTCCTGCATTGTCATACGACTACTGTGGTTTCCTTATCTGAACATAAGAGGAAATGACTAGTGGGGTCACTTCATTCCTGCCTCTGTACAGACAGGGCAGATTTCCAGTTCCCCTTTCTCACACTTTCTAGTTACCTTTTTCAAAATAAAGAAGATATAGTTTTTTTTTTTTTTTTTTTTTTTTTTTTTTTTTTAAACAGAAATAATAGAACTTACATAAACTGACATTGCTGTATGTGTATAATTTTGTAATAAATTCTGGTTTGTAGAGATGATGTCAAATCAGCAGTAATTATTGTGCTTAATCTCCAAATGCTGAGTTCCAGTCATGCTGGATTTTTGAGGTTCTGCTGTATTGTTCATAATACTGATATCAGCATGTACAAAGTACTGTAGTATTTTGATGCTAATATTAAGTATAGGTATGTGGTGAGTGGGATCTGCTTTTCAAGGCTGTGTGGCATTGTTTTAGCTGCCACAGAATTGCTTGTTTAATACTGAAGACAGACTGAGGGCACAACAGATGGGAATGATTAGGAGAGGCAAGAGCTCACAGATGGTATATATATCAGTAGCTTTTATTTTGCCATACCAGATTATGAGCTGATACAGGATTCTGCATAGTTCTGTCTAAGCAAAACAGCTAGATTTACGAATATTTAACCAATTTTTTTTCTCCATATTCATTAATCTTTAATTTACCAAAATTCATCAGATATAGCCTCTATTCCTATTGTGTCTCAGTGCATAAAGGAAAGGATTCTTGGTTCCATTCATTACACTGTTTTGCTGAATAGAGAGGGTGGAACAACTGTGAAGTTTTTTGTAACTGACATATTTTCTGCATACATCCTTTACTTGTTAAAGGTATGTTTATTGCTTTTGGTTGGTTTATGTGAGGGATAAATGCTAGATCTGCAGTGCAGTGTTTTAACTTTTATTTTTGTTTGGTCTTTAAAAAAAGGGTCAGTTTCTTTGCCCTGTTTAAAGCTTCTGTAAAGCCTATAGTCATCTAAGGAATTTTTTTACCAAAGGTTGATCAAACACTAGATAGCAATTACACTACTAGTAACAGACCAGGTTGCCATGTGCCGTGCACTTCCTTCTTAGGAGCTGAACCAGTTGTCTTGAGCTTTGTCCGTCCCTCATAAAGTAGCCCAACAGGGAAGGCTCCTGAGGGTAGTTGTGGAATATTAGCTCTGTGTACAGTATGGGGTCCCATGAATACAGTATATTGACTGTTTTTGTAACTTTTTTTTTTTTCCCTTATAGAAGAAAGACAGAAGTTTTTCCAGTAGTACAGTGCCAGAAAATTGTATAATTTTATAAGGTTCTTGAATCCTCTGCACATACTATACAGATGTGGAACTTGAACACATGTTATCTATCGGTCTCAGGTGAATAATTTTAAATGAATAGTTTGCACATGCTTACCCTTTAGAACCATGTAAATTACCTAAAATATCAGTATGACATCATTGCTAAAACAGGAAAGATGAGCTGGCACTTGTAAGATTGATTTTATTTTACACTGCATATACAGTACATTGTATTTTATGCTTGTAATGTATATTTTTGCTACAATTAAGAAACTGAAGCACATGTTTGTTAAGCGGACAGAAAGCTTCTTCCTTTGATTAAACTGTTACACATTCTTATTTACTAATCAGACAAACATACATGCATCTTACAGGTGAAAATTTTCATTACAAGTGGTGGAAATGTATAGGTTAGTGATGAAAGTTTTGTTTCATTTATTTAAAAAAAAAAAAGAAAGAAAGAAAGAAATGGCCTGTCCTTGTAGTTTTTGGTTTAATGCTGCCCAGCATACAGAAACTTTTACTGTGTTTTGGAATGTTACAGGTTGAAATTCCTAAGCCTGCTGTGCTGCATCACTTCTTTTAGTGACCTGAAACACCTTGGAAACATTGAGGGTTAATAAGGCTGGGGACAGTGATATACAGAGATAAGAAACTAAATGGTATTGTTGTAATTTTTCTCATTGCTAGACCTAGAACTGAACATTGTTTAAAAGGCATACATCTGTAGTGGTGAATGCAGAAGTACTTTGTATGCACACAAGCAGAGATATGCATCTGAGCTTGTATAGTACTGTACTGTCATAAGCAGAAGTTCACTTAAACTTCCCTGCTAGCTGAGGCATTGGAAGATGTTGCATGAAATATTTTTATGGTATGCATATGGCAAAAGAGTGATGCAGTTTGTATGCTATTCACCCCTCTAGTGAGGTGCTAAAGCATTGCACCTTTTTAGTCAACTTTTTGTTGAAGTGGTTTTGCACTTTCATAACAGGATGACTTTCCTAAAGTCTACCAGTAGCCCTCAGGTGAGACTGAGTGCTCAACTGTTTCATCAGTAACATGCGTTCTAACCCTCTGTAGTATACCATGATGGTTACAACTAAATTTTAGAAGAAAGGAAGGATACTGTCTGATATATGAAGAGGAATGAAAAATTAGGATGGCAGGACACATTGCTGGCAGGGGATTTTCAGTGAAGTTTTGTAGGTGATAATAATATGATATTACAGCAATTGCATTTTGTGTATTAAGGATTACACTGCTTGGAAATTTTACAATAATGGAAAGTAGTTTATTTAGCAAACCTCATGTTGATTCTGTACTTTGAATTCTTCGTTTTGGTTCTCTGAGTTTTTGTGTGTGTAATATTTTCTAACTAAATTATTATGTTTTATGTATATAAGCTATACAGTATACATATACTGTATATATATATATATATATATATATATATATATATATATATATATATGGTGTGTGTGCGTGTATCCATCCATCCATCATCCAGTCCTATGCCACCCTATGAGCAACGTAGGAGCCTGGGGCTAGGCAAGTTGGTTCTGACATTTAAGAGAAGAGTGACCAGCCACACTCATCCCTGAGTGGCATTATGTAAGCAGTAAACCCCATGTGTGTGTGTGTGTGTGTGTGTGTCCATCCATCCATTATCCAATGAGGAGCATAGGAGCCCTGGGCTAGGCAAGTTGGTTCTGACATTTAAGAGAAGAGTGACCAACATCACTCATCCCTGAATGGCATTACATGAGCAGTAAACCCAAAACAATCCTTGGATATAAACCTACACATGCTCAATCCGATTGGAGCGCCTTAATTACCCACTAAACCACCAGGTGCCATAATTTGGTTATATGATTACTGCCCAGCATAGTACACCAAGAAACAATTTGGCTTCTCACTCAGTGTAGAGTCACCATCGGCAGAAGGAAGAGGAAACAGTGAAGGAAAGACTGACAGAAGAGGGAGTGTAAAGTCACCCATAGGCAGCAGGAAGAGGAAAGAATGAAGGAAGGAAAGACAGAAGAGGAAGCCAGAAGGAAGAGGAAAGAATGAAGGAAGGAAAGACAGAAGAGAGCGGAAGGAAGAGAGGAAAGGGCAGACATCCAAAGCAGCACTAAATCAAGTGAGTACCCCCAGCTACCACCAATATCTATTTATCTATCTATCTATCTATTGCCAAACACCTTAATCCCGTAAGGGGTGGCCACAAACAAATGGCCTCCATGTTGACCTGTCCCCTGCCATTTCACTGCCCTGCTCCAACCACACACGCCCATCTCTCATATACCTCTCCACTCCATCCCTCCATCTCATCCTTGGCCTCCCCCTCCCTCTCCCCCCCCTCCACCTCACTCACATACACTTTCCTTTTTAGTCTCTCACTCTCCATCCTTTCCACATGGCCAAACCACCTCAGTGTGTTTCTCTTAACACTTCCTATCACATCCACATCCACACCACATATCATCATCATCCGGACCTCCTTTCCCACCCTAGGGCAAGGTGAGGAGTAGCGAAGTCCAGCTAGCCCAAATTTGCCTAGTTCAATGGGCCATGCTTCCATTCACTCATCATTGAAGCCCCTGGAATCCTGGCTCCATTGGATACGCCAAAAACATTCACCACATTCTGTAGCTTCACATAAACGTATTCGATTGAGTCAATGCAGACGCTGCCATGTTATAAAGGGGTGCCAAATCCCTGATCATGCACTTTTCCTCACAACATTCATCCAGCCAGCTCAGTCTCTAGTCATTTCCCTAGCCTCACCGACTTCCAAACCTCTCTTCCTTACACACTCATCCACCATATCTCTTCACCTTTCTCCTTGGCCTACTTTGTCCCCCCCTCTCTCTCTCTCTCTCTCTCTCTCTCTCTATCCATCCATCTTTCCTTCCATCCTCTTCCATCTTTCCTTCATTCTTTCCTCATTCTTCTGCCTGCAAGTGGCTTTACACTCCCTCTTCTGTCTTTCTTTCCTTCATTCTTTCCTCTTCCTGTGGGTAACTCTACACTGAGTGACAAGCCAAATGGTTTCCTGTACTCCAAGAAACCATTTACAACACTGGGTGGTAACCATACGATGAAATTTTGGCGCCTGGTGGTTTAATGGGTAATTACATCGCTCCAATCAGATTGAGCCGGTGAAGGTTTATATCCAAGGGATGGTTGGGGTTTATTGTTCACATAATGCCACTCGGGGATGAGTGAGGCTGGTCACTCTCATCTTAAATGTCAGGACCAACATGCCTAGCCATGGGCTCCTACGCTCCTCATGGGGCAACGTAGGATTGGATAATGGATGTATATATATATATAATATATATACATACCTATATACATACATAAGTAATCTTTCCAATATCCGATGTAATACAGCCAAAGGCATGTCCGGAAAGTGGGTTTGTCCTGATACCGGAACCCTGCCTCCTGGACTGGTACTTATGGACCCTAACCCAGCCTAACTTTGAAAACCACCTATATAACTCCCTACCGGACATGCATAGCACCTATTTTAGACCCTATTCACAAATAAGGGACATAAAGCATGAAATAAATGAAAAGGAACCAGAGAATGAGGAATTGGAAGTGAGTATGGAAAATATTTAGCAGTGTACAGGGTACTTACAGGGCGTTGGCCATTACAAAGATTTACCTGCCTACTCTAAGGCTCTGGCAATGGTGAAAATGCTCATGAAGCACGTACAGTAATCCAGTGTTGTGCTGCACTTAATTCTTTGAACTGTGAGTTATAATTGTTTAACACTGCACATTCTGTTCTTAATTGCACCACCCCAGTTCAACCGCCAGTTTGCACTCCGCACTTAATCCTTTGCACTCTAAATTCTAATTTCTTAACACTGCACAACACTAAATTCCCACGTTGTCTTGTGGTGAGGTTTTGCAGTTTATTCACAAAAACGAGCATGTGCAGCATCCATTGCGATGAGCATCTAGTCAGGATGGTAGTTAGGCGGTAACTGGGGAGGGGAGGAAGGAGAGGGCCACGGGTAAACACAGCTGTTCAGCGCTGCACACCAAGTTCAAATTACGGTTGAAAAAAATCGGATTTTTTATTTATTTATTTATTTTTTTTATGTTTTTTGGCCATTTTGGGGTTCCAAAGGCCCAGGCCCCAAATGTCCAGGTAGTGAGTTGTCCGATTATTGGGCGTCTGGATAGTGGGCAGATTACTGTATATATATATATGTATATATATATATATATATATATATATATGTATATATATATATATAATATTTTACTGCACACTAAATATATTTCTTTTTCAGATCTTCTGACTGTTCAGTGATGTGCTTAACCCCATCAGTCCAATGATATATTTTATTCTTGCTACTGTCAGATGATTTTATTTAGCTCAGGAAGAGTCCACATGTAGTTTAGGGGTTGATCAAGCTGTATCTAACCCGTCCAATATCTACCCTGAGGTGGGAAAAAATTGTCCGGTAGCACCAAGAATATGATAAAACTGAGTTATCAGAACTGAAAGGGTTGAGCATTGTCAGCATTTTCATCTTATTACTTAGCTGTATTTTGTACCCACCTTTTTCAGTAATCATGCATTAAGTTATAACTGCCCTGTACTTGGACAACACAAAAGAATGTTTTAGGAAGTTTGAGGAATCACTGAATGCCTGGTTTATTAAAGTGTATTATTGCAGTTTGAGAAATACAGCAGTTTAGTCAATACTGATAATGTGTATAAGGTACTGTATATGTCTGGTATATTATGTTAATTCATACTGATGATGTGTATAAGGTACTGTGTATGTATGGTATGTTAAGTGGTATATTTTGACAAATGAAAATATTGTGTATGATAATGTTATGAAGAGTATGAGTATTGATATGATGTGTATATTTTGGTATGACAGTATGTGTTTAACCCCTTCAGTCCAAGATGTCTCTCTTAACCCCTTGGCTGTGACGTGCTTTCTGGAAGGACTGATCGACTGACTACATTAATCATCATTTTTCTTGTTTCATTACTCTTTCCATTTACATTTTTGAACATTTCTTACGTTATCTGACCAATTGGGAAGTTTTATATTTTTTTTTATTATTATTATTGTTTTTTATTTGCACCACAGAGGTACTTTCATTCCAGAGTAATTTTGCCGTCAAAGGGGCTGATCTGCTTAAAATTACCTGATGTTAGCAAGAATAAACAAAAGAGGCATCATTGCACCAAAAGGGGCAGTGGAGAATTTTTCCCTAACTCTTTCAGCACAAGAGGTCTTTCCTAAACTGAACAAAATCATTGACAGAGGCTAATATAAGGTGTATAAATAAACAGATAAATAAGACTTCACTGTACTGAAAGGGTTTAGACTGGAGAGAATCTGGTGAAATGACTGCAAATAGGGAAAAGTAAAAGACATTATAGTGAAAGGGGTAAGACTGGTGAGGACTTGATGAAATGAAGACATAGAAAAAGTCATGAAGTGAAAGGTTTAAGATTGATGAGTACCTAGTGAAGTGACAACAGATTGTGAAGACTGTTTTGCTTATTGTTTCTGTACCTGGATGATTTCCACATTGTCATGCTCTTGTCGTTTAGGAGACTTTCATAAAGGTAGTCCTAATAAGACTCCCATTTTAACTACAGTACTGTATTACTTTTGCCTTTCAGTCCACAATAAATTACAGAAGATTTGCCCGTTAAACTGCATGACTCCATAATACTGGTATGCCAGTTTCCCCCAGTTTAGTACAGGAGTGGTATGGACAGTGTCCTAATACTATGGAACATATCTCAGATTTATATTGAAGACTGCCTTTATAGCTTATGTGTCATTGATGTTATTTTGTTTTATTGTCAACATGATTTGTATAGGTAACATACCAGTATATAGAAATATTATGCTGTAATAGACCAAATAAGAAAAAAAAAGGAAGAAATAGTAATGAGTTGTTAGCGAGCCTCCGTAACCATTTGAATTAAGGTAATGACATTGTCCCTTTCAGTTTATTCTTACTGATACAAGATTATTTTATTAATTAGGAAAGGCCTCTCATATTGAAGGAATGTGATAATGCTGTTTCTAACCCCTCCAAAATAAGAAGTCTATCCTCTGGTGAATAAAATGAAAAAGACATCCTTGGTCCAAATGTTATTAATGCAAGCTGTCTGTCAAAAAGGCATTCACAACAGATTAAATAATGAGATGCAAAATAAATAACTAAGAAAGAGGTGCCAGAAAGCCTCCTAAGCTGGCAAGAGTATGGCCTGCAGTTTTATTTTTTTTTTTATTATTTTTTTTTTTTTTTTGGGGGGGGGCAGGGGGGGGAAACTGTATGGCAGTAGCAAGAATAATGGTAGCTGTACCAATTGAGATAATGCAGAGGTAGCCACAGTAAAGTTTAAAGGTGTCCATGTGGTGAAGAGGTTAAGCATTACAAACTTTATTATGATAATGGTATGCTTTTCTAAAGGCCATTCACTGATAAATCATTGGTAAGTTTATTGTGTTTAGATTATGGAAGTACTTTTGGACCTGAGTATATTGTAATTTGATAGGAATTTGTTTGGTCTTGTAGATTATATGTGTTAGTGCTTCTGAGTAGGAAACACTGAAATAAATATGGAAGAAATTATTCAACATAGTGAAGTTGTTTTGATTGTGAAGATGCAACAATTTTAGGCCAACTTGGACTCTGCTGCATCTTCACATTGACCACAACTGATAACATTCTGTAATGTGGAAATTAGGGTGATCACATCTAACCATTACAAGTGTTCCAGAAATAACTAAAAATGTGGGAGGCTTGCTTGTACAGTGCCACTCTTTTAATAATACAGCCATTGGTTGTTAGAACCTCCTTACCAGTCGCCAAACGTCATTTAATCCTTTGACCGCTGGCATTTCTTTCAACCGAACAAAATAGTCTAATGTTACCCTTTATGATATTACTAGGGGTGCCAGTAACCGAGAGAAAGCACTGTTTGGCTGCTGGATATTTCTTAATATAACTTAACTAAAATACCCAAGTATACCAAACTAGTGAAACAGTTAAGGGATGTGTGATAGTGTTGGCAAGAGGAGGTGAATAAGAAACATGGACAGTCAGATTCTGTATGTGGCATGTGCTTGGCATGTCAGAGTGTCAGTGTTCGTTGCCCTTCTGGAAGTTTTGAGAGTACGCAGTTGTACAGTAAGTCCTTTTTTTTTTTTTTTTTTTTTTTACAGAAAATTAACTTGTTGTATCTGGATGACATTTTTTTTCTTGTTACCTTCTGACAATTTTATTCTCTTTAAGAAGAATCTGAAGTAGTGGTGTTGGTTAATCAAGACTATCAGACCCTTCTAGTTTGAAAAATCTCATCTAAACCAAATAAAAATAACTGTGTTAGCAAGAATATAGCAAGAGATACATCAGTGGATTCAAAGCACTTAAGAAAAATTACCTCATAAAGTTCCATTGGTACATGTAAGGGTGACATGGGCAGTTTTCCCTGATTTCAGTACCAGTTACTGTATATAGAAATTGTTTTATATTTTGGGTTTACAATGAGGACTGCTTGTATTGTACCATGGGTTGTGCTGAGACATGTAATAATGCTAGTTTGTTTTGTGATCTTTGCACTAAGAAAACATCTACTGTACAGACTCGTAGTCACAGATCATCATGAAAGCACACCATAACAAACACTCATTGTCAAACAGATCATTGGTT
Organism: Coenobita brevimanus; assembly: GCF_032717465.1. Classification (NCBI taxonomy): domain Eukaryota; kingdom Metazoa; phylum Arthropoda; class Malacostraca; order Decapoda; family Coenobitidae; genus Coenobita; species Coenobita brevimanus. The sequence goes on from NC_137018.1 coordinate 46,008,828, forward strand.
GCCAAGTTACATACATACATACGTACATGCATGACTGTATATATGTATACAGTGTGGACATATATATTTCTACAGGGTGATGTATAAATGTGCTTGTACTGTATGTATTTATGTACAGCATGAATAATATTTTTCAACTGTTGAATCTTATTGTACAGGGTTTGTCTGTATTGTCTAGTGTATGTGCAGACTATACAATAAAAACTAGGCAGAAAAATTCACGACCATATTTTTGTGAGTCCCTGTATATACTACTGTGAATTTCAGGTTTACAGTGTAGTGTAATATTGATCAGCCTCTCCTTAGCTCTCTGTTTCATGGTCTTCCTCTCAGTTGTTCTGCCATTCTGTAAGTTCTAAAAATGCATATAGTTTTATCATGCCACACTGCAACATTATTTGTTTCATCTTGTTCATATTATTCATAGTGCAGAGATTTACTGACTGCTGCTTCATGTACAATGTGGTAAATGAAATCCCACTACCATCAGTTTGAAAATACAATAAAAAAGTTGTTTCACAAGCATGGTCTCATTTAACCAGTTTCTTTGGGTATGCTTTATACTGCACCAGCAGAGGTACCTGGGGTTGCCCGAGCCAAAAAGGCGAACACTTTAATCCTATTTGTTTTAGTTCAATCTTTCTTTCTACTCCAGAAAGATCATGTACCTCATGCTTTTGAAGAGGGATTATAAGAGGTCCAGGAACTTTCTAATTCAGCTTTCACAAACTAATGCACAGTATTTGTGCGCACATGTTTACTGTTACCAGTGACTTCAAATGACTTTGGAGGTCAACCTCACATAGCCTATGTCCGAACTGGAGGTCATGTGAGTCTCTATGCCAAAATTGGGCTGCTGGGTTCAGTCATTCGAGTGCGTATTACCGGTGACCTCAAGTGACCTCCGACCTGTGGCCTTAAATGACTTCGGAAGTTAACCTCTCAAAGCCTATGTCCGAGCTGGAGGTCACGTGAGTCTCATGCCAAAAATTGGTCTGCTGGGTCCAGTCGTTTGAGCGTGTATTACTGGTGACCACAAATGACCTCGGGGGTCAACCCCACATAGCCTGTATCCAAACTGGAGGTCATGTGAGTCTCCCTGCCAAAAACTGGGCAGCAGGGTTACCCGGCATTGACCCGGCCAGAAGGCGCACATTCTGCCGGTGACCTCAAAGGCTCAGTCGGGTAGGTGTTTCATGCAGCAATACCGCCTTCAAGCTGTTCTTCGATGGATCAATGAATAAACGCCGTTGAGAAGGATCATGCTCCTATGAAAGGCAGCGGAACAAACCATCAATGTCGTTGCAAAAACATTGCTCCATCAACAGAAAAATGTGAAGAAAGATCTTCATTTCGTTTTCTGATCTATGTTACTTGAACATCTTTCTTGAGCAGACATTTTTCTTTCAAACGAGATGCCAAAAGTTCAGCCTAGTTCCTCGGTAATCCCAAATCTCAAACTAAGTCATTCAACTCTCCTTGAGAGAACTGTTCAGATGTGTCTTCATTGTCAGCTAAAAACTCTGCATCCTCAGCTGCTTCATCTGACTCAGTTTGGGCTACATTGTCCTCATCGTCACTACTGGCGATACCGTCTTCTGGTGGTATTGGAATGGGAAGATCTTCATCGTTGTGCGGCAATGGTCTTATAGCGGATTTCAAAATGGGGTAAGCAATCTTGTGCTTGTTCATAACAGAAAACCCGGACGTGTTGACCTTGCAGAAGTAGGCTAACAATCTGTAGCGTGATCTTTCGGCTCCCTCCATATCATAGGAACGGCGAATGGCATTGCCTTTTTTTCTCTAATTCAGCCAATCTCTTTGTCCATTCGAACAAGCTGTACAAATTACATGCGGTGCCCATTTTCTGTCTTGATCTGCAAGAGCACAGACGAAGTACAGATGACAGACCTTCTTGATATCGTTCGTGATGTTGCTTCGCCGTCCCTTGGGAATGAACGAATTAATCACAGACGTAGCAGAAACAATCGGGGCTATTTTTGCACTGCCTTGACATTTCAACTGATTCATTAAACAACAACAACAACAGCTGCAAAAAAGCATAAGCAGTGTTAAGACAGGAATATATGTGAATATTGTTATATACGGTTTCAACATGAGTTCATCACTCATCATAAAAACTAGACGTGGTAAGAAAAAACGGATGGGATTTTCGGAATCAGTATCAAAAGCAACACAAAACTTCCATGATGATTTTTTACTGTTGACCGGTTATCAGTCTTGACAATAATACACCCGTTTCATACAATCCCAGCAAATTTGCAAATTTTATCTTTTTATTTTTTATAACTTTGTGCTTCCTTTTAGTCCATATCTAAATCGCGACTTTGACTGTAAATATGTTACTTTTTTTTATGAGAGACTTGATGTATTCATGTCCATATTGTGTTTCGTAAATGATTATCATCTCAACTTTCTTCTGTCCCCTTACTATGGAACCTTACTAATTATGTCACTTCATATGAGAGGTATGTGTATCTCACCTGAAATTGTTCTTGTGTTTAAGGAAATGTTAGACTTAAGTTTTTGATCCTGACCATAAGCTAGGGCAGAAAGAACTTTCTGATTAAACAGTATACAGTACTGTTCCTTGCCACAGTATATTTACATTAACCCCTTAAGTCTGTTATTAGATTTTTACTGCTATCCATACAGTTTGGTTCACCTTGGAATACATTTTCAAACCTGAAGGGTTGGATAACTATTTGCCATTTGGTAGGTGGTGGCGACCGTCATCCACTCACTTAATGTAGTGCTGCTTACTTCATCCTTCATCTTTATCATTCTTTTTCTGTCTGCCCTCCACTCTTCCTATTTCTCCCCTCTTTCCTGTCGCTTTTTATTAATCTTCTTTCCTTTTCAGGTGGCTTTACACTGAGTGACCAGTACGTCCCCTTTCCTATTTGCCAGGAAACCATTTACAACACTGGGTGGTAACCATATAACCAACCCACACTTGTTCCCTACGTGTCAACAAGTGGGTTGGTGAAGGGTTAGTGCCCCTCCCCGTAAAACAACTAACTCAGATTCACACGGCCACCCATTATGGGATTATGACGTCTGGCTATAGGTTGATAAATAAACAGATTAGCCTCTACAAGAGGAATTCATAAATAGCCAAAAAATAATTTTGGTAGTAGAAAGAATATTATTTAAAAAAACATCGTAGCTAAGGGGGCTGGTGTACTAGATTGTTAACTTAAAAGGTTCCTTCCCATTCTGCTAACTTAAAATCCTCCATTGTGTTCACATCTTTTAATGAGCTTGTAGTCTAAACAACCTATAGAATTATAGCCTTCAGCATGATTAAAGCACAGTAGTACCTTCCAACATCTGTGTGATTCATAATTTGATTAGCCTGAATCATTCATCACCAAGTGCACGCAGATAGGTTTGAATATGAAAAAACAGTCACAGTCTTTCTCTATCTGGTGCTTCAGAAAAAAAAAAATGAGATTTGCTTTCTCCTTTACCATAAATGTTTTAATTGATATACCACAAGACCAACTCACATGCCAAAAACACGCCAACTAATACCTTCATATACCTGAAAGATATATCCAAAGCTACCAAACCCCTCCCATCCCACTATACCCTGTCCAGTACCAAATCTCCCTACCCATTCCATCATGCTCTTCCATTACCATACCCTTCCCAGTACCGTAAGAAAGAAGGTGCAGTGTGTGTGTGTGTGTGTGTGTGTGTGTTTTGCTACCACCAGAGGACTGTATTCAACTAAGGACAGACCTCTTGTATTGCAGGTGTTAAAGATATGCAGGTTACGAAATATTAAGGTGCAGGCCTTGCATATTGTGTTGACCTATATACTGTATGTTGGAGTTTAGAAAGTTGGGTGGTGGTTGAGGTGAGGATGTTTGTTTGTAACACATCTGAAAGGTGAAGGAGGGCTCTCTCTCTCTCTCTCTCTCTCTCTCTCTCTCTCTCTCGCTGATGAAAAAGATTCATTACGGTAGTCAACATTATGCCACCTTCTGATTTTCTTTTTCTCCCCTCTCCCATTCCTTCCTAGCTTCCCTTACCTTCTGACTGCCTTCCCCTCCCTCGTCCTTTCCATTTTCACTCCTTTCTCTCCTCTCATCCCCCCTCGTATTTTTCTACCTTCCACCTCTCCCATCCGCTGCTCTTTCCATCTCCCTTCACTCTTTCCCCTCCCCTCCCATGTTCAACTCTCCTTCCCCCTACCCCACTCCCACCCCCTCCTCTCCTCTACCCTAGTGTCCCCTCCCCGCACCTCTTTTCTTTCTCCTCTCCCCTTCTTCCCCGTCCTCTGCCCTCTCCATTTATTTTCTCTCTCTTCTGTCCTCCTCTCCCGGCCTTGTCCTTCCCTCCCTCTCTCCCCTCTCTTTCTTTCCCCTTCTCGCTCCTCCCCTCTCGCTTTCTCCTCTTTCCCGCCCCTCCACCCCCCCTCTCTCTCTCTCCCTTTCCGTCGTTCTCCTCTCTCCTCTTTCCTTCCTGCCCTTCCCCCTTCCCTTTCTCTGTCCTTCCCGCCCTTACCCTCCCTTTTTCTCTCCTCATCTCGACCCTCCCCTCTCTCTTTCTCCTTTCCTCCCCTCCCCTCTCTTTCTCTCCTTCCCCTCCCCTCTCCTCCCCACTCCTCTCATGTCCCTTCGCCTCGGTTCTCCTCTCCCCTGCCCTGCCCTTTCTATCTCTCCCCTCTCCCCCCTCCCCCTCCCCTGTGCCCCTCACCCCATTATTCAGGAGCTGCAGCCAGTGTCAGGAGAAGGTGTTTGGGGAGGGGGGGGTCTCTGAAGGGGGAGGGGAGGATGGACTGGATTACTCAATTAGGTCAGGGTGGATAAGAATAAGTTAGACTGTTCCTTTTCACTTTAACTTGGCCTAAAGCTGACATCTTTCCATCTTGACTGCTGAGTTCTAACATAAAATTAATAGGAGAATATAGCGACAGTCACGAAGAAGTGTTAAGGAAAGGATGTAGAGCCGCTGTAGTATTGTCGTATTCTGCCACTGAGCTACATGAAATATGCTGAAAAAAGCTGAAAATATGGGCCAAATTAAGGCGAAAAGAGGATAGTTTGTTAGCTTAGGCTGCTAGAATCTATGTTAGGTTAGGATGGAAGGGAATATGCCTCGCCAGGGAGGGTCGGTGATAGGCCTTCACGTGTACTTCCTTTACTCTAATTTGGCCTAAAACTGCCATATTTCCACCTCGAATGCTGAGCTGTGGCAAAAGACTAAAATTTACACAAACTCATATACACACAGACAGTATAACTCTTCAACGTTGCCGTGCCTTCCTCTCACTAAAGATACCGCCTCCCCATTCGTACCTCCTGGCATGGGAAAGGGTTGAGCATGCATAAAAGAAAAGTGTCAACATATAATCTTCGCCCATTTGCTCCCACTGTCCTGAGTATAAAACGGAACTGGGCATTTTTAAAAGTTAATGAAGACGGGAACTCCGGGTTAGAGACCAATGAGCTTCGCGACTATGACCCGATAGGCGGAGGGCAGTACGCTTAGTGCTCTTCCAGCACAATCCCTCACACAGGAACCCTGGGAGCTAATGGGTTAATCAATCTCGACAATAAACAAGCCACCAAACCTGTGATCTCATGTCAGAAATCATACTGTTTGCGGTGTAATGAGTCACTGCTCTACGCTAGCTGTTTACTCTGGCTTGGTTATAAAGGGTTTGCTTGCTAAAAAGGGTGATGGGGGGTATATAAACAGTCTTACGCACGAATTAAACTCAATATTGTGTGTGTGTGTGTGTGTGTGTGTGTGTGTGGGTGTGTGTGTGTGTGTGTGTTGTCCTCCTTCCCCCTCCCTTCTCACATCCTCTTCCCTCCCCTCCCTTTTCCTCCCCCTCCTCCTCCCTGCTCACCCTCTTCCCTCACCTCCCTTTTCCTCCCCCTCCTCCTCCTTGCTCACCCTCTTCCCTCACCTCCCTTTTCCTCCCCCTCCCCCTCCCCCTCCCTTCTCATCCTCTTCCCTCACCTCACTTTTCCTCCCCCTCCCCCTCCCTCCTCACCCTCTTCCCTCTCCTCCCTTTTCCTCCCCCTCCCCCTCCCTTCTCATCCTCTTCCCTCACCTCCCTTTTCCTCCCCCTCCCCCTCCCGTCTCACCCTCTTCCCTCTCCTCCCTTTTCCTCCCCCTCCCTCTCCCGTCTCACTCTCTTCCCTCACTTTTCCTCCCCCTCCCCCTCCCTTCTCACATCCTCTTCCCTCACCTCCCTTTTCCTCCCCCTCCCCCTCCCGTCTCACCCTCTTCCCTCACCTCACTTTTCCTCCCCCTCCCCCTCCCTTCTCACCCTCTTCCCTCTCCTCCCTTTTCCTCCCCCTCCCTCTCCCTTCTCACCCTCTTCCCTCACTTTTCCTCCCCCTCCCCCTCCCTTCTCACCCTCTTCCCTCACCTCACTTTTCCTCCCCCTCCCCTTCCCTTCTCACCCTCTTCCCTCACTTTTCCTCCCCCTCCCCCTCCCTTCTCACCCTCTTCCCTCACTTTTCCTCCCCCTCCCCCTCCCTTCTCACCCTCTTCCCTCACCTCACTTTTCCTCCCCCTCCCCCTCCCTTCTCACCCTCTTCCCTCACTTTTCCTCCCCCTCCCCCTCCCTTCTCCCCCTCTTCCCTCACCTCACTTTTCCTCCCCCTCCCCCTCCCTTCTCACCCTCTTCCCTCACCTCACTTTTCCTCACCCTCTTCCTCACTTCTCACCCTCTTCCCTCACCTCACTTTTCCTCCCCCTCCCCCTCCCTTCTCCCCCTCTTCCCTCACCTCACTTTTCCTCCCCCTCCCCCTCCCTTCTCACCCTCTTCCCTCACCTCACTTTTCCTCACCCTCTTCCTCACTTCTCACCCTCTTCCCTCACCTCACTTTTCCTCACCCTCTTCCTCACTTCTCACCCTCTTCCCTCACTTTTCCACCCCCTCCTCCTCCCTTCTCACCCTCTTCCCTCACTTTTCTTCCCCTTCCCCCTCCCTTCTCACCCTCTTCCCTCACCTCCCTTTTCCTCACCCTCTTCCTCACTTCTCACCCTATCCTTCACCTCTCTTCACCGCTCACCTTCTCCCTCACCCTACACCCCTTCTCACCCTCTCTCACCCCTCACCCTCCCTTCACACTCTCCTTCACCTCTCACCTTCCTCTCACCCTCTCCCTCACTCCCACTCACCATCTCCCTCACTCCTCACTCCCACTCACCATCTCCCTCACTCCTCACTCCCTCTCACCCTCTCCCTCACTCCTCACTCCCTCTCACCCTCTCCCTCACTCCTCACTCGCTCTCACCCTCTCCCTCACTCCTCACTCGCTCTCTCTCATCTTACAACCTCTCTCACCCACTCCCTCACCTTACAACCTCTCCCATCCACTCCCTCACCCCGCACCCCCCTCTCACCCTCTCTTACTCCTCACTCCCTGTCTTACACCCTACCCTCTCCCTCACTCCCTCTCTTCCTCTACCTCACCATTTACCCTCCTCCTCTCATTCCTCTCCCTCCCCGTCCTCCACCCTTACCTTCCATACCTCTCATCCTCACCACCCTTTTCCCCACACCCTTCTCCCACCCTCTCCCTCACCCTCTCACCCCTGACCCTTTCCCCTCACACTCCCCCACCCTTATCTGTAGTGAAGTCATTGAAAGTTGTATCCACACCCAGCAGTTACAAAAGTCTCCCCTTAAGTAAATCAAATCGTCTAAAGGCAACGGGAAAAGAATTAAAGTACGAAGGGCGAAATTCAAAAACATAAAATACCCGTTTTTATTCATTTATTTAACTGTTTATTCTGCACTTACGTTCTGGAGCTAAACTGAATATAAAAACATGTGTGCCTTCTTTGCTTCACTCTACAGCTACCAAGTCATTCGCATCTCTCCTTTTACATTAAGTTGTCGCCGATTTTCTCTTTGCAACTCATTTCACGTAGCTCATTTGCAGGAAAGGACAGCACTTCGGCTTTGCATCCTTTCCATGGCACTCCTTCGTGAGTAGCAGCGTATTCTAGTCTTCATCCATTGTTACAGCTCAGCATTCAGGTTGGAGAGAAGACATTTTTAGGTCAAGTTTAAGTAAAAAGGGTATAAGAGAGAGAAAATAATGCCGGGAAACCTGCGAGAGAGCAAAATTATTATTAACGTTAGAATCCGATGGTGTACGTTTTCGTTTTTATTATTCCTATTTCCAGGCAATTATAATCGGCTTTGGAACGATTGTTTCCAGACTAGAGAGGCCAGATACTGTCACTTACCCATTCATTACAAGAGGCTCCCCAAATCTCAATAATTCGGCTGAAAGTAGTTAGACTTTAAGAAAAATCACGAGACCTAAGTGATTTATTACTATGGAAATTCTATCTGTCCATCCATCCATCTATCTATCTATCTTTGTCTAATGCCAGACGCTTTAATCCCATAAAGGGTGACTACAAACAAATCGCCTCCATGTCGCCCTGCCCCCTGCCATTTCGCTGCCCTCCCCCTAACTTCTACCTACCCTCTCTCATATACAACACACGGCAGCGATACGGGGAGGTAAGGCAAGTTCTGTCATCATCCCAGGCTACAGAAATTATCGTCAGAGATGGGAAACTATCCATACCTTAACCTCGTCTCTTGTACAACTTCAGTCCGATAACGCATTTTCATTTTACTTCATTTATTTCATTTTATTATTTATTTATTTGTTTGTTTGTTTTTGCTATTTCCATTCTCTTATGTTCAGAGGGAAAAAATGAAAATGCAAACGGAAGGAAGGAAGAAATAAAAAGGAAGAGAAATCGACACTGAAAATAAAAACAAAGAGAGAGGGATGAAGCAGGATGTTAACTGGGTGAAAAGTTTGATGAGGAAAAGAACCATAGAAAAGAAAAGAAAGCGGGAAGGAATAAAAGGGAAAAACAATGACGAAAGGTGGAAAGAAAAGAGTACGAAGTAGAAAGAAGGAAAACATGCGTAAAAAAAAAAAAAAAGACAGAAAAGTGAAGAAAGTAGGAAGCAGTTAAGAAAATGCAATAATGAAATGAGGAAAGAAAAAAGTAGGAAGTCGGGCGAAGGAAAGGAGGTGTGTATAAAGAAAAAAAAATACAGACAGAAGTAAGGAATGAAAGAAACAGTAAAGGCGAGAAAACCATAACAGGAGTAAAGAGCAGAGTATGAAGTAGAGAGAAGGAAAGAAGGAAGGTATATGTGCATGTCGGAGCTCCACCGAACTCACCAGCATAAGTAGAGCCGAAAAAACATAACTGTCGGTTCTTCCCACGGCTGTTTATGGCGGTGTAAGGTAAGGAAAAAGAGAGCGAGGGGGAAAAGTGAGAACGAAGATAAAGTGTGGAAAAAAATATATGCATATACTCATTAGGGAAAAGTGAGGGAGGGGGAAAAAAGGAGAGAGAAGATATAGTATGGTAAAAAAAAATAATAATGCATATACTCATTACTATTCATGTTATTCAGGCGTGAAGGGCTGATGGGTCGTTATGCTGTTATTTATTAGGGTGTGAGAGTATAGTAGTTGTGCCAGCTGGAGAAAAAGGTTGTCTTTATGAAATATATATCTACAGAAGAGAAAAAAATGTCTAGAGAAAGAAATATTATGTTATAAAAGACAAAAGAAAAAAAGTCAACAGAAAGTTAATTAAAAAAAAAAATGTGTGGCTTTTACAGTGCCGTGACTTAAAGAGGTCGGAAAATTATTAATTTTTATTTTTGTTTATTTTTATTTATTTATTTATTTTTTTATTTTTTTACTGGGGAGATACAGAAGTTTTGGCTCGGCTTGGATCCCCTAAAGAGGATCCAAGTCGAGTCAAAATTTGTATCTCCCTTATCTAAAATATAAAATAAAATAAAATAAAATAAAACGAGCCCCCCCTCCCCCCCCAGTGGGGGAAGCACACCAGCCGCGTTCGGATGCATACCTTGCTCGGCTCGGAACATGGCTTTGACCTTGATGTACTTTCACCAATTTCGAACTCGTAGATTTTCATCCCTACTACACACCTGTAATATTTTTGTAATGATATTTTGAGCGGTTTTGAAGTTATCGTACTTACAGACACACAGACAAACTGAAAACAATACTTGAAGATTTTCATCCCTACCACACAACTGTAAAATTATGTGATGGTATCTTGAGCTGTTGCGAAGTTATCTTGCTAACAGACACACAGACACACACACAGACAAATTTAACACATACCATCTTCGGTATCGCGGCTGGTATAAAGATGTGGGCACCGGTGTAACCTGACTTGATAGTAGGCGACTATAAAACCTAGAGGCTCACAGCAAATGCAAAGAATAGCTTAGCCAACCGTAACAAGACGACCAACCTGTACCACAGCTAACCTATAATCGTTTCCTGTAACCGGCCACTCCCTGTCGCTGGTCAACCCTTGTTCTAGGAACCTCCTCTGTCGTCCTGCTCCTTCCCCTGCAAGAAGAGACTCTCTTGTTTCACTACTCGCCTGCGCTGGGGAATGGGGAAAAACTTACTGCTAACGTGAAAAACTTGTCAACAACTATGAATACGAGTAAGTTCTCTTAACCAAATCTACCAATTAAGAAACAAAACGTTATCACAAAAGAGGAGGGAAGAAACAACCCTTTTCGGTCAAGCCGAAGAAAATGGCGTGGCTTTAGAGAGAAATATACTAATACAGTGTGGGAAAGAAAAAAGAAAAAAATGCGTGGACAAAGACAGAGGACGATCAGATAGGGCAGGTGGTGTGGTCAAGCGGTTAGAGGAGCGGTCGGCTATCGCTAGATCGTGTGTTCGTATCTGGATGTGACGGAGGTAGGGTTTGAGGATACAGATTTCATTAACCCTTTCAGTTCGATGATATCTATATTCTGTCAAGTTTATTCATGTTACTTTTTTTTTTCTTTAGCTTATTCACCTCTTCAGACGATTTTATACAGATTAGGAGAGACCTTTCCAAGGGGAGGAGTTAACAGCAGCTTTACTTAGCCCCCTCACTAATACACATTTTTCCTACGCGGTGTAATATCGTATGCAGACAGAAAAAGTAAAAAGAGAAAACACGTCATTAAACTGAAAGGGTAAAATTAGTCTTCAGAGCTGTTCCAGAAAAATAAGTAAATCCCTTGGCTGACCCTCAACGCATCATTCAAGATTGTTCCAAATCAGATGAAAACTGTTTTAGACATTTTGTTCACACAAACACACACACACACACACACACACACACACACACACACACACACACACACACACACACACACATGTGGTCTGACTTTGACCCTACCCTGTGACCTTGATCTTTGATTGATTATTGTCAAAACTGAAATTTGTTCTTGCCTTACCCTCAACAGTGCCATAGTGTGGTCTAAACTGGATTGTTAAAAATGATGAAACAGACCTTGCCATGTGACCTTGACCACTGACCTATACTTCTAAAAAAAAAAAAAAAAAAAAAAAAAAAAAAGCAGGTCATCCCCTTGGCTGACCCTCAGCCTTTTCACGAAGACCGGTAAAAACAGTGTAAAAACTACCTGAGGAAACCAGTACGCCACAACTCTGTCCATTACTCACACAGCCTCGGTCACCTCCATAGCCAGTGACGTGTGATGGTAATGTGCTGAGATGCTGATGGTCTGGTGGCAGTAAGAATAAAGTGACAAGAAGCACTAGGGGTGAGGTAGTGAGGAAAGCTAAAGGTGAGACAAATATGTGAGGGAGGAGATATCTCAAAGGCCACGCCAAGCAAGGCCCCACACCCGCTGTCTTGGCCTTACTGATGCCAAGGACTCTACTGACGAGGCTCTCAGACATTTCCTAACACGCCTTCCTCACCCATATACTCTGCACTTTATACTGTCTTGTGTGTTGTAAATCTGTACTTAACGATGACAATGACCCCTGGAATACGATGACCTGTTTATTTATTTATTTACTTAGTTTATTTACTCTTGCCACCTCCAGACGATTGTGGTCACTTTAGGAGAGGCTTTTCGATATAAAGGGGTTACACAGAGCTTTCACTAACCCCCTCTAAGTTGAATGAGATCGTCTGGTAGCAGCAAGACTTAACTAGAAAAAAAAAAATAATAATAATAGTAATAATAATAATAATAATAATAATAATAATAATAATAATACGTCGCTGGATAGAAGTGGTTAATTTTATATCTTGTATTATTGCCTTAGTTTGCATCGGTAACATACAAGAGGATACCAAAGCGTCATATGCCAAGCTAGAAAGCACACAGAGAGCGCATACCTCCGCCAATACCAATACAATTTATGATTTACGCTGCAGTTTGTATTCTGTGTATCAGGCAGCCACAAACACCATCTCGTTATTAGTTCCTTCGTAAATCCTTCATCTTGCTACGTTAAAACCGCCACACACCACCAGCGTAAATGGGCCAATACAGCACCGCCTCACCTCCTCCTGCTTCTCTTCTTCCTCTTCTTTATTCTTATTTTTCTTTTCATTTTCTTTTTTCCTCGTCCTCCTTCTCCTCTTCCACCCCCTCCTTCTCCTGCCCTATGAAGGAGCATGCACCACCTCGCTTCATGCCAAGTCTGCCCACCTTAGCCGTATTCCAGATGGAGTAGGAGGAAGCTTCAGAACACCTTTACCAAACCCATTTATTTTTGTATAGAGAGCACCCTAACGGTCTCTTTGTATGTTATGTAGTTGTAATGTGGAATACCCTACATCAATAACACAAGACGGTTTTCAAGTTTAATGTACAGAAAAAATCGCTAAGAAAGAGTTGTTAGGAAATCTATGCACTAACACCCTCGCTCCAGCTCAGTGTCCCCGTCAGTGTGTGTACCCGGGCAGGCGGCAGTGAACACCACAGGCAACACTGAACACGGCTTCTTTATTTTGTTTTATTTTATTTTGTGAACACCAAAGGCAACACTGAACACAGCTTCTTTATTTTGTTTTATTTTATTTTATCTTTTGTTTTTTGTTGTCCTTGACTCTGATCTATTTATTCATGTCCTATTTATGTATTTTTCAATGTCAGTCTATTTTATTCAGCTGAGAAAATACATACACAGACACAGACACACACACACACACACACACACACACACACACACACACACACACACACACACACACACACATGCACAGATAATTGTACATACATACACACACACACACACACACACACACACACACACACACATGCACAGATAATTGTACATACATACACACACACACACACACACACACACACACACACACATGCACACACACACACACACGCACACAAGACTGGTTAACTCCTTCAATCCGGTGATTTTTTTTTTTTTAACTCTTGCTGCCTTCAGACGATTTGAGTCAACCTGGGAAACACTTGTGCTGCTGAGAGGATTAATGAGGCTGTGCTGAACCCCGCCTATGATGCCTGCCAAGATGAGGGAAACCGTCTGGAAAGGCAAGAGTCACCTGTAAAGTATGTTGTTGTTGGTGGTGGTGATGGTGGTGGTGATACTGTTGGTGGTGGTGGTGGTGATACTGTTGTTGTTGGTGGTGGTGGCGGTGGTGGTGGTGGTGATACTGTTGTTGTTGTTGTTGCTGTTGCTGTTGTTTTAATGTGACAGATAAGGTTGCATCCTCCTGACCCTAACAAGCACAAACTACCCTCAGCTTCCTTAACGACGGCCATTGGAGGCTTTCAGGTCAATCTTTTTTTTTTTTTTTTTTTTTTAATGGAACTGGGCTAATTCCATGACTTGAATATTAGGTCGTGGTTGCATGGAGTTAGAGGAGTCTCCTTGGTTACAAGTCAAATCAGCCCTCGAGTCTGACTACATCTGATCATCAACTAAGCTATATTTCTCTGATAAAACCAAGAGACTATATTATCCCTGAATCCGAGAGTCGCCATTTTCAGTGTATTGTCCCTGCTTCCAGACGATTTAACACTAACTAGGGAAAGCCCGTCATATGGCAAGGGTTTCCTGGGGCTAAATCTGACCCCACCAATTTGAAGACTTTCCTGATCTGAATAAAACCGTCTGAAGATAGCAAGAATAAGCGAAATGAAGTGAGGAGTATGACAGGTAAAATATTAAGCATGACTCTCTCAGTCTCAGCTTGGGAATAATAACCAGAAAAGTAAAGTGAGATGTATAAGAGGTGAAGTATTAAGCTAACTTATTTATTATGTTTATTATTATTATTTTTTTTTTCAACAAGTGTACTAGCCGCCCGGCTGACCCGTCATGCCGGCTTGCAAGGTGTAGCTGCAGGCAAAATGAAGCTGCAATCAGGCGGAAGGAGGCGCTCCTCACACGTCCGCATACCGCACACCCACCCAAACCTGCTTCCTCCCTTGCTTCCTCCGACTCAACCACCATCTTCCTTCTCTTTCTCTTTTATTTAGTTATTATATACGGTTTATTTTCATCTGACGTAACTAGACTACTCTCACCACCTTAATCGTGGCTGCGTGATAGTCGATGAGTTTTAGCTATTAGGTAGGAACGAGTCTTCCTGGTTACTAAAAAAAAAAAAAAATAGTCATATCCCCTCTTTGATCTGGCTACGTTTGATCATCATCTGAACTAAAAGGATTCAGGATCTAATTGTCAAGCGAAAACGACTGAGCCCTTAAGCATATTATTATTTATTTTCTTTCATTCTGAATAGATGTAAATGTGACTTGTTATTCTTAGCTTAGGATAATAACTTTTCAAACTGGAGAGGTTAAATTCAGCCTTCATTAATTCCCTTTCTACTATCAAACTACCTTGAGTTATGTGTACGTCTCTGGAGATAGGCTCTGTGTAATCCAAGAGGTCAGAGAAAATAAGAGCCCCTCTCTCGTTTCCCTCCCACCCCATATTCTATGTATCTGTATCAGTCCATATGACCCGGATGTAAATATATGTGGCTGGTACTCGAGTCTGCCTCTCCATGGCCCATAAACACGCCTAACAACACCAGTATACAGCCTCACAGGCTATTTATCCTCCCATTCAACTAGCCCTCCCTCCTGTTACTTGGCGGGACCGTTGTGGCCATCTATTACACTTCCCCATACAGAAATGCATAGAAGGGAAGAAATGTCGTCTGCTGATAATTCATGTTCCCTCACAAGTTGGCCTTCCTGCTGACAGTTTGCTGGGCTGTTGTGAGGACCTGATAATATAACTATTCTCACCCGAAATAAAAAAAATGTTGATAAATTTACACACATACACAAAAATGTCGGTTACTTATAGCTCATTTCCTCCCATTCAAAATTATCTCCTAGCTGTCAGTTGGAGGGATCATTGTGGCCCTCTGACACACAGAATTCCATAAATAAACAAGTAATTACAAAATAAATAAAACAGGAAAGAGTAAAAGAAATGTTTGCATGTAGCCCGCACTCTCTGCCACCGCATCACCGAAAAACAGTCTTGCCATCTTTTCAGCAGCCGCAGCGTCGTTACCAAGGGAGACCGCGTAGCACATCTTTCTCAGCGATTTACTCTGCATTCTTCTTTACTATCGCTTTACATGCTGTATAGGTTCGAAACATGAGGTTAAAACATAGGTTGGGTTAGGTTACGGTTGGATTATTGGTGAAAACACGGAGAGAGAGAGAGAGAGAGAGAGTATAGATAATGGGGTCGAGGATCATGCTGGGATGAGAAAAATAAGCGCTTGACAGAAATGGCTTGCACTGTCAACTACACAAACTTATTACCTGTCCAACGTAGATTTTGATTTGCACGACTGTTGAACCTGCCCATGCCTTTTGTTGTTTCCGGAATAATAAATTTTTGTTACAAGAATATTATAACAGGTTGTCTTCTGTTTCGGCAGGAAGGACGTGGAAAGGAGACTGCAGAGTATGTTCATGCCTTCTGTTCTTGCTGTAGAAATAAATCATAGTTACGAGAGGGAACTCCCGCTTGAGTTTTTTTTTTTTTTTTTTTTTTTATTCAGAATGGGATTTTCAACGTTTTCCGATCTATTTCCGGTCGCAACTTACATTTGTCATATGCGTTTCTGCAGGGAGAGCTATATACCTGTGAAGATATTGCAATCTTTCCTTGTCCTACATATATATATATATATATATATATATATATATATTAGTGGAAGGTGGGGGCGCTCACCATCCACTCAGTCAATGTAGTGCTGCTGTCGGGTGTCTACCCTTTCCGTCCTTCTTGTCTTTCCTTCATTCTTTCCTCGTCCTTCTGCCTACGGATGAGTTTACACTTCCTCTTTTGTCTTTCTTTCCTTCTCCCTATGGGTGACTCTACACTGAGTGACAAGCCGAATGGTTTCCTGTACACCAGGAAACCACTTACCACGTTGGGTGGCAACCATATAACCAAATTATGGCGCCTAGTGGTTTAGTGGGCAATTGCGGCGCTCCAATCGGATTGAGCCGGTGAAGGTTTATATCCAAGGGGTGGTTGGGGTTATTGCTCACGTAATGCCACTTAGGGATGAGTGAGGCTGGTCACTCTTACGTTAAATGTCAGGATCAACTTGCCTAGCCCCGGGCTCCTACGCTCCTCGTGGAGCATCGTAGGAATGGATGATGGATATATATATATATATATATATATATATATATATATATATATATATATATATATATATATATATATATATATATATATATATATATATATATATATATGGAGCCTCTGTGGTAAAATGTGAGTTTTCGTACACTGAAGAACGAGGGTTCGCGCCCCGCCAGGGTAATAAACTTTGAGAGCGTTCTTCTGGCCACGTACTGCTTTGGCGGACACAAGGGGTGCTGTGGCTGAACCAGTGTCGCATACTATAAAGTATGCTTGCACTCAGTCGGCTTTCGCTGGCCGATTACACTTGGTTCACAGACTACACACATCCAAAGCCACTCCAACACAACAATTACACTTACAAGCACTACTCACCCTACAGTACATACAATCTCTACTAGACAGTCTAAGCCCCTTGGTAGAGATACATTGGCTGTATCGTCCCCACTTCGGTAAGGATAGGCCAGTCCTGCAGTGGACACTCAAACGGCTGATGATATATATATATATATATAATTCACGATCATTTTTCTCTCGTAGCTAGAATGTTTTGTATGGAGACCTGGAGAGATTTAACCCTGCCCTTTTCCCCCAGCAAATATAGATAAAAATGAGAAACATGGCATGATTGTTAATATGTTGGAGCATCCCCCCCGCCCCCGGCCCTGGAATACACCCCTCTGCATCACGGCCAGGCTCCACCAGTATTATACCTGTCCTCGCACCTTTGTTAGTATTGTGAAAGTCTCATGCTGCACAGCAGGCTGCTCTGGACGTCCTTGGCCGACAATCAGATCTTGTAATTCTGCAATAATTCTCACTAGGAGTGGCGAGTACGATGTTATTATTTTTGTTTGGTGTACATGTTGCTACTGCACTTCGAATACTCACATCCGTTGGAAACTTACTGAACTTACTGAAATCTCACTGTTTAATTTATGCAATTTATGGCTGCATTAGTAAGGTAAACAAAGGGCGGTAGAATATTAAGTAGTAACGAGCAAAATAAACCACTAAGGAAGACGTGCTAGGAAGCCTCCCAAGCTGACAAGGGTCTAAATCTAAAATTTTAATAAATGTTCCAGTACCGGTATCGGTTCTCTGAGCTATATTTCGTTTACTCTAATCTGACAAAGATCCCTAACTCATTTCAGCCCAGTTGATGGTTGAATGTAGTCAGACTGAAGTGGAGTAACGATTTGACTAGTGCCTCATAGCTAAAAATAATGGAATTTCACGCAACCACAACTAAGTATTTAAGGGAGTGACTCATTTTCACCAGGTGGAAACAAATCGGATAACCTATGTTTAATTCTCAATTTCTTACCGACAATCCTTAGACTGTTTAGAGTAACTTCGGCCCGAGGACGTAGCTTGTACATAAATCCGACTGACGCAAGACTGTCGTATCTTACAGGTGATATCACTGGCCCGATGAGGTTAACTTTATTTACTTTTAGACACTGCAGCTCACCAGAGGGACAACTAGCCAGCTTGTGTGACTCACTCTCGGCGGGATGGGGAACTTTCAGGTATCGTCTCCTACCTAACTGGTGAGCTCTAACTCGGCCCTGGACCTGAAAAAGTAACATAACTATTGTGACTATTCTATATGTCTGGATAAACTTACGAGAGTTAGCAAAACCATAGACCATTAAAGTCAGTATAATACAGTACTCCCCGATAAAAAAAAAAAAAAAAAAAAAAAAAAAAAAAAAAAAAACACACCCATGAATGAATACTTTTGTCTGGCTATTTTGCATATTCGTAGGCCTACATTGGGCTTCCTTCCGGCAATCCCTTACACAGTCATTTCGTTATATTACTAAATAGTTCAGTGGAATTGGCTTTCATATCTACATTTGTATCGTCTTTCTGAGTAAAGATAGTGCTTTCTTGATGCTTGTCATTGCCTTAGTTTTCTTAAATTTAATATTTGCCAAATACCGCCATTTGGCATTTGTTTCCATAAGTCATAGGCGACTGTCCTCCATGGTGGGATAAAACCTAACTCACTTTATGCTAGCTCTTGGTGCAGGCGCATATGCCTACTGTTCATTTACTAGACCATTGTGGCGATTAACCAAGGTTTTGAAGTCCTTGATTCGTGTGATGTACCTTGATTTATACAATGAGGAAAAAAAAAAAAGAAAATTACAAGTTAACCTAGCCCTAGAGAGTGTGTTGCTAGATGAGCTTGATTAAACTACTTCTCTCTGAGGACGCTAATTGTTGTCTTCTTTATTCCAATGTTTTTTTTTTTTTTTTTAACTCAGGGGAAACTGAACTGGATGCTGATACAGTCTTCATTAATCTCCAGTATAAGAGTATTCTAAATGGTTAAATAATCTGGTAGCAGGAATAAAGATAGTTATATCATGGGACTGAAAAAAGTTAAGCTTCTGACATCACTTTCTCGTTCAGAGGCACAAACAGAGGCTTACTGATCTTCATTTGGTACGTTTTATGATTTATTTTACCATCCCTTCCAAAAGTTGAAGGAACATACATAATTCTAAATGGCACTGGTACGACTTCTATTCGTAATACACAATATCCTCTTGTACATTAAACATATCGCCAAAAGCCTCGCACATGAGCATGAAAGGGACAGCTGGATAGAACAGCCCATGTTTGTTTACCAGAGTAGTTCTTGTTTCGTCCGTCCTGTGTTCATGTTTGAGAATGAGCTATACTAAATTAAAGGGATAAAGTGCGATAACTCATATTCAGAGGCTGCCGATTTAATCAGCAGCTGCTTATTAGCCTTCTTTATTATTAATATCCTATCCTAGTAACGTCAAGTCTCAAAAATCGTTCTCTCTCTCTCTCTCTCTCTCTCTCTCCAGTATAGTCACCCTAGTAAACAGTCTAAGTCATTTTTTGGCGATTTCTGGATTTTTGTTTAAATCAGTTCATCATGTGGCGCACCTGTTGATATAGTTGCCTTTGTCATGTTTATGATGTGAGTGGCCTATAATTGATAAGGATAAACAATGAATTAATATGAAAATTAAGAAAATGAGTTTTTTCAATTTCCCGAAAAGTAGAAAATATGACTTAGGCAGCTTGTTTTATATATATATATATATATATATATATATATATATATATATATATATATATATGTGTGTGTGTGTGTGTGTGTGTGTGTGTGTAAAGTTTTATCTTTTTTCTATCAACTGATGAACAAAGGGAATTAATGGCTTGCATTGGTGCGCCAGAAAGAAAAATAAAATGCCTAGTTACTTTTATTGCTACTGTTATACCTTTGCCACTACCCTTTGATTTGTATTTATGACGAAATTACATTACCTGGCCAAGTTTTGCAAAAAGTTGCTACCTTCATTTTTATTTAAAATATGAAAACTGAAGCGACAAACTGTACTGTATGTATATTTTAATATCAACAGTTTGCATCTTTTAATGCTTAAATTTATAAAATATTAAAAATATAATACCAGGACTGTCAGTACAAAAGTTGATGTTATAGGCAGGCCTTAATGTATATGAGATCGGTTATAATGTCCAACAAACCAAACAGAAATTATGCAAGGCTTAGTTGTGAAGGCTTGACACTTCGGTATCGAGTCTACGATCATAACTTCTAAAATTATGAAAATAAAGATCATTACTACGGGTTATGATTCCTCTAAGTAGTATTTAGTAATTTAAACGGCATAGCCATTACTACATATCACAATTCGACACGAGCAAAAATGATCCAAGGCTATCACAACCATGGCAACCAGCAAAAGACCGGTGCAGAACCAAGTTCGGAATGACTCGGCGCTCTGAAGTCCCTCATTTTTATCGTTAGGCGTCAGCGCTAGAGTTTTTCTGACCATGCGAGGGTAAATTGTACTAATATTATCTCTCAAGCTCTTATGATGCACTCTCAGCTGCATAAAATCGGCTGGCATACTGTTGGAGTTCTGACCAGAAAGGGTTAATGACGCAATTGTTGTTAGGGTCTAATTACGTGTACGATGCACTCACGGCTAAACAAAATCGTAGCTGAAATAGAATACTAGAAAATTAGGGTTGTTCCGACCAGGACAGGGTAAAACAAATGCAACAATGAAATAAATAAATAAATAAATAAACATGCCGTAGCAACCGCCTCGCAGCCAGTCAACGGATCAGTCGTCCATAATCGGATAAAAAGTAAAAAGATTTTCCCCGGAGGTCGCTTTCATTTTCTAATATAGTACGGACGAGGCCTCACAAACCTGTAGGGCCACTTGTGACGAGATCTGACCGGGTACCCTTTCAGTTTTATGCAATGGGTTATATATTTCACGACCCGGCGCTGAATGTGGGTGAATGGTAGACACTGAATCAATATAATCCGTAATGGTGGGAAGCGAATATGGCCGAATCGCGTCAAAATGTCAGGGTCCTTGCAAAATAATGTCAATGAAAACAGTACGATAAGATATGGCAGCGCGTCCGTCTACTTCAATCACTCCCACCCCCTCCCTTCCCTTTCCTCCTGCGGCCTTCCTTACCTCCCTTTCTCCAACTTCTCCTTTCTCTACCTTCTAGCTTCCCTCTTTCCATATCCTATCCCACTACTTCCTTCCATATCTCCTCCAACGCTTCCCCAATCCCCTACTCACCACTTAACTCTCCTCCCTCCCTTCCCTCATACCTTCTTCCCTCCTATACCCCATCCTCTTCCCTCCACGCTCTCATCCCTCCTTCCCCCACTCCTCTCTCCATACTCTCATCCCTCTTTCCTCCCTCCTTCCATGCCTTCTTCCCTCCAATCTCCCTCTCTCCTCCCCTCCTCAGGCCCCATCCATGATCAACGTCCCCCATCCCCCCACCACCCGGGCAGCGCGACAGGTGAAGTGCGCATGCGTGGAAGAGTTGCTTAGTGCTGGGTTGGAAGTGATGGTGTGAGGACGTGTTGCTACCCTTTCCTGGATTACCACCACACAAACTGCCCCATTAAGCCTTCTCAAGCGGCGCCAACATGAAATTCTACACCGTCATCGCCTATATAGCGTTATTAGGACCCCTGGCGTGTCCAAAGGTAAGGGAGGAGGTCATTATTCCCCGCTGCATTCCTTGAGCTAAAAGTTTGTGCTGGCGAGAGGGCTGGCTGGGAAGAGGCGGGCAGGTTGGGTTGGACGTGTGTGTGTGAGAGGGAGACTTCCCGCTTTTACCCTTATTTTTTCCCCGTCGGCTTTTGTTTTTCTGGCTTCTCCTACCGCCCATTTTGCTAGCTAACTGGGTGGGTTGTGGGCGTGGGTGTGTGGTTGAGGTCGGGCATGGGTGTGAGTGTAGGGAGGGAGCGTGTGTTTATTGTTCGTGTGGCATGTGCGAGTGTGAGTAGTGTGGGTGTTACCAAGCGGAGTATGTGTATGTGTGTTTGTAGTACTTAGGCGGGGAGTACTCTTGCTTGGACGGGTTGGATGGGTGGGTGTACATGTAATGGGTGTACTTGATGGTTGTATACTAGTGTAGGTAGTACAAACACGGCACATTCCACTGTAACAGACATAGCACACATAGACACACACTTCCTTGTACCAGTGCCAGACCCCTCACCTCGCCACACCCAGTACCCTAACACCCATACCAGTACCTTCACACCAGTATCTAACCGGTACTATCACATCATCTTTATCTCCACGCCAGTACTTTTATCAGATATATTCTACCTTCACACTAGCCATACTACTACCGTTACCATTAGCCTTACCAGTACATACTGTCATAGCACCTTCATGCCAGTATCTTTACACCAGTACACCCGTACCAGTACGTCCAGACCAGTACACCCACACAACTACACCAACACCACAATCCTCACATCAGTAGCCCCACACCAGTAATAAGGTACTCCCACACGTCACACCAATACCCCTACACCAGTACTAGGAACACCTGTCACCCAGTACATATATCTAGTCTTACCACTGTGAACACCAGTCACCCAGTGCATCCAGTAGCTATCATGAACAGTGCAGCCAGTAGCTACCATGAACACCATCCAGTATCATGATTACAAGCCACCTAGTACCAGGATCACCAGTCACCCAGTAGCCTACCATGAACACCAGTCACCCAGTACCATGAGCACCAATCACCTACTTCACCCATTACCGCAAACACCAGTCACCAAGTTGGACACCCACTCCCATGAAGTTACCCAGTTCAGCCACTACCATGAATACCAGTTACCCAGTTCACTCACTACCATGAAAACCAATCAC
Organism: Coenobita brevimanus; assembly: GCF_032717465.1. Taxonomy (NCBI): domain Eukaryota; kingdom Metazoa; phylum Arthropoda; class Malacostraca; order Decapoda; family Coenobitidae; genus Coenobita; species Coenobita brevimanus. The sequence goes on from NC_137018.1 coordinate 46,031,578, forward strand.
CCAGTTCATTCAGTACCATGGACACCAGTCACCTAGTACCCTGAACATCAGTTACCCAGTTCACCCAGTACCATGAACATCAGTCACCCAGTTCACCCAGTACCATGAACACAAGCCACCCTGTATCATGAGCAGTCCACCCGGTTGACCCAGCATAGCCAGGGCACTATCAGCCACAGTACCTAACCAATCCAGTAGCATCCATGCCGTAGAATGCCTGTCACCCAGTACATGTATAATAGCCTTCTATGAACACGTCACCCAGTTCACCCAGTACCCACAGCCCCAGTAACCCAGTTGACCAGTGTTAGAACGAGGAGAGTTAGCAGTAGCACATAAGACTTTCATGGCGACCTTTAGGCTAACAGATAGTGCTTGGCATTTGGAATAGCTAGCATTTGCTCTGCACCGGGACTGGGGAGGGTGTTTGGCGGTACCGGGAGGGATGCTTGGATTACTGGGAGGGGTGCTTGGGTTACTGGAAAGGTCCTTGCTGGGTGTACTGGGAGAGGGGTGGCTGGGATTACCGAGAGGGGTGTTTGGGTACTGGGAGTGGTCTTGATGGGTTTACTGGGAGAGGGGTAGTTGGGGTACCGGGAGAGATCTTGGTGGATGTACTGGTGATGTTAAGGGAGTGATTGTACTGGGAGGGTTCTTGGTGGGTATTATGTGGGTGTTAGTGGGTGGTTGTAGTGTGCTGTTAGTTGGATGGTTATACATGTACTGAAGGGTGGTAAGTGCGTGCTTCTACTGGGAAGTTAGCAGCTAAGTTGGTTTTACTGGGAGGATGTTAGGTGCGTGGCTTCTGTTAGTCGAGGTATTTTTTACCATTAGTGTAGGGCTAGTTATTTGTCTCTGTAGGATTTAGTATAGGTTAGCGATTTGTCTGTTAGGTGATTAGTTTTAGGGTCTTTAGATTAGTTTGTCTTTATATTATAAGGTATAAAAAATATAAAACCAAGAAAAAATTAAAAAAAATAAAAATACAAAAAAAAAAAAAATTAAATAAGATTAAAATTATTATATATATATGTACGTTTGCATGAAAATGTGTCTGTATGTATGCATGGAAGTGTGTGTGTGTGTGTTTGTGTGTGTGTGTGTGTGTGTGTGTGTGTGTATGTATATATATATGTTTGTATATATATGTATATATGTTTAAATGTATATACATATATATATATATAAATGGCCTTAATAACCAGGGGCTTCGTCCCCAATGGTTGATAGGCCGAAAAAAAAAAAAAAAAAAAAAAAAAAAAAAAAAAAAAAGTGCGTGGCTGGACTGGGAGGGTGTTAAGTGGTTGGTTGTATGAAGGGGGGGGGGAAGAGTAAATGATGTACAAATACCCACGATACTGGTAGGGCTGTTTGGTGAAATGTACTGGGACGTGATAACTGGAGAAATGTACCGGTACCGTACTTGTAGGCTGTACCGTATCGTGCAAATAATACCGCATACTATTACCGGTAACGTTCTGATCATGACAACTTTAGGGCTAGAGTTTTGTAGGCAGTTAGGCTAAATTGTTTTCTCGAAGTTCATAAGTTTTCTTATATCCACACTAATTATCTGTCCTTCAGTCAGTCAGTCAGCCCGTCTCTCTCTCTCTCTCTCTCTCTCTCAAGTTTATTATTGGTACCGGTACTACATACAATATGAATCTACTTAGGATGGACTCATAATAAAGGTTAATGAAGACAAACCTCTCCAGTCCCACAAGTCTTCCTCTTAGCTGAATAAAAAAGGAAATAAAGTTAATTAAGAGAGAAAAAAAAAAGTAGCAATGGCGTCGACGGCCTGAAGGGGTGAAGGCTGACCTCTTTAGTGAAGGGGTTGAAAATTGATGTTTATTCTTACAAGCAAAGAAGGCCACGCAACACCTTTTAATTGGTGATTTATTTTAACCATCATCATCATCATCAGGCCGAGGACGTTATCAGGCTATATATTTTCTTCATGCTTATACCTGAGGATTTTCTTGAGCTAAGGAGGGCACGTTAGTAGTGGGGGAGTAAATGAAATGTATATCTGACGTCTGCGGTTCCAAAAGTCCCTCCAGAGCTAAACCATCGTTTGTAAATAGCAA
>NC_137018.1:46036167-46088667 GCF_032717465.1 Coenobita brevimanus
TGCGCATTTCGTGTTGTCGGTGTAGGTAGCCCAATTATTTACCGAATGTAGATATGCTTGTAAAATATGCCGGTATCCTTTGCTTATTTTGTTTATATTTACATTTTCTTTATGTTGCGTTGATAATTTTTGCCAAACAGGGATAAGGTGTCGGTATATTTGAACCCCTAAAGTTTTTTTTTTTTTTTTTTTTTTTTTTTGCCACCAGACGATATTTTCCCAGTTTAGGCGAGACCATTGGTATTAATGAAAGTAGCTCATTCAGCCCGAGGACGTCTTTTTCTTTTTGTTATGGCTAACGTTAGTCAGTTTCAATTAGCCAACGATGCATTCCAACAGTAGTTGTGAAAGGCCAGTGAAGGCAGCAGCTGAGTCCACCAGATCGAAAAGCCTCTCCTCTCACACGAAAATTGTCTGGAGGTGGCAAGAGTACCGGTATGCGGTAATGAGAAAAAAAGCGTCCTCGGGGTGAAGCATAAAGAAAATTGGCTGTTTTTATCAATGCGACGTGTTAACGAGCATTACACAGTTTTAATGCCGGTCCTTTAACGTAGCCTAAAATTGCCATCTCTGTTTTCAGTGTCGAGCTGTATGAATATTGTAAAGTAGAATATGGTGCTAGTCACGAAAAAGTCGCAACATTGTCTTTATTTGCCACCGAAATACGGGAAATATGCTGTAAAAAGCCGAAAATATCCCCCAGGTGAAGGTGAAACAATTATGACCACCAGTACCTTTGCTTACCATACTTTTATTATTGGATGACCATAACGGGCAAAATCTGCAGTTTATTTTGATTATTTATATACTTTATTTCCAAACCACGTTCACCAAACCTGCTCAGTGGAGAGGTTGAAGTCATACTCTGTCTAACCTCTCCAGTTCGAAAAGTTTCTCATGTGATAAATAAAACATTAAACACTAGCAAAAATGAAATGAAATGTACATCATGGGATTAAAGACACCAAGCGAAAAAAAATGCTTAAGATTCTTCATGACTAGCCTACCCGTCCTGCTCCCACTAATTCCATTTCCCTCAGCTGAAAATTGGCTTATCGTGCGCTTATCGTGTTATCAGCGGCTCCTTCCGGCCCTTATCTGGCGGCATTGCAGACGTTCGTGGTAAAGAGGATGGATTTTTGTTAAATTTCGATTTCTTTATTTTAGTGATGGAAGGACTTTTATTTATATAATTGTTTTTTTTTTTTAGAGGAAGACTGAATTTTGTGCGGGGAGAGAGAGAGAGAGAGAGAGAGAGAGAGAGGATAACTCGAAATTCCATCATCCGCAATAGCTGCTGTTATTGACGATGATAGTTGGAAAGGGTTAACATGTCAATAATAAAGGTAGTACTACCAGTAGTAGTAGTAGTAGCCGCAGCAGCAGTTGTAGTAGCAGCAGCGGAAGTGGCAGCATTAGTAATAAAAATAGTCGTAGTAATGGCAGACTAGTTAAAGGAACAGCGGCAGGTAATCGTGATAGGTAGTACTTATGATGATGATAATAATACCGGTAATAATAATAATAATAATAATAATAATAATAATAACAATAACAATGAATAATAATGAATATTACCTGTTATAAACGGTAGCAGGGTTTTACAATGACTAGATACGGTAGACTTATTTTTGAAGGAAAGGAAAAATTGAAAGCATGCTCGATTTGAAAACGGATTATCCACCCAATTCTTCGCCAACTCTGCCGTCCCCCCCCCTCTCTCTCTCTCTCTCTCTCTCTCTCTCTCTCTCTTCCTTTATGCTTTGTTTTTTCGTATATCCTTCCTTCTTAGATATATTACAGATTTCCCTTCCATCTTTGCAGCATTCATTTAATCTTCATCCTTTCCTCTTTTCTTTCCCCTTCATTCTTGTTCGTATGACTACTTTTCATTATTACCTCATTCCTCTTCATTCTTTTTCTTTAGTCATCTTTACACTGATTTCATTCTCTCTCTCTCTCTCTCTCTCTCTGTCTCTCTCTCTCTCTCTCGACGGCAGACATATCGGGGTCGGGGGGGGGGGAGTGATGCCATCGGATTCCTGTCGCGCCGTCCTCTCTCTTTAACTCACTTAAGGATCATTCTCTCACTTTCTCTATCTCACCACTTGCTCTGGCTTTATTTCGTGCCTTCAGATAGTCTTTATCCTATCTATCTAGCTATTTGTCAGTGTATCTATCTATGTTGATCGATGTCTGTGTGTCTGTCAATATTTATCAGTCTGTTTGTCTGTCTGTATGCCTCTGTTTATCCATCTGCATTTTATCCACCTGTCTATCTGTCTACCTAGCTATCCATCTGTATCTATCACCACTTATGTTTTGTCCCTTTCCTATGCATACTCTAATGACATTCTACCTCCCCCTTCTCTCTCTCTCTCTCTCTCTCTGTGCACCTGTAAAACAAGCTTACCTGTATGACGTCATCTTGCGGTACTGCCAATTTAATATTTTTTCTCCTTAGATCATGTTCAGTATTAAAGGTTCTTCCGTCTTTAGCGTTTGTTCTTGTACTGTTCTTTTGATAGTTCTTCAACTAGTTTTCTATTTGCCGTACTGTCTGTCTATCTGTTTATCTGTCGGTCTGTCTGTCTATCCTATTTATATCTGTCCTTGTATGTCTGTCTCATTTACTTTCCTTCCATCTCGTTTATCTCCTTTTCCTCCATTCCTTCTTAGTCTTTCCCTCGTCTGTTCCTTTTCCCCGACTTGTTTTTCTTGTTTCGTCTTTACGTTACCTGCTGTTTCCTCCGCTTATTCTTACTTTCTCTCTCTGTCTCTCTCTCTCTCTCTTGCTATTTCCTCTGCTTATTCTGTGTGTGTGTGTGTGTGTGTGTGTGTGTGTGTGTGTGTGTGTGTGTGTGTGTGTGTGTTGCGTCCTGTTTACTTATGTATTCCACGTGGGGAAAACACATAATTTATTTCTTCTGTCTTCGTCTTCCAAGCAATTTGTGACTCAACACTCTTTTGACTAGCAGAGAGAGAGAGAGAGAGAGAGAGAGAGAGAGAGAGAGAGAGAGAACGTACAGGGCTGGGTTGTGTTTTGTTAAAAGTCTGGGAGTAACCAGGTCGTATGGAAGAAGTGTCGAGTAAATTATGTGATGAATGAGCCGATTTGTTAATGGATTGTAAACGTGAAGGTTCCTTTTAGCCCGGCCAAAAATAGTATATGAATCGGCGCGCCATTGCCTCATCGCTTCATTAATGCTGTGGTGGACGCTGTGGGAAGTAGTAGGTGGAGGAATGAAGGGTGGAGTCATCGCCATATGAATCAGGTCAGATGCACGTACAGTGATGGCAGAGTTTCGGAATGCTTCGGTCACACTGTACTGGAGGCTGTATGCATTATTGGTGATCGAAGACTTTGGATACTCTGCCATCACTGCTTGGGGCGACTGTACTGTTACAACTCAGAAAGCCGTTGATGGGTAACGTGAGGGAAACCACTGTTGATCGATAGCAGAACAGTGGTCGTCTGCACAAAGAACACTGGAGATCAGAGTTCTCACTGAGGATAAAAGCAGTAGGAAGGGGTTGTGGAAGTTAAAGATTTGTGGTGGAGTCTGTGTAAGACCATTGAGGTGTCTAGTGCGATAGCAAAGGTTTCACCGAAATCCATGAGGAAGGTTTGCCTGACACCTGGAAAAAAAAAAATGTGAGAGCATCCATGTGTGAACCCATACTACCTGTCAGAAAGTAAGTTATAAGAGGCTAGGTCTAAATGCTTCTTTATATTCCTGTTGATGGAAGTACAAGACTTTCGTATAGGCCTATACATGTTTATTGAGAAGGTACCGTACCATATTTTAGGCGTATGTTAACTGACCGTCACTTTGCACTCTTAACTAGTTGCAATGAGACGGTATGGTGGTTATAGGGATGGGAGCAATAACCCATCTTCATGACAAGGTAATGAGAGTAAACTTCACCAGGGAACAAAGATTTGACGTGACATAAGAAAAAAGTTGGTGCAGGGTGTCCAGTACACAACAATTCTTGAGGTTAATGGGAAATACAACACATGTTCTTGTTTGTACTGTGACAAGTAAGGCCAGAAATTGGAGTAAAAAAAAAAAATTATATGCATGAGAAAGTCAGAGGAGGAGATAAAGGAACAGCGTCAGAACCGTCCTAAGTGTAGTTGGAAGCAAAAGGACTTGCGACATTTTCATCAGAGGGGGCAGCACCAGCACAACCATGAGTAGAAAAGATTGTAAGAAAAAAAAAAATCGACGAATAACCTGTATACAGAGAGAGAGAGAGAGAGAGAGAGAGAGAGAGAGAGAGAGAGAGAGGGGGGGGGGTGATGGGTGTAGTCAGGATGTGGAGGGGGGGAGGGGGCAAGGTTGTGTTTGCGTGTGAGATTTGAGACGCTGTATTTGATTTTCATTCATTTTTTTCATTCTCGTTTTTTGGAGGAAGTCGGTTTTTACACGTTCAGTGGATGGTCTGTGTGTCTGTCTGTCTGTCTGTCTGTCTCTCTCTCTCTCTCTCAAATTGCTTGGAAGACGAAGACAAGAAGTGAATTGTCTTTCGTACTTGCAAAACACACACACACACACACACACACACACACACACACACACACACACACACACACACACACACACACACACACACACACACACACACACACACAATTCTCACTTACCAGTTATGATTCACGTAGTAGATTCGTCCACTTGACTCGTGTGTGTGTGTGTGTGTGTGTGTGTGTGTGTGTGTGTGTGTGTGTGTGTGTGTGTGTTTCAAGTAAGAGAAAGAGGTTCAGTTCTTTAGTTCTTGTCCCTTCGTTTTCCAAGTAATTGAGAGAGAGAGAGAGAGAGAGAGAGAGAGAGAGAGAAAGGGGGAGAATTATCAATACGATATTAAACTGCGATTGTTTTACCAGCACACACACACACACACACACACACACACACACGCACACACTTTCTCTCTCTCTCTCTCTCTCTCTCTCTCTCTCTATACTTTACACCCCTCTTAAAACACTATGGACCTCCTCTTTCCCTCCCACCTCACAATTTTCTCTCACTTTCGCTTTTTATATCCTTTCCTCCTTCCCCTCCCCTTTGTCTTTGTTTCCCCCCCCCTCTTGTTTCACTTCCTTCCCTCTCTTTTCCGTCTTTTTACTCCATCCTTCCTCCTTTCCTCCCTCCTCCATCTGTACTGTATTCCTCCCCTTACCATTCTCTCCTCCTCTTCCTCCCTCTCTCCTCCCTCCAACTTCTTTCCCTCCTTCGCTGTCTATTGTCTCCTTCCCCCTTCTCTCCCTCTCTTTTACCCTTCTCCTCTCACCTCTCCCTCCTTTCCCCCTCTCCCCTCTCCGTTTCTCTCTCTGTCTCTCATGTTAGGGTGGGAGGGACAGGAAGGGGAATGAGCGAGGGCAGTCTCTTTATAGAACAGGGAGAGAGAGAGAGAGAGAGAGAGAGAGAGAACAGAGAGAGAGAGAGAGAGAGAGAAGGGTTATGAAAGGAGGAGAATTACAAAAGAGAGTGGAAGGGAGGGAGGGAGAAAGGGGTGGGAGAAGGAGGGAGAGAAAATGTACGTGAGGAAGGTGAAAAAGGTTAGGGAGGGAGAAAGAGAAGAGGTGGGTGAGTGAAGGAGAAAGGGGTGGGAGAGGGAGGGAGGGAGAGAAAGGGGGAAAGGAATATTAGAGAAAATTGATTTCCCTTTTACAATGCTTTGTCACGCCAACCACACCTTCGCCATTTTGCTACACCTGTGCTTTGAGAGAGAAAGAGAGAGAGAGAGAGAGCTAGTGCTTAGTTAGAGAAAGAATTAGTGTTTACAGTTATTGTGTGTGTGTGTGAGAGAGAGAGAGAGAGAGAGAGAGAGAGAGAGAGAGAGAGAGAGAGAGAGAGAGGTAGTGTTGACAGTTGCGGTGCAATTTTTCATAATTTAACCTCAAACACTGAATGACAGTGGGTGGTATTTTTAAGCTGAACAGTGATACACCGGGAGGCAGTCAGGTGGTTTAAATACGTTTCTATCATTGCGTTTAATCCTTCACTCCTGTTCCATATATATATATATATATATATATATATATATATATATATGTATATACAGTATAAATCTAGATATGGCCTTCCTTAACCCCTCCACTACCGTACCACAAAGCCACTACCGATGCGGGGTGGTTTGTAGTGAGCAAGAACAATGTTAAAATGCGTCGTGAGAATGAAGGGGGGAAGGGTCAATGTCTGCTGAAAGGGTTAACCACTTTACTGCGATGATGTTTCATATTTTGTAATATTCTTACTACTTGGAGGCACATTTATTCAGCATGGTATTTTTATTTATTTATTTTTTAATTTTTAGTTCGAGGGGTTCAGTGTAGCTTTCCTTAATCCTATATGTACAAAGAGGCTTCCTCCAAGTTTAATGATATTGTCGGGAAGTAGTGTGAGTGACTTTATGAATATGTCAGCAGATTGAACGGGTTGATAAATAAAGTTGCATTTATTACCGGGTAGGCCAGACTCAAGGCCTGACTGACCCTTTGAGTGGTACAGGTGTCCTAAAAAAGTACACACACACACACACACACACACACACACACACACACACACACACACACACACACACACACACACACACACACACACACACACACACACACACACACACACACAGGATCATCTGACCAAAGGTGGAATATAAAACTTAAGGTGATCCGAGTATCCTGGTTAGCATTTATGGAATTATAGAACAGCTAACGTTATGTGACCTAAGAACATGATATCGCCCCGTCCATAATGATGACCATGATAAATAAACCCCTCCAGTCCGATGACATATATTTTCCTCATTCTTGGTATCTCTAGACAACTTTATTCGACTTGGGAGACATTTCGAACTGTTATCTTGTTTTTTCTTCGAGGGAACACTCTTGTTACTAGCCTTTGGTTCCTTCTTCCTTGTATTAAAAAAAGAAAGCTACTTCATTAACCCGTCCAGTTCGGTGCAAGATCTCTTCCTAAAATCGAAGAAAATCGTCTGAGAGGAAGAATAAACAGGAAAAAAACGTCAGTAAACAGGAAAATGACGTCGCCGGATTGAAGGGGTTAATGATAATATGCGTCAACAGCGCGACCTATTACCTGGCCAACGCGGAAGAGGAAGCATTCAAGTTTCAAATAAAGTGTAAAATGGGTCGGTGTGGTAGTGATTGTTACAGTTCCAGCACCTTCAGGGCAGGCAAAGGCCGCTGGTCCACCTTCTGTGTGTGTGTGTGTGTGTGTGTGTGTGTGTGTGTGTGTGTGCTGGGGGAGAGAAATGCTTTTGAGATGGATAGTGGGGTGAATGTAAATGTGGGGAGGTGGTTTCAGATGTGGGTGTGGGTGTGGGCGTTAAAACCCACATGTATGGTATGTGTCTGTATTTGGATGTTGCCGAGATGATGAGAAATTCAGATGTGGGTGTGGGTATGTGTATTTGTGTAATTATGTGAAGATGGTTGTGAGTGTACAGTATATTTATGTGTACCTGGGTGTAGTTGTGTTGTAGGAGTAGGTGTGGATGTGAAGGATGGAGTAAGAGTGTAGACTAAGTGGGTCAGTGAGTGTACTGGTATAGTAATGCCTGTGTAGCCTAGGTGTATGTGCGTGTGTGTACACTGGAAAGAGTAACGGGAGCTGAGACTAAGCTGTGTGAGTGTATAACAAAGAATGTAAAAGTGTGTGTGTGTGTGTGTGTGTGTGCGTGAGTAAAATATGTGAGTTGGTATGTCAGGGAGTGTAAAGGTGTGTGTCTGTGTGTGTCTGTGTGTGTGTGTGTAATGGTGTCTTAGCTGAATGTTAAGTAGGTGTCCCTGAATGTTATCTAGCACAGTATCCCTCTCACAGCTCAAAGGAGAGAGAGAGAGAGAGAGAGAGAGAGAGAGTTCTTGGAATCGTTTGACTAATTGACACTTAGATACTGCATATCATTCTCTCTCTCTCTCTCTCTCTCTCTCTCCTTCTCCCTCTCTCTCTCTCTCTCTCTCTCTTTCATGTTTCATCTGCATTTTCTCCCCCTCTCCCTGTCCTCTCTTCCATCTCCCCTTCCTCTCCTCTTGTCTCCTTCCTTCCCCTTTTCTTCCTGCCACCTTCCTTCCCCTTTTCTTCCTGCCACCTTCCTTTCCTCCTCCTCCTCCTCCTCATCTTCTTCTTCTCTCCATTCCTCTCCTCTGCTCTTGTCCCCTCTCGTATCTTTTCCTCTCCTCATGTATCCCCCCCCTTACTTAGCCACTCCTCTGTTCTCCGTTCCTCTCTTCTACTTAATTCTCCTCTTGCTCCAACTTCCCTCTCCGTCTCCTCCCCTCTCCTATCTTTTGTGCGTCTTTTTCCTCCTCATCCCCTTACTTATTTATAATATTCCTTTCCTCCTGCCCCCTCTCATTTCTTTGTATTTTTCCTCCTCCCCATCCTCCTCTCCCATCTTGTCTTTCCATTCCTCCTCCTCCCCTCTCCTATGTTTCTCTTTCTCCTCCTCCCCTTTGTTATCTTGTATATTCCTTTTCGTCTTCCTCCCCTCCATCATCTCGGCTCCCTCTCCTCCCCTCTCCCGTCTACTGTCATCTTTGTTCCTTTTCCTCCTCCTCCTCGCTCCTTTCTGCTTCTATTCCTGTTCTCCTCCTCCCCGTACCGATTCGCCCTTCTCTTCCTCTTCATCCCCCCATCCTTTCCTCCTCCTCCTCCTCCCCCTCACACACACACACACACACACACACACACACACACACACACACACACACACACACACACTTTAGCGAGTACATAAAACTTCCGCACACGTTTTATATGACCCAAGCACATTCATCGGCTCAAGGCTACTGAACCTGGCCTGTGCATATAAATACAAAGGAATAGACTAACACTGCGTTCCTGACGCTTACAACACTGCCAGAGCCCCACACGATCCTGCAGTGTGAGGGATAGAGTATTCAATCAGCCTTCAATATGATGTCTTTAGTTTATTATCACTCCCTCCAGGCGATTAGATCCGGCTTTAGAGAGATTTTACGAGCTGGCAGGATTAGATATACCCCTGATCAACCGCGTGTACAAGAGACCCTCCTGGAGTTGAACAGAGTCGATTGGAGGGGACAAGAATAAACTAACGTGTTCAATATGATGTCTGTTTTATTTCCGCTGCCTTCATACCATTTAATAGTGAATTTGGAGGCACTTTTCGTGATGGAGGGATGACGTACGTACAACCTCCGTTAAGTTCGTCGTAGGTATCCTAATCGTGTAATTTTAATTCTGTTATTGGTGCGTAATGATTTGAGTTACTGTTAATGATTTGGTTCATCTCCTGTAGTGGAGCTGTTGCCTAAGGCTGTATTTAATCCCTCATGGCTCTCCTAATCTAAATATAAACCTAAAAGATGCCATAAATATAAATTTTCCAAGAATACGTCCTCGGACTGAATAGGTTACTGACCGTACTTCATTCTGAGGGGGATCTGAAGAGAATGAAATATTTTGACTAGATACAACAACATGCTGTTTTTAGACCCTATGTTCTTCGTCGTCTCATGAAACCGTCGGAGGGGGGCTTGAAGGAATGAACGTGGTGGGCCAAGGAGTGGGGGAGATGAGCTGGACATTCGATGGGCGATGAGGCCTGGCCAAGAAAGTTAATCCCTGTGAAATGTGTGTCGTAGGTTTAGTGGTTTGGGTGTAGTGAAGGTTTATTTCCAAGTCTCCTGCAAGAATGAAATTGTCAGTGGGTTAAAGTACTGGGCGTGGGGGACCAGAAAGATGGGATTAGCCGCAGTTGTGGTGGTGGTGGGTGGCAAAGGTCCAGGCGGGTGTACCAGGTGGAAGTGGCTGCTGTAGGTTTATTGATTTGAATTCACAGATTTTTCCTTTAGGTATTCTTCGGCATGACCAAAATAAGTATGCGTTGCTCTCAGATACCTGCCGTAAGTAACGATGTTTGGTCTAACGGGATAATCCACCCAAACTCGCAGACACAACACACAGTCATATAGGATACCCTAGCATATGCGTACACAGTCACACACACAGGAATACTTGGAAAATGATGGGCACACACACACACACACACACACACACACACACACACACACACACACACACACACACACACACACACACACACACACACACACACACACACACACACACACACACACACACACAAAGCCGACGCAACGACAAACACGCAAAACTAACTCAAAGAAACGATTGCACTGATCGGCACTCACAGCAAACACGATTTTAGTCACGCCTACTCGAATTAACGCAAAAAAAAAATAGAGGCAAACAAAAATACACGCAAAGACAGGCACAGAGATGCAAACACTACACAAATAACTTACTAACATGTGGGAAGATAGACGCACACACTGAACACATGCGCAGAAAGACACAAAGTCAAGCGCTTACAAACACACAAATCAGGCAAACAAGCACATGAAACACGTACAGTATAAACACACACACACACACACACACACACACACACACACACACACACACACACACACACACACACACACAAGAGAATCAGAGGAGCAATAAGCTCCTTCATATGGTCGTTACAGGAGCGTGGAACTTAATACTGCATGCGAGTCATTCCCTTATCACACAAGCTTACAGACATACATACATACATATAGACAGACAGGTAGGCATATACGAGTACATAGACCTTATATTTGTCCTGTAGTGTATTGAGATAGATTCAATACATACATACATGCATACATATACTCTAGACCATGGATTTGTTCTGTACTCTAAGTATTTTCCATGTACATACATACATACACACATACATACATACAGTGTACTTGCGGCACATATATCAATACATAGGGTATACTCGTATACCAAAATGTCACAACATATATGTGTACCCTGTATATAGTATTCTCATTTTAGTGTATAACTCCTTAAATAAAGAGTAATCAGCTTAACATTACTGAACTGTCTCCATTTATCTTGCACTCAAATTCAACAAAGTACTTCATATACAGTACCTGTACATCCATATATTCATGCATTACCTTTCTAATTCTTGTGGGCTACGTGCTCATGCATTCATTCATTCAATCGAGGAACCTTCACAGTCATACATGGTTTGATGTATACACGCATATGCAAGCAGACAGACGTCCACAACGTGCAAACACATACCGGTACGCAGCAGCAGCACGAAGCCACAGATGCACATTCTACCATGCACATACTAGAGAACAGACCAGGCACACACACACACACACACACACACACACACACACACACACACACACACACACACACACACACACACACACACACACACACACACACACACACACACACACACACTGGTATGTATATATAAATACATACCTATGAACAGTACATACTTGAAAGTTTTCGACGCTGCAGCCGGGAATCGAACCCAGGACCTCTAGAGAAGTCAGGCACCGTTACCACGACACACACACACAAAAAAAAAAAAACTTTCCAAATACCTGGTATGTACGCACGTGTAATGTGTTTCTTCAGCATACATACATATGTACGCATCATACATACATACCGTACACACATACAGGTATATACGGTACATAGTTCATACATACATGCACATACAAACTTATACATACGTACATCATACATATACATACATACATACGGTACACAGCCGCTGTTGTAGACGGCCATCGTTCTTCTCCTAGATCTATCAACAGTGGTGTTCCTCAGGGCTCTGTCCTATCACCAGCTCTCTTCCTCTTATTCATCAATGACCTTCTAAGCTGTACATCTAACCCCTATCCACTCGTACGCTGATGACTCCATCCTTCACCTTTCCATTCGGTTCCCCCAACGTCCATCTCAGCATTTACTTCAACAAACAAGGGATGAGGCTATGGCACACCTAATGTCTGACTGGGGTAAAAATAATCATGTTTTTAGTGCATCAAAGAGTTCTTACACCTATCAACCCAACAAAATCTTACACAGGTGTACACACTAATGTTTAATAATACCTGTAGTCAGCTTAATCCTGCATCATCCTTGAACATGCTTGGGGTTTCATTCACTCGGGACTTATCTTGGAAAGATCATGTTACATCTCTTGTAAAATATGCTTCTAAGAGATTAGGTGTGATAAGCCGACTCCGTTCCTTCTTTACCTCTGCACAGTTGTCGACTCTATACACGGGTTTTATCCGCCCCTGTGTGGAGTACAACTCGCATGTGTGGGGAGGTTTCCCACTTACAGCTCTTCTTAATAGGGTGGAGTCAAAGGCTTTTCGTCTCATTAACTCTCCTCGTCGTACTGGCTCCCTTCAACTTCTATCTTTTCGCCGCAGTGTTGCATCATTATCTCTTTTGTATCGCTACTTCAATGGTCACTGCTCCTTTGAAACGTCTGCTTGCTTTCCTCCACCTCTGCAACGGGCGCGTAGCACCCGTCTAACAGCAAACTCTCATCCCTTTTCTGTCTAGCTCTCTAATGCAAGAGTTAACCGTTACTCCCAGTCCTTCATTTATGCAACAGGTCAACTCTGGAACTGTCTCCCTCTGCCTGTATTTCCTGCTTCGTATGATCTCCAGTCTTTTAAACGCAGTGTGTCCAGGCATCTCGAAATGATCGGATCTTGAATTTGGCTTTTTCTTGTATTTTGTTTTTCTCTTGGAAGGAACATTTATTGCGGGCTCGTGGCCTTTGGTTCCTTCTTCCTAGCATAAAAATAAAAAAAAACACTGGTACATACATATACATACCGTATGGTACATACCCGATATGGTACATCATACATACATATACTTACATCATACATACACACACACATACACATTCACTTAATTAATTGCACACAAACAGTAACATATACACAACACGTATATGAATAATACATACCCACACATTAAGGCCAACCACTCACATCATCACTTAAGCCTGCACACACACACACACACACACACACACACACACACACACACACACACACAACGGATATTTGCATACATATCTTAACACACGAGCACAATGGCCCCACTCTCTCTCTCTCTCTCTCTCTCTCTCTCTCTCTCCTTTTGATATTTCCACTTTTCATCATTTGTTCCTCATTAATCTTCCTCCTCTTTCCACTTACTATTTCCCTCATATTTGTGTTTCTCTACATACCTACGAATACGTACATACATACGTACATACATTTACACATACATACATACCGGTACATATCACACCTCCAGGCTACACGAAACGCGCATAAACACGCCCTTGCAAAGCTTAATGGCCTCTGTACACACACACACACACACACACACACACACACACACACACACACACACACACGACTCATACATACTTAGCCAGGACAGCTCCCACGTCTCTCTCTCTCTCTCTCTCTCTCAGTGACCTGTATAAAAGTCCCAGAGTTCACCATATCTCTCCACCTCTTGCTTTTTCGGTCATGGGCACGATGCTATAATCCATCTACTCTAACTTGACTTAAATTGCCGTCTGTCTTGAATACGTAGGTGTAACAATAGATTCGCACTAGAATATGATGCTAGTCACGAAGAAGTGCCGTGGAAAGGATGCAGAGCAGTAGTATTGTAGTGTTCTGCCGCTGAGCTACTTGAAGTAATCTGCAAGAGGAATGAAAATCTGGGCCAAGTTGGAGTGAAAATAGTATAGTTTTATGTATACAGTATATAGACTAGTTTTTTAACCCCTTCCAATCCCAGGGGTATGTGCTATGATGATTAGTGTTTTTGGTGGAGGATGTCAAAAATAAAAAATAATCGTATTGAAGGATCTAGTTGTCGCAGTTGTACGAAAATAATGTATATATACGGTATATTTTTAACGATGGTGTGGTTTAATGCATTTTACTTCAACTAGACGAGGATAGGCCTACGTGATCTAATCCCCTTTCAGCTCGGTTAATGGCCAGTTGGAGGGTTTGATTTAACTGGTAACCAAGGAGATTTGTCCCAGTCTCAATTAATGCGTATCAAATTTCCTGGCATCGTGACTTGATATTCAACATGTGATAGTGAACAATCCCGTCAGATGAAAATAAATGGACTCCAGACGATTTTGTTCAGTATGGTTAAAACAAATAGACCCCAGACGATTTTGTTGAGTATGTGGTTAAAACAAACTGACTCCAGACGATTTTTGGAAAGTGAGGTATTGAGTAAAGTAGTTGTCTCCATTAAATTGTTCAGTAGTCACGTATACTTTTTTTTTTTTTTTTCCTGCCGCCAGACGATTTCATTCAGCTTGAAGGCCCCGAAATGAAGGGGTTAATGTAATAGCAGACGCATTAACTGCACTCCCAGGAACCCTAAATATCATCATAGAATCCTTTAATATAATCCGTGGAACTTTAATTGTAATCTTAGAAAGGAAATATAGCCCAACAAACCTAAAATGTAATCGCAAAATCCTTAAATTAATCCCACAAACCTTAATTATAGTCTTAGGAAGTTGTAACAGTCGTGGAGTCCTTAATTTATTCTATAATTGCCTATACATAAACTGTAATTAATCTCATAATAATCGAGTGGATCATTTTATATCCCTGTAGTAGAGCTATGAAGTACACTAATTTTGTCCTAAGTGTGTTATGATGAGTTCTGGCGCATGTAATCTGTGTGTGTAATGAGGGGGATTGCCTGGGTGTTGATGATATTAGCACGGGATGAGCCAGTGATGGGCTTTAATTAAGGTAACCCTGTTTAGAGTAGTCTGCCATTAGTTTATTTTTATCGTTATCGTAATTTTCATCATTGCCATCGTCGTCGTTGTTATTATTATTATCACTGTTCAGTAATTACTTTTTAATCGTGTGTGTGTGTGTGTGTGTGTGTGTGTGTGTGTGTGTGTGTGTGTGTGTGTTTTAATAATAACCACAAGCTCCAACAGACATTTTTCGTATCTGACCCCAATAATGCTAATGTTTCTGCCTTAGCCTGATGATTTTATTCAGCCAAGGAGAAATATTTACGGTAACTAAAGAGGTTAATTATGAAAGTAGTCTGGGCCGTATATGCATATCATCAACCCCCTCCCTTCCCCCCCCATAACACCTACTCATTTGGCATATACATCTAAACAACGGGGCGTGCCATTCTCTCTCGCTCTCTCTCTCTCTCTCTCTCTCTCTCTCTCTCTCTCTCAAATATTTCTACATGGCACAAACCGATAGACTGATAGGTGTATAGATGCCGCAATATAATAGAGAGGAGAGGGAGGAGGTTGAGAAATTGAGATGAAGAAAAACAGATTTCCCCGTTTTTGAGGGAGGGGGGAAGGAAATCCTTTAAATTCCACGCTATCTAGAAGAGCTGTAATCTTAATGTAGAAACCCGTCTCAAAAGGACAAAGTGCATGACGGTAAGGATGTCAGTGAGTCAAGGTGGGTGGGTGGGTGTTGTGCATGGCGTAACCAGCACCTCCACCATGCACAAAATTGCACGTGTGTTTGCCATGAGAGATATCAGATGTCCCTCGGCTTTCACTTCAGTTTAAGTAATGTTTTTCTCAATGATATGGTAACAGGAATAGAAGTATAAAATCTACATTGCACTGAAGGTGTGGGGTGTGGGGGAGAGTAATGTCAAGGTGGTTGGGTGCATGATTTCAGTGGCCTGTTTTCAGTGTACTTAACCCCTTCCTGGAAGCACAAGACGACTTTATTCAGCTTAGAAGGACTCGCCGGGATGAAAGGGTCCTCATATCCCAGTTGTGCTTGACGTCAAAGCCTTTTTTCAATGACGTGCCGTGTTACCATGTTTCATTCTTGCTGCCTCCAGACGATTTCAGTCAGCTTAGGACAGACCTCGAGGAGTGATGGAGAGGTTAGTGAAGGCTGCATCTAACCTCCCCCCCCCCCCTCAGTTCGAAGAGTCTGCCCAAAGCTGAACAAATTCGTGTGGTGGCAGTGATGGTATATTGTGAATTACCAGTATGTTACAGGAGTGCAGAGGATTACCCACTGTGTGAGTACCAGGACTCTTAATGATAACTAAGGCTTAGCTGCCAAAAACTGAGGTATTGAGGAAGCAGTGTCTACAAATAAACGTAGAAAATTTACATAGTACGGTACCTATACTCAATTTTTTTTTATTTTTTTTTTTTAATTGAAGCGAAGATGCACTTGACAGGTGGGTGATGACTGGCCGAATGCAACTTGTCTGAATAACATTTACTAACCCAAATTTCCCCCTCAGATATATGTTGTCAATTAAAAATGCTAACGAGTAAAGAGATTATGAAGTAACGCTGCATTCAGCTAGTCGTCACCAACCTGTCAAGTGCATCTTCGCCTCCGGGGAAAAAAAAAAATGAGTATAGATACACTATAAATAAGTTTAGCCTCAGGTGACCCATTCCAAATCCATTAATGCTATATCCCTCTCAGTTTCTAAATCTATAGGAAGCTAAGAGTTACTTGACAAGTGGGTAAAGGTGACCATAGACAATTAAGGTTGGAACAACAGGTCTCATCAGGCCAACACATCTCCATGGTCAGCTCCACTCTGGACTGGGTCAATGTAGGCATCCTCTCGCGCCCGGTCCTCGGCGTGGGTAGGATCCTTCCTAAACAGATACAGTAGGCTGTATCAGATAGAAAGAAAACTAAATAACCAAAATAAATATGGACAACTAAGGTTAAGTACAGCAAATAATGACAGTGAGCAATTTGAATGTTGTAAACAGATTTTAAATAGCTACTCATTACCGGTGGAAGCACAAAAAATATTGAAAGGGACAAACGCATAACATAACCAAAAGACCTAACGAACAGTACATTAATTTTACAAGGAATAATGAAAACTTACCAAGATAGTATAGCAAGGAAAACGTCCCAGTGCGATCAGGCTGAGGTTGGAGTCAAGTGAAGGCAAATTCAGCCGAGCTTTCGTACATTACCTAGTACGGGGTGTACAAGACTGAGCGATGCAGACAAGATGACAAAGGCTTCAGTTCTTAGACCCCGACGCATACAGAGCGGAAACTGGCTCGGTACAGAGCAGGTACTGGTTCAATACAGAGCAGATACTGGTTCAGTACAGAGCGGAAACTGGTTCAGTACAGAGCGGAAATGGTTCAGTACAGAGCGGAAACTGGTTCAGTACAGAGCAGACACTGGTTCAGTACAGAGCAGAACTTGTTCAATAAGTGACTGAAGCGTCATGTTTAAATTATCAATTTGTCTTTACCCAGTGTGTTGCGTTGTTTGCCTTAGGGTGCGGCCACACTAGCCCGAAACATGTGATCGACAGGGTGAAACGAAGCACCGGGTTAGAGCTTGAGCAATATCAGAGTCTGAACGCTAGTTGGACCCCTGAGGCCCATTACCTCTCGTCGACCACATGTTTGGGGCTGGTGTGGCCGCCACCGTAAGAGCAAGTGACCGTCAGTATCCGTTTGCATATACCGGCATACCACACTCCTAACCACTTCAGGACGATGGCGACATACAAAACTTTTTCTGTCAAACCATTTTCTTTAGTTTTAGGAAAGACCCGTAGTAGTAGTAGTTGTAGTAGTAGTAGTACGGTAGTTCCTGTAATCCCAGGTTAATCTGAATGTGTACCCAGTAGACTGCAGGCTGAATTCCCCCCCTCCCCTCGTGCATTCCACCATCCCATAATAGCAGAGGCAAATGATTTTTTTTTTTTATTAACTCCCATTCGTTCGAAAAGTTTACCCTAAACTGAATAAAATCCTCTGGAGACGGAAAAAAAAAAAAAAAAGCGATGGGGAAAAAACGTGAATTGCTATGGGAAGAAATATAAAGAAAAAATGTGACTAAAAAAAATTGTATCGGAAGAAATAAGGAAATGTGGCAAATGAAAAAAATGCCGCAGGGAAAAATGAAAAGCAAACAGGGAAAATGAAAAAGAAAAAGACAGTCGGGAAAAATGAAAAAAATACAAACTCGGGAAAAAAAAAAAAAAAAAAACAGCGTACAAAAAGCAGTACTGAAGGTGCTAGTAAATAATGAAATATATAAAACAGACGTGGTACGGAAGGGTTAAGCAAGTCACTGAGAAAAGAAGGATGTATGCATGATATCAGTAATGTGTCGGTCATGCACTTAGCCCTTTCGAGCAGGGGGCTTTTTTTTATTTTATTATTATTATTTTTTTTCAGGCCACTTGTTATCGATGTCACACAGGTCAGGAGGTATTTGTTGAAGAGCCTTAACTCCTTCACCCCCATGACACTATCTTTAATTCTTGTTACCTCCAGACGATTTTCTTTGGCATAGGAAAGACTTGGAACTGGAGGGGTTAGATACAGTCTTCGTTAGTAGAGCTCCTTCGTAGGTTGAATAAGATCGTCTGGTAGGAAGTGTAAAATGTAAAATCTGTCATCGGATTGAAGGGATTAGTTAATTCCATCAATAATAAGGGTCACCGAAGCTTAATAATACTGTTAACTGCAAATAAGTAAACAAATAAATGAGCAACAAGAAGGCGTTGTGGTACTGAAGAGGACAGCATATCCGAGTGGTGCTTGATGTTAACCTTTTCAATACCGTGAATGTGTTAGTGTTTTCTTGTCACTCTGAGGAGATTATTTACAGCATAGGAAGCATCTCGTGTTGAAGGGGTTATTTAAGGCTCTGTTGCACCCCTGTAGTTCTAAAAGTTACTCTGAAGTTGAAGAAATCAGTGTGATTCGTGCATGATTACGACCTCTTCTTCCTGGGCCTTGAGATAACCATGTTCCATCTTGTAGGTCTAGGTGAGAGTTGGAATAAGACTATCCCATTTCATTACACTTTGTTCTGGGCTGTAGTTTCTCAGTGACAGGTGTTTTGCAGGTGACGGGATGAAATTTTTAGTTGTGCCAAGAGTGTCATCAAATGAAATGAGGTGATCTTATTCCAGCTTGGACCCCAGCCTGCACTGTCGGATAATTTGTGTCAGATTGGACCGAATGATAAGTGGCACAGGAGGCTTCGAACCACCTCTTCCTAAACGATTTATGCTGCTTATTACAACATACCGGGTAACGTTTTCTCTTATGCCGCTTATATCGTTTTAATGTCAACACAGCCTGCATCAGTAGCATACAAGAGAGGTTACTGAGGTGTAATATACAGAATAAATCGCTAAGGAACAGGTGTTCCAAAATCTCCAAGCCACCTAAAACTCGAGGCTTAGTCCCATTCAGACCTCAGTAGGACGAGTCCGTAACCCGTTTTATGAAGCCACATTCGGGATTGGAATGGCTGCTGGTCACCATCACACACAGGGAGCGTGGGTGACAAGAGAAACAGAATTTACATGTCTGTCTCTGTCTAATTGTACGTATGTGTGTAGGGTATGTATTTATGTATGTATACCCACACAATCGGATAATCTGCGCCAGAATGTGAGCCATAGTTGGGTTGTGTAGGAGTGTGTGTGTTGCCTCGTCCTCAGCGATTTTTTTTTTTTCCCCCCTCCACTTTCGCCAGTTGTTCGTTTTTGAGGCAGATTAAGCACATACCGGAAAATGTACCGTAGCTAAATAACGGGATATCAAGATGTAATACAGGCTGCATAATAAGACACTTAGGAAAGGATGCCATGAAGCTTACTTATAGGCTACTATGCTACGTAACGAAAGAATACTCCGTCTGATTCCGGCCTGAATAGGAACCGGCCCCCAAACCAGAAAGACGTCCTTGGGCCAGACGGGGTTAATAGACCATCTCCCCGGCACTGAATTTGCCTGTAGCCTAGATTGCCTTGTTTACGAGGACGAGAACAAGTGGGAGTTTGTGTGCGGCTTAAATACTGAACCTACCCTGTGTCTGCCGCTACTGTGCATGACCTCAGTACGGTACAGTATATATAACCCCATGCATTATATCCCAGGGGTTCAGGATTTTGCTAGACTATCTCCATTGCACTGCATTTCTCTGCAGCCTAAATTGTCTTGTTTACCGTAATGAAAACAAGTTGGAGTCTTTACACAGCTTACACACTGAGCGTAACCAATGTGTTCCGCTTCACACTGCAGGTCTCAGGGGGCCATGATCTTACTAAGCCATCTATCTTGCCCCGAGTATCGCAGTCACCTATATTGGGTTTATTTACATTAAGATTATTTTGCGATAATGAGAACACGTAGAAGTCCGTGGCCTATTACACTCAGGGCGGGTCCAGCGCCTTCACTACAGACACCGTAACTGCCTCGCTGTATTTCATTTGTGTTGTCTCCTGGCGTTTGTTGTTTGCGAAGGGTATGCTTGCAGAGGTGTGGGGGGAGGGGAGTTAGATATAGCCTTCATTAAATTCATGGCTAAAAATCCTTCCCAAATTGAATGTAGCTGTAGTGGTAGCCCGAAGAGGTCATTGGTGTGAAGGGGTTGACCTAATGTTTCCCACCATCAGAGGATTTGATTCAGTATAGCCTAGTGACTTACCGTAAATGGGTGAGGAAATGTGAGTTTCTTTCTACTTCACACACACACACACACACACACACACACACACACACACACACACACACACACACACACACACACACACACACACACACACACACACACACACACACACACACACACACACACACACACACACACACACACACACACACACACACACACACACACACACACACACACACACACACACACACGTCTGCTAGTACAAGATGATTAAAACGCTCTTTCTTCGTTCTTTTCACTGCATATTAAGGAAGGTGCTATTAAGGAGGACTGCCGTATCATGCACTAAATTTTCCAAGGATTGTCTCATTAAGCTGGTTATTTGTGTGCATGACCTTACTCTGTCTCAGGCACTTTATATCCCGGAGGTGCATGACGTTAGTAGCCGGCTGCCCACACACTGTCGTTAATATTATATCGTGTTTACATTAAGTTTAACGTGAGTCAGGACAGCTGTAAATTGTTGTTGTCCTCATTGATTTTTTTTTTTTTTTTTAGGATGGTAGCAAGATTAAAACACGCATTACTGAAGGAAGGTTAAAAGAAACATTAATAAAGAAAAAGTGAAACACGGTACTGAAAAATAAAACACGTAGTACTGAAGGAAGAATAACACACAGTACTGACGCAAGAATAAAACACGCAGGACTGAAGGAAGAATAAAACACAACACTGAAGGGAAGAATAAAACACGGTGCTGACGCAAAAGTAAAACACACAGGACTGAAGGAAGAATAAAACACAACACTGAAGGGAAGAATAAAACACGGTGCTGACGCAAAAGTAAAACACACAGGACTGAAGGAAGAATAAAACACTACTAAAGCAAAAATAAAACACTCAGTATTAACGTTAAAATACTAGGCCATAATTTGTCACTAAATTTTGAAGTGTAATGCGTTCTTGTTTACATTTTGATTTACGCTAATGAGAGCAAAGTGTAAGCCTGTGTTTACTTGGACAGTGCTGGCCTAATGTTTACTGCTATCGTCTTTTTTTTTTTTTTTTTATCTGGTGGAACTGGGCTACTGGTACAGCTCAGATACGATGTTTGTGGTTGTGTGAAAATCAGTGAGTCGTAGTTATGGGGTAGGAATAGTCTCCATGGTTACTAATCAGATATACCCTCCTGTGTGACTGTACTTGCCCATCCAACGCGATGAAAAGTGGGTAATAATCGTTGTCAGGTCAGAGCAAAAATTCGCAATACGGAGCCTGATTTAACCACATCCCATGCGCGCCGTAATATCCCAAGGCTGCATGACGTTTATTGCTTGTCGTCCGTGCAGTAAAGTGTGCCAGCAGCCCGTATGGCCCTGTTTACATTAAGATTTACGATAGTGAAAACAAGTGTAAGCCGGTGTCCACTTTCACGCTGCTTGCCTAATGTCCCCCCCTCCTCCCCCCTCCGGCCTGGTGGTTTATTGCGTTAGTTTGTAGTCACTGGATCTCTCTGGGTGACCTTGGGATGCCGGGAGTCAGATGTGGCGCCAGTAGACTGATATCTGGGACGTGTTGGCTGCCATTATTGCATCACACCCTCTACCCTCCCACCCTATCACCACCACCACTCCTTCTCCTACATTAACACTGTCGGGTGCAAAGTAAAATCGTCCGGTGCTAGCCTTATTTAAATCCAGTAGTGTTAGGCCGCCATTATTGCATCACACCCTCCACCCTGTCACTACCACCACTCCTTCTCCTGCATTAACATCGCCGGGTGCTAAGTAAAATTGTCCGGTGCTAGCCTCATGGAAATCCTCTCATCTTAGGCTAAATATTATCTTCAAAGTTTTATTGGGAAAGTATGGGATACCCTGCAAAACTTGTTCCCTGTGGAGAAAGTTTAACAGAATCAAGGTCTGTGTATTTCCAGTTGCCTCGACACACTGCATTTAAAGGACTGGAGATTGTAGGAAGATATGCTGTGGGAAAGACAGATTGAGGAAGACGGCTCCGTAATTGATAGGTTGTGGATATGAAAGAGGTAGATGGTTACTGGTTAATTAGTTTTAGACAGTCAGAAAACACGTCAGTCATTACCCGAAAAAAAGAAGAAAATCAAGGGACTCTGTGTTTCTCTTAGCAAACTCCAGTCGTGAAGTGACAGCCCCAACGCAGTCCTAAAATTGGCCTTGATGGGTTATGGTGAGTGGCAGAGAGTGGTGAAACGGTGCGGGAGGAGGACACTTTTCTTCATCATTCGCTGCGTTTTCTCACAGCGCAAGGCCGTGTTCTATTACTTTTTGGGTGGAAAGGATTAATGGAGAGAGAGAGAGAGAGAGAGAGAGAGAGAGAGAGAGAGAGGAAAGGGAAAATGTCAACCGTAGCATTCTTCTACACCGACCCCTTCACCATGACGCCATTTTTTTTTTTTTCTTAGTACTAGCAGACGACTGTATTCATGCTGGGAGAGACTGTTCGACATGGAGAGATTAACTGTATCCTCCATTAATGCCTAAATCACGAGGCACCCTAAGTACAAGAGTATCATCTGGCTGGAGGTAGGGAAAATAAGCTAAACTTTCGCCATTGTAGTGAAAGGGCTGACACACAGGCAGCCATGACTCACTGCGAGTAGAATAAAATCGTCTGGCATTAGCGGGAATAGCCTGGTGGTGGGCGTGAGTGGTAGTGGTGTCGGTATTAACACATTCACTCTTGCCGGAATGTAATTGTCTGATGTTACAATACCCGGTACCTAGTTGAGTTGTTCCGGCCATGAAAGGGTTAATGGGTTGCAGTGTCTAGTGATAACAAAGGTATTTGCTAATTCACACAGAGGCATGATATACAGAAATCGATATTAGGAACGTATGTATATACGTAAATTTCTACCTAATATATTTTTCTAAAAAAATCAACACCTCATGTTAATGTATCTGTCTGAATGTGTGTGTGTGTGTGTGTGTGTGTGTGTGTGTGTGTGTGTGTGTGTGTGTGTGTGTGTGTGTGTGTGTGTGTGTGTGTGTGTGTGTGTGTGTGTGTGTGTATGTAAGGGAAATTAGATCAGTTTACCCATGACCTCACTTTCTAGGTCGTCACAGATACCTGAGCAACACTGCTTATCACGACTGCATTTAATTATGTGGTTGGGCAGGTAATAGCACATCATTAGTCCGATAGATTGATTTGTCGCTGAACTCTGATAATTTTGGTGTGAAGGGGAAAAACAGGGAGGAGGAGAATGAAGGATACAAAGACTAGGATTACTACCCACGAATTACAAGTGGATCATTAAAACTGTAAATATTTTCCGTCCCGATCTTACAGTACAACTCGGAATAGTCGATGTTAAGTTCAGGTCCCCATTTGCACTGGTGGGTAAACTGAGGGAGGGGGAAGTAAACTAAGGATTGGAGAAGTAAACTGAGGAAAGGGGAAGCAAACTTTGTCCAAGAGTTTGACCGGCCCACGACTTCAGCTCACGTTCTTTCATTGGCGAGCTACAGTTGCTAACCCATGTACCACCGGCTGCCCTTGGAGAGAGAAAAAAAAAGAGGGAGGAGAGAAGGAGAGAATAGAGGAGGGAAGGGATGAAAAAAATAAATGGAGGGTGTGGATGGAAATGAAGAAGGAAGGAAAAGATGGAGGGAAGGAAAAAAGGGAGACAAGAAAGTAAGGGGGAAGAAAAGACAGGGTGGATGAGAGAAAGAAAGAAAGGAGGGATGGGAAAAAAGGGAGTGGAAAAGTTAAAGAAAGAATAAGGGGAATGGAAGAAAAGAACAGAGAAAGAAAGAAAAAGTAGAGAGAAGGTAAGGAAGAAAAAGGAGGGAACAAACAAGAATAAGAGGATGCAGGGAAACTGAGGAATCGTAAAGGAGGAAAGTAAAGAAAAATGACTCAAAGGAGGCAACGAAAAGGCAACGGTTGTGGACGAAATGAAGGGAGCGAAAAAAAAAAAAAGAATGGTGAGCGGAGGGAAAGAAGATTAGGAGGCATGGCTAGAGACAGATTCCTATGGCGAGTTGAGAAAGAGAGAGAGAGAGTGGTGCAAGAGTAAAGAAAGATTAAAGATCCATTTGGGGAGTCAAGGTGAAAGAGAAGTAGGAGGTGGAGGAGGAAGAAAGGGAGGGAGGGAGGGATAGGAGAGAACGAAGGAAGGAAGGAGAGAAGGGTAGTGGGAGGGAGGGAGAGGAGAGAAGAGTGGAGGGAAAGATGGAGAAAAGAGAATGGTGAAAGGAGGGAAGGAAGAAGAGAAAAGAGAAGGGTGGAGGGAAGGAGGGAGGGAGAGAAGGAGGTGGCATGACTGGAGAAAGGTTCCTATGGTGAGTCAAGGTGAGGGAGGAAAGGGAGTGAGGGATGGAAGGAGGTAAGGAGAGAGAGAAAAAAGTGGAGGAAGGTGGAGAGAGAGGAGGTGGAGGGAGGGGGAAGAAGAGGTGAAGGGAGAGTGGAGGAGATGGATGAAGGTTAGGAGAAGAAAATGAAAGTGAGGGGAGGAGGAGGAGGAGGAGGAGGGGGATAAGGAGGTGGAGGATGGCGCAAGAGGAGGAGGAGGAGGATGGAGCAAGAGAGGAAATACGAGGAAAAAGATTAGAAGGAAAGCAGATGGAAACCGAGGAAGGAGGAAATACGGTATAGGATTTATCGAGAATGAAATGTAAAAAAAGAAAATATATTACAGGGAAACAGAAAAAAGAAAACGAAGAAAATACGATGTGGAAAAGGATGTAGAATGTGGATCAGCCGAAGGACGACTTACAAATGAAGGACGCAATGAAAATGGCATGATTGAAGGGTAATTTGAGAGGGAAAGTGGCGGGGGGGGGGGAGGCAGGCGTTTAGGGAGGTAAGGGAGAGATAATTAGATAGTAAAGAAGGTAGGGGCAGAGATATTGAGGGAGGAAGAGAGGAGGGGAGGTGTATAGGGGATAGAGGGAGGGGTAGGGGACAGGAAAAGGGCAAGAGGGAGGCCGAGAAGAAGAAAAAAAAAAAAACTGATCCAAATGTATTCATATTCACTGCACAAGCGTCACTAATCGAGAATCCGTTTTGCTAAGTGGCAGTCTTCCCTTGAAATACGACCTGCAGTAGTCGATGTTACATGCAGGTCCCTAATTTTGTCAGTGGTTGAACAGGGGCAGTGAAGAAACAAATGTGCCGAAGAGTCTGACCAGCATGAAAACTGAGGTTGGGTTGTTGCATTCGGTAGCTGTGTGTGTTTACGAATGCATTACTGACTAACCGTGAGGGGTAATGTATGGGGGGTGAAATAAGAGACGGGAAGGGGGAAGGGGGAGGGGGAGAGGGAGATATATGGAGAGTGAGGTAAGAGGGGAGGGAGAAAGTGGTTTGAACGCGTCACCAAGCCTTATCCCTCCCTCCCTTCCCTTCTTCTACCCCTCCCCCTCCCCTCCCGTCCCCCCTGACCTTACTTGGCGGTGCATCAGGGTCAACTGGCCTGCCGAGCCTAGCTGCCTGTCTGCCTGTCTGTCCACTGCCTAACCCCACCTCCCTCCTGCCTTACCTTCTCCTGTCCTGCCTCACATTCCACCTCTTGCCACACCTTTCTTCTATCTTCTTTCCCTCTGTCATTCCCCTTTCCTGCCTTCCTTTTTCTCTGCCTCTGCTTAGCTGTGTGTGTGCCTGTGCCTGCGTGTCCATTGCCTGCCCTTCCCTTGCCTAACTACTATTCCGCATATCCTACCTTACTCTCCTCCCCCACCTCGGCCTCGCTTTTTCTTTGTCTTCCATCCTTCCTCCCTCTTCCATTCTCTTTCTTCAGTCCTCCCCATTTCTCTCTCTCTCTCTCTCTCTCTCTCTCTCTCCTCTCCGTCCTCCCTCTTCCTCGCTGTTTCTCTTATCCTTCCTCCCTTTTTTCCCTTCCCTTCCTCTTGTCCTACCCTACTTTCTTCCATCCTCTGCCTTTCTCCTGCACCTCTCATGTGGCTTCCTCCTGCCTGTTCCTCCCTCTGCCTCTCCTCGTCTCCCTTCCTCTCCTCTATTGAGCCCCTCCCATCCTTACAGTGGTGACAAATCCTGCATTATTCGTTGTCTAATTTTAGTCGCCTGCCTTCCTACCGTATCCTGCCTACCTACCGCATCCTACCGTATCCTGCCTTATCCTGCCTTCCTACCTTATCCTGTCTACCTACCTTATGCTGCCTTCCTACCTTATCCTGCCCTCCTGCCTTATCCTACCTACCTACCGTATCCTGCCTATCTACCGTATCCTGCCTTATCCTGCCATCCTACCGTATCTTGCATTATCCTGCCATCCTACCGTATCCTGCCAACCTACCGTATCCTGTCTTATCCTGCCTACCTACGGTATCCCGCTTTATCCTGCCTTCCTACCGTATACCGCCCTATCCTGCCTACCTACCGTATCCCGCCGTATCCTGCCTACCTACCGTATCCCGCCGTATCCCGCCTACCTACGGTATCCTGCCTTATCCCGCCTTCCTACCGTATCCTACCTTATCCTGCCTACCTACCGTATCCAGCCTTATCCTGCCATCCTACGGTATCCTACCTTATGCTGCCTTCCTAACGTATCCTGCCTTATCCTGCCTACCTACCGTATCCAGCCTTATCCTGCCATCCTACCTTATCCTACCTTATGCTGCCTTCCTACCGTATCCTGCCTTATCCTGCTTTCCTACCGTATCCTGCGTTATCCTGCCTACCTACCGTATCCAGCCTTATCCTGCCATCCTACCGTATCCTGCCTACCTACCGTATCCTGTCTTATCCTGCCTACCTACCGTATCCTGCCTTATCCTACCATCTTACCGTATCCTGCCTACCTACCGTACCCTACCTTATCCTGCCTTCCTACCGTATCCTACCTTATCCTGCTTTCCTACCGTATCCTGCCTTATCCTGCCTACCTACCGTATCCTGCCTTATCCTGCCTACCTACCGTATCCTGCCTGCCTACCGTATCCTGCGTACCTACTGGATCCTGCCTAGCTACCGTATCCAGTCTTATCCTGCCTACCTACCGTATCCTGTCTTATCCTGCCTACCTACCGTATACCGCCTTATCCTGCCTACCTACCATATCCCGCCGTATCCTGCCTACCTACCGTATCCTGTCATATCCTGCCTGCCAGACTTGCTTTATCCTGCCTGCCGTATCTTGCCTTATCCTGCCTACCCAACCTTCTTTATTCTGCTAACCATATCCTGCCCTAACCCAACCAGTCCTATCCTGCCTGCCATATTCTGCTCTGCCTCATCCTGTCTACCGTATCCTCCCTACCTTATCGGCACCTTATCCTGCCTACCTACCATTATCTACCATAGTCTGCCTTATCCTTCCTCTCTACGGCTCCTTATCCTACAGTATCTACCTTACTTTGCCTAATTCTACCTGCCTTAACCTGCCTACCTTATCCTACCCCTGTCGTACCCACCTTGCCCACCCTGCCCTGCTTACCTTTGTGTACTGAGTATGGAAATTTGCACCGTATTAGAGTGGCTACCTGTGTGTCTAAGCCTACGTAGCCTGCCCTCCTACTTAGGCCTACTACCTCACCTGTTTAACATGGAGCTAGTACCTTACCTCTTACCTGCCTCTCTATCTACATACATACCTAAACACTTACCTGCCTATTTACCTACCTTCCTGCCTACAGTATCTACCTACCTAGGGTTTCCATCTACCAGCAGTCTTACTCACCCACGTGTTCTTCTGCCTACCTACTTATGTACCGACCCACGTACTTACCTATCTACCTTTTCTCTCAACCTGTCTACATGTCCACTATCTAACTTTGTACTTACCTGTCCACCACTTTCCCACCTTCTCACCAACCCACCCATCCACCTACCCACCCACCTTCCTGCCGTACCTACCCACCCACCTTCCTACCGTACCTGCCCACCCATCCATCTACCCACCCACCTCCTGTTCACCTGTCTATCTACCCAGTCACCAGCCTGCCTGTCTACTGGTACCTACCTTCCTCTCTCTCTATCGATATCTATTTACCTACCTATATATGTATCTTTGCACCCACCACTTAACGTTCCTGCCTACCTGCCAACCCATCCACGTACTCCCTTTCCATCTACCCACACATCCACGTACTTACCTGTCCATCTACCCACACATCCACGTACTTACCTGTCCATCTACCCACACATCCACGTAGCCTACTCACCTGTCCATCTACTCACACATCCACGTACTCCCTTTCCATCCACCCACACATCGACGTACTCTCTTTCCATCTACCCACACATCCACGTACTCCCTTTCCATCTACCCACACATCCACGTACTCCCTTTCCATCCACCCACCCATCCACGTACTCCCTTTCCATCTACCCACACATCCACGTACTCACCTGTCCATCTACCCACCCATCCACGTACTCACCTGTCCATCTACCCACCCATCCACGTACTCCCTTTCCATCTACCCACCCATCCACGTACTCACCTGTCCACCTGTCTACCTACCCACCTTACCCACCTACTAACGTTATCCTGTTTACCCACTGCCCCTGCCCCACCTCCCCCACCCCACACCCTTCCTGCTCCCTCCAGC
Source organism: Coenobita brevimanus (assembly GCF_032717465.1). NCBI lineage: Eukaryota > Metazoa > Arthropoda > Malacostraca > Decapoda > Coenobitidae > Coenobita > Coenobita brevimanus. The sequence continues at coordinate 46,065,100 of NC_137018.1, forward strand.
ATACTAAACACCGTCCCCTCTCCCTCCATCCCTCCAGACCCTGCTCTCTCTCTATCCTGCTTGTGTCTGCTTACACCCATCTCTGCTTTTCTTGCCTCTGCTTCTCTGGTCTGTCTGCTCCCATTGTTTGTGTCTGCTTTCTCGCTTCTGCTGGTCCGTCTGCTTAGCTTGTCTGTATGCATCACCTGTTTAGCCTATGTATGCTGTTGCCTGTCTGCTTATGTTGCCTCTGCTTTTTTCTGCTTCTGTCTGCCTGCCTCTTTCTGTATCTGTTTGTCTTGTTTATCTGCTTCTGCCAGTTCTGCTTCTCTTATATAATGGTCACCTTGCCTCTGTTGCGTGTCTTTATTATCTTTATGTTTATGTCTAGTTCTGTGAAGGTTGTTGTGTTTGTATCTGCTGTCTGCTCTGTTCCTGTTTTGTGTGTCTGCTTTTGTCTGATTTCCTTGTGTTTGTGTCTCCTCTCGACGCTTTTCTCTTCCCTTTTGTTTCTGCCCCTTTCTTCTTGTTTGTGTGTGTGTGTGTGTTTTGTTTCTGCTTTCCTGATGTCTGCTGATTCCCCTGTCTGCTAATGCATCAGTGACTGCTGTCTGCTTTGCTTCTGTGTCCGTGTCTGCTTTTGTCTGAGTGTCCTTATGAGATGGTTTGCTTCTTCCCCTGCCTGCATATGCTCGTGTCTGCTGTTTGCCCTGTTCATGAAAAGGTTGCCTGTGATTGTGGGAGTATATCTTTGTCATCTTTCTGACTTATTTCTGCTCTGTCTGCTGTTTCTTTTTATGTCTGTCTGATTTAGTGTCTGCTCTTGGCCCTGTCTCTTCTTCCGGTGTGTCTGCTTCTATATATGTTTTGCTTTCCATTGTGTCTTTATTTTCATGTTTATGTTTGTTATTGTCTCTTCCGTGTTTGTGTCTGCATCTGTCTATTTTTGCTTGTGATCCTTTCTGCTTCCTTCTTTGTCTCTTCCTTCGTTTGTATGCTCCTCGTGTCTGCCTCTTCCTGGGTCTGCGTCTCCCTGTACCTGCTACTCCTGTCTGCCTTTGTTTCTTATTGTCTGCCGAGCGATTTACCCACTCTTTCTCATCCTGCTTATTGTTAATCCTGCATCCACCTACTTACCTACCCATCTTCTTTAACCATCATTCTTCTCTCAGTCCTACCTCCGTCATCGTTCCAACCCGCCTGTCTACCTACCTACCTACCTATATATTTACTCATCTTCACACCTTTCTTTTAACATGGTAGATACTTAACTCAGTCGTATCTCCCTGTTACATTACCTCCCTACTTAGCAGCTTCCCTAGGGCTGTGTTCTTACCTGCGTATCTTTTGCCCTCAGTGCCCCCTGTCTAGGCCTACTTACCTACCTATCCTCCAGCACCCTTGCCTACCTCCCTCGACTCCCTGCCCCTGGGTGTGTAAAGGGACTGTGTTCTCGTGGGTGTTGGACGCTCCCATGCGCCTTTCATTTATTTATATTTATATTTTAATCATATTTATTTATTTACTTACTTGCATCATGAAACCTCACCAAAACGCTTGTTGGTAGAAAAAAAGGAAAAGAAATAGTAATTGCCAGTGCCCAATGAGCCCCAGGTCAGGCTACCGTAGTCCAGAACACGTGAGCCGTAGGAGACCACCATATATACGTCCCTGGTTGAATTTCACAGATGGAAAAGACTAACCACCTCGTTGATGCGACCCGTGGCGCGCTATCGCATGTGTTCACTGACAAGAGTAGTGTTGCTGTACTAACCTGCCCATACAGTAGACCTTGTACCTCTACGTGGCCCAGATTTTCGTCATTTTGCATCTTATTTCGCGTAGCTCACCGGCAGTTGTACACCCTTTTCATGGCGCTTCCTCGTGACTAACACCATTTACTAGTGTTCATTTACAGTTACAAGTCAGCATTCAAATGGAGAGACGGCAGTTTTTGGCCAAGGTAGTGTAAAACGAGTATTGGTGCGCCAGCAAATATGTAAATAATGTCGTTGTACCGGTACCACGGTGAAGGACTTATTGTTGCCAAGTGTTGTCTCTATGGAAACAGTGGTGTCAGCGGGATGTAAGTGGTATGCGAGAGAAGATTAATGTGTCATGTGTAGCTGCTGTAGACATCAACCTGGTAAGAGGAAGGTGTCAACGCGTTCCTGTGTCATCAGTAAAACAATGAAAAAAAAAAAAAAAAATGTCTTTCATCACTGACCGCGCTTTGTAAATTTTTCAGTGTGTCAACTCAAGGCACAGGCTTGATGGTCTTTTCCACAAGTCCCATCAGTCTTAAGTGTCTCACAACTTCACATGTCACCACTTCGGCGCTGATACACCGTCTGTGTTTGACTACATGCCAGGGCTATCACATTCAGGACTGGTTTGATGATATCAAGAGGAATCTTGGTAAGACATATCGATGTGTCTTGTGGAAGCCTGTTTTAACAATTTAAATTCTCACACTGTTCCATGCCCCAGTGTGGGATCGAACTTGCGTTCTTTCAGAGAACAGATCACTTGCATAACCATTTGGCCATCACTTCCCCGACGAGCTCTCCTTCTCCTCCCCCTCCACCTGTGCAGATATGATTCTAGGCAGATAAAACTCGTCTGAAGCGACCAGTTTGGGACGCAGTAATTAGTCTGTTTACGCGTCCTTTTAAACCTTCAGTCCCAGCACGTACTTTGTTTTATTAGTGTTATTTCCAAACAATTTTATTCTGTTTGGTGGAAGACCCGTGTATATACCGACAAAGGAGGCTGGACCTAACTCCTCCAGTGCCAAAAGTCGAAGCTGAATAATATCCTTGGGAAGCAGCACGAGTAAACTAATAAATACGTCACTTGTTGGAGGGGGGCAAACAGGTTGAGAGAGAGAGAGAGAGAGAGAGAGAGAGAGAGAGAGAGAGAGAGAGAGAGAGAGAGAGAACGTTTGCTGCAGAATCACCTCTTTGCAGCACGTTCCCCCCCCCCCCCCAAAGTTGTTGCATTCCCTCTTCCTTACATTGAGACCCTTAAACACTGAATTAATAGGAAGGTTTTATCTCTTTATCCATATATTATGTTTGTGTTATTTGCCAGATACATCACTAAGGGAGAGGTTATAGCATGCTTCCAGAGACAACGTTGGTATCTTACCATACTTAGAAACGTGAGCTCTTGGGAGGTGTTTACCAAGCATCTTAGCCACTTTTTACGATACACAAGTCTACGTTAGAGTTACTTATTTGGAGTATTTTTTTATTTTTCCCACTGTGATTTGGTTGTGAAGTGTGTGATTGCTGCACGGGTTAGGATGGAAATATAAACAGATGATCTTAGATACAACTTGAGCTCAAAGAATTTCACGAATGCGTGGTTACACAGGTAACCACTACCACCATTGCCCTAGCTGCCACTACTACAGCAGCTACCACCACTCCCACAACCACCACCACTGCCACTAATATCACAGCTACAGTCACTGCCATGATGCTGCTTTTGTTGACTATGTGCTTGACGCCTCTGCCTGTCTGCCTGTCACTTTACCTATCTCTGTACACACTGCTCATGTTTGGCGTAGCCTACATGTCACCTAGCCTGCCTGTCTGTGTTCACTGTCTCTCCTCCCTAGCCTAGCTTATCATCTAATCTGCGTTGCCTGCCTCTGCCCACTCCTCATACCTAGCCTACCTATCACCGAGGCCACCTATCTCTCCACTTGCCTGCTCTTCTTTTCCTGTTTCGTGTTACTTAACCTGTACATCTTGCGTACTCCATTTCCTGTCTGCTTATTGTATGTTTTTTTTTTTTTTTTAATGCAAAGAAGAAGGAGCCAATGGCTAGAGCCCCGCAAGATTATTCTCTCCATGGGAAAAAAAGAAATGAGCCAAATTCAAAATTTATTTCAAGATGCTTGGACACATTGTATTTAAAAGAATGAAGGTCATAATCAGTACGAAATACAGATAGAGGAGGACAGTTCCAGAGTTGACCTATTGCATACATGCAGGTCTGGAAGTAACTTAACATTAGAGAGTTGGACAGAAAAAGGATGAGGGTTTGTTCCCAGACGGGTGCTACGCGCCCTCCATGGTGGTGGAGGGATGCAAAGAGACAGTCCAGAGGAGCAGTGACCATTTAGGTTGCAACAGAAAAGAGATAAAGATGAGCAGTGGGGCGAAGAGACAGGTTGAAGGGAGCCAGTAGGAGGAGAATTAATGAGACGAAAAGCCTTTCACTCAACCATGTTAAGAGCTTTGCGTGAGGAGCCTCCCCACACATGAGAGTTACACTCGACACGGGCGGATAAAGCTCTTGTATAAAGTCAACAACTGGGGGGAAGGGGTTAAAGAAGGCACGGAGTCGGCTTCCATTTGGTCTGTTTACCTGTGTGCTTATTCCTTCCCATTCCCCTCTTCCCGGCTCCAGTATATCCGTCTAGCTGCCTACTCCCTACGCTGCCAAGGCTGCCTACCATTTGGTCCGTCTGTCTTCCTAGCCTAGACCTGGTACCTAACCTTGCCTCCCATCACGCCTTTTATCCGTCACCCTCATCTCTCTGGTTCTAGAGCGAGACATCTTCATATGGGGGTACTGATATAACCGAGCTACTCCACTGTCTGGTTATACAAACGTCCCTCAGTTCCTTCCCTACCCTCGAAAAGGACAAGGATGAGTTGCAGGAGGAAGTTAGCTTCAGCCTACAGTCCCTGGTTCACGTTCAGATGAGTGGAGTTGCCACCACTACTGCTGTCTCGCTGCTGACTTCCATGCTTGTCTGCCTCAACCCCTTCATTCTGCCTGCCTCTTTTGCCTCCCTTCTTGCTCGTTGATATCCCTGCTTGTCGATCTCCCTGCCGGCCTTCTCTCCTGCTTACCTTTCATCCTGCTTCCCGCCTGCCCTCTCTCCTGCTTACCTTTCAGTCTACTCCCGTCTTTCCTCCCTCCCCCATTCCCTTCCCTCCTCTCTTCCCATCTGCCTATCTTCTCGCCAGCCTGTCTCTTTGTTTACCGTTCACCCTTCTCCCTGCCTACCCCTGCTGACTCCCTTCTTGTCGCTGTCACCGAGCCTTCTCCTCTCCTCTCCCACACTCTCTCCTTCCTACACCCTCCACTGTCTACACCCTCCACTGTCTGTTTCCTTTGTATGGTAGCCTGTCTCTTTCCTGACTCCATTGCAACTCTTCCTGCCTGTATCGTTCCGTTTTTCCCTCTCCCTTCCTGCCAGCTCACCTGCCTGTGTACCTCCCGGCCTGCTGCCCAGTACACTACCTACACATTCTCTGACGGTAATTTTTAGCTCAGTAAGCTATCTTTATCCATTTGGCTATCTGTTTGTCTTTCTGTATCTGTCTACATTTACCTCTGTCTCTCATTATCAGTATCTGTTTCTATCTATCTGTATCTGTCTGTCTATAATTATCTGTTTATATATCTGTCTATCTACCATCTTGCTCAGCTTTTGTCTGCCTGTCTGTCTGCCTGACTCCCGGCGACCTTGTCCTGCCTGGCACCGTGACAACTACACCTTCCCCACCCCCCTCTCTTTCTCTCTCTCTGACCTTTCTCTACCACACTCACTCTCTCTTGCTCATTGTCTTTAATGTATTTAGGTCCTTATTTTTTCTCGTTGTGTCTCAACCTTTTCTTACCTGCCCTTGCTCTTGTTTCCCTTCCCCCCCCCTCTCTCTCTCTCTCTCTCTCTCTCTCTCTCCCCCCCTCTCCCTCTCCCTCCTTTACCGCCACTCTCCCACTCCTCTCTGTTCTTATTCATGGTTTTGCCTCCCTCCTTCCCCTCTCTCATCCCTCCCTCCCTCCCTTCATCTTGCATATTGCAGTGTTGTCCCCGCCTCCTCCTCCATTTCTCTCTCTCTCTCTCTCTCTCTCTCTCTCTCCTTCACTGTAATGTATTTCTCTCCACTTTCTCCTCCTTCCTTTCTTCCCTCCTATATAATTCTTCCCATCATCATTATCTCTTTATTTCATTATTTATATTTATTGCTCTCTACCCTCTCCCTCCACTCCTCCACCTCTCTTCTCTTCCCCTTCCCTTCCACATCACTTTCATCTCTTCCTTCCTCCCTCCATTCCCCTTCCTTCCCTCTTTCTCTCTCCCCCCCGCCTCACTCCCTCGTCTCCTCCATCTCCTCCCTCCTTCATATCTCTACTTTGCTCGTATCCTGCATTTTCCCTCCCTCCCTCCCTTCCCTCCCCTCCCCTCCCCTCCCTTTGACCAGCTCCTCTCCCTTGGTCACCCAGCCCTTTAGTCTGTCTGTCTGTCTGTCTGTCTGTCTCTCTCTCTCTCTCTCTCTCTCTCTCTCTCTCTCATTATCCGTACCGTGTCTCCTTCTATTTTTATCTTTCTTCCTCTCCCTCTCCCTCCCTTCCTCTTCCTAATTAACTTTCCCTCCCTACCTCCGCTTTCGCTTTCTCTCTCACTCTCTCTCTCTCTCTCTCTCTCTCTCTCTCCATATTTCCTTTTCTCCCTCCTCCCCTCCCTTCATTATCCTCTCGTATCACCATTTCTCTCTCTCTCCCTCTCTCAGTTTTCCTTCTATTTCCTCCCTCTCTCTTTCTTTTCTTTTCCTCACTCCATCTCTCTTTCCACCTAACATCCCTTTGAGTCTCTCTCTCTCTCTCTCTCTCTCTCACTGCAGTGCATTGAGGCCATGTAGGTGAATTTCCTGTCTTACAAAAAGGAAAATATTTTAAATGTCAAGATACAAATCCAGTATAATGAGAGGCTTGGAAGATGGTATTTTGTATTTTCTCTTCATTTTGGGGACGTGATGGATAAGGATGTCGTCAGAGGGAAAGAAGTTGGGAGAGCAATATAAAAATGAATACTGTGTCTAGTACTGCAGCATATGGAGAAAAATGGCAAAAAGTGTGTGTGTGTGTGTGTGTGTGTGTGTGTGTGTGTGTGTGTGTGTGTGTGTGTGTGTGTGTGTGTGTGTGTGTGTACATTTTAGTAACATTCACTGATCCCGGGTGTCTCACACCCGAAATTGGAAAATTGGGAAAAAATACTAAATACAGTGCTTTAATAAAGTAAATGTAGATGAATGATATTTAGGCTTTATACTTTGAGTTAACAATACAAAAGATTGCAAATCATATCACTTTGTTATGGAAAATGAGTAATAAAAACAGTGACTAAAAGTAGGGAAATTTGGGCTAGTTTCACGAAAAAATCACGCACACAGAATAATGTATCATACAGGTATGTCTTTCGAAAACCTCCCACGTCCTCCCAGGTCCTTTGGGCCACCACTGAAGGGGTTGCCATTCCCCTGCTGCCGTCGTATAAACCCGATGTTCACTCTGCTGTTTGACCTTTGCACGGCCGAACCAAGGCCTACAGCAGAGACCCACGTGCAGATAGTGACGGTGTATCCTTCCTCCACCATAACTGGCTGCAAAATGAAGCTACTGGAGGACTGGTAACCCTGGAGGCACGGGAACCATACACAGTGGCGATGACGTCATGTGGGTCGGGTGGAGATCACCCGGGGTTAGTGTTGTAGGGTTAAGGGAACATAGTAATAAGCGGTATGATAGTAGTCAGTTTGTATTACCCCTTGGTGGTTCTGGAAGGCCACTCGCACTCTAGACTATGTAGGTATCGTAGTTTATGTCATGGCAAATCAGTTTACGTTCCATGCAGCGTCTATACCACTTCTTGGACTCAATACCCTGCGTGTTAACCCGTGGTGTTTTCCATCCTCTTCTCTGTGTATTGTGGAAGCCGTCGAAGCAAAGTAATTTAATGCTGTCAAACCCTTTAAGTCTGTATTAATATGCATGTAATAAAATACCAGTGCCATATCTCCCGAGATTGTTACTCATGGGTCACAGGGTTGCCATAGGAATTGCAGTGGTTTGTGCCTAGTGATGTACTGAAGCAGCTAAATGGAACAAGCCTGGTGTAGTGGTGTAGGTAGCTGTACAAAACGAGTCAGTTAGCCAGGTATTGTTCCGTAACATGTACCGTTCCCCATATATAAAAATAAATAAATACAACGACCCTAACCCCTGCACTCACTCAGGCTACAACTCCCTACTTTATCTTTCAACCTTATTAATTTATTTCCCAGCGACGAAATATTAAATACACCTTTCTTCCATTCCTTTAATATTTCCTTCAAGCATATTTCCCTACCCATGCAAGATAATACTTCTCGGTGTCTTTTTGTACGTAATATAGGTTACTTAGAGGGTCTGGTGGGCGTGGAGAGAGCGTTTTGGTGTACTGTTCTGTTCCCCCCTCCCCCTCTTTTATACGTGTTTGATAAGTTTTTTTTTTTTTTTTTTTTTTTTTTTTTTTTTTAAAGCAACAGATTAAGGACGGTGCAGCTGGCTCACCTTGTTAGGGTCGCCAGGTCTGTGTGCTCTGTGTACCTATAATTAGGTTAACTCTGTGTACGCTCTCTCTACCCTCCCCCCCTCTCTCTCTACCCTCCCTGCTCTTTGTCTACCCCCCCTCTCTCGCCTCTCCCCTTCTATCTCTGCCATCTCCCCCTGTCTCTCTACCCCTTCCCCCTGTCTGTCTCTACCCTCTCCACTCTCACTGCCCTCCCCCCCGTCCCTCTCTACCCTTTATCCCTCTCTCTCTACCCACTCCCCTTCTCTCTCTATACCCTCTCCCCCTCTCTACCCTCCCCCCACTCACTCTGCTCCCCCCTCTCTCCACTCTCCGCCTCTCTCTGTCTCTCTCTACCTTCCCCCTCACTCTCTCTCCCCTCTCACACATATAGTACAAACGTGCGCGCGCGCGCACACACACACACACACACACACACACACACACACACACACACACACACACACACACACACACACACACACACACACACACACACTCTCTCTCTCTCTCTCTCTCTCTCTCTCTCTCTCTCTCTCTCTCTCTCTCTCTCTCTCTCACCCTTGTCGCTTCTTGCCTCCTGTTGGTCACTCAGCCTTTAAACTGTAAGGGGGAAACTTTTAAAAGGTCACGGTTGCCTACCCTCTCTCTCTCTCTCTCTCTCTCTCTCTCTCTCTCTTCACTCACTACTTGTGTGTGTGTGGGGGGGGGCGTGTTTTGCTTTCATTTTCTCTTTATTTTCCTTTGCCTGTTGCCTCTTATCTGGGTCTGGAAAAATCTCATACCACATCTCTCTCTCTCTCTCTCAGCACCGTATAGGAACCAGTAATTAAATAATGGGTATGGAATTGCACGTACACGTTCAAATTCTGGCTTTTGAATGGAATAAGCTAAGGATAGGCCATGAATTTCTCCATGCTATTCATCACCTCTCCAACGTGTCAGTGGATGAACATACATACTGTATAGTGCTTTTCGTCAACTCAGATGGCTCGTTTGTCGGAGGCTATAGTTAGCGTAATTATTGTCTACCCTACTTCATCTATTTCCTACTCCCACTGCAACACCGACGGCCCTCACCAGCAGACTGAGCCGGTTTTATTCATGCTTGCAGATATCATGGTGGAGTTAGCATGGTATAAAAAAAAGTCATGGTAGTGAAGGGATAACGGAGTTTTTTTTTCCTAACTCTTTGGTCGTTGTGCTGACTTCAATGAGGACGACAAAAACAGCAGCGTAAATATATATAATGACTGTACAGAAGGGGACGAATTAGGAGGGTGGGGGTGAACCGCGTTTCGCTCCGCATCGTGCTTGTCACTTCCGCGCTTGTTCATTCCCCAAACCTATTAACCTTTGTACAGTGACCTTTTTATCTCTCTTGTCATTACCGGGTCCATTTTTTAAAGCTCCTGACAGCCAATTAAGAGGAAGATAGTTGAAAAAAGCTGTTAGTCTAAGTTGCCATCTAACCCCCCCCCCCTCCACCAGTTGCTAGTCACTCTTCCTTGCTGAATAAAATCGTCTTTCTCTTCTCCCCTCCCCCTGACCTCTATCCCTTCACTGCTGACTTGTTCATATCCCGTTACCCCACCTCACTGCTTCCCTCTCCCCATTTTTGCTCTCTCTCTCTCTCTCTCTCCTTTTTTTCGTTGCTTCCCTCCCATTTTTTAGGCAGCTTGTGTGTTCTCTCCCTCTCACTCACTCACACTCCCCCTCTACTTCTTGTGTTTGTTTGTGTGTTTGTTTTGTCCTTGTTGTTTGGGGGAGTCTGTGTGTGTTTTGACTGCGAATTAACACCTTCACTACGATGACCCTTTTTGGTGTTTTTCTTCCTATTCTCCATGGCACGTCTTCCTTAGCGATTTATTTTTTGGATTTGGCTGGTTAATACTCTTTTGTACGTTATTTATGCAGAGTATGGTGGTATTTGAGGGATTTCTATAGTACCGAATAGGACAGTGAAGTGTATTAAACAAAATGAATCGCTTAGGTATAGGTGTTTGGGAGCTTCCTACAATATACCGGTCATAGGTTTCAATTACCTGTGCGAGGAGGCGGAGCATAGTTGATTAGACTCGTATTGTTACAGTGATAATAATAATAATAGTCATCGGATACAGGTTAAGAATCACACTACTTTTCGAACACACACACACACACACACACACACACACACACACACACACACACACACACACACACACATTATAATCTTTAACACTGCGAGAATTTTGATGGCTGTAGCGATTTCTGAATGGAGGCGTGATGCATTTTGGCCGGGAAATGTAATGCTTGTTCAGGTTTGGTGGATACTCTTACCACAAACTTAAATCAGTAGTATTTTAGATTATTATTATTATTATTATTTATTTATTTATGAGAGCACGTATTTTTATCCATATAATTTCTAATGCGTACAAAACAAAGCTAATGTAATTCTTCTTTTTTTCAGGTACGGTGATGATACTTTGTGTGGACGGTGAGGAGGAAGTGAGGAAAGTTGAGTATTTGTTGAGTACATTTTATTACACTTGTACACCCGTGATCCCTTCAGCCCGACAACGTCATTGATTCTGTGTACTTGTTGGTGGTGTTCTTTCCGACATGGAGAGTATGTTTTCACCCCTGTTTGTTTCTGTGTTTGTTAGTTTGTTTGTTAGCAAGATTACTCAAAAACTAAAAGAGTGATTTGGACCAAATTTGGTGGGTAGATAGCCCATGTCCCAGGGTACAGTCGATTAACTTTTGGGACCGGTGTTTGTTAGTTTGTTTTTCTGTCAGCAGGAGTACTCAAAAACTAACGGAGTGATTTGGACCAAATTTGGTGGGTAGGTAGCCCATGTCCCACGGAACAGTCGATCAAGTTTTGGGACCGATCCGGATCGTACTACAGATTCTGGATCCGGAAAACACGTTTTTGCGAAACTCTAATCAATAATGAGAATACCTAACCTATTATGAAGAGTGGTTTGGAAATTACGTTGCCCTTGTCGGAGAGGTGCGCCCAAGTGAGTGCCCCTCGTTATTATTATTATTATTATTATTATATTTTTATTAATTCTGTTTTTATTATGGTCTTGTTTTTCTTTACTATCTGGGACTGGCTGCATTTTCCGGCGTATCATATATTATTCATCACTGTTTCAACGAGGATGTGCCAAGACGTCTTTCCACGATAGCTTAGCACTGGGGATAGCCTGTGTAGAGGAGGTAATGAGGGAGGGTACTAGTGGATGATAGCCTTGCCATTTACACCGATATTATTATTATTATTTTTATTTTTTTATTATTATTACCGAGAACTAATATGTCGTTGTATTTTGACACTGCCTTCTGTGGCTGGCATAGCTAAAATAAAATCGATGTGACATTACCTGGCACAGAATACTAGAGTTATAGAGACCATGAGAGGGACAGTGAGGCTGAGTGAAAGTATTTAACCCCCTCACTCAGATGATCTTTTCTTCCATTTTATTCTAGCTGTGTACAGACGATTTTATTTGTTTATTTACTTATTTATTTTTGTGCTTAGGAGAAACTTGGAGCCTCAGCGGATAGTCTTCCTCAACTCCTTCACAGCCCTAATGCCTTCATTCTAATCTGACAGATCCTTAGCCCTCTTAGTTCAGTTGATGACCTAATGTAGTCAGGTTGGAATGTCAGTATAACTATGAACCAAAGAGACTCCTGCCTGTTTCTTCGCCAATGCTCAGTGATTGTCATGTAACCACGGAAAAGTATGGATGTTGTGAGAGTGGCCTGGCTCCCGTAGATGAGAACAGTGGAGTGCTGTGTAGGGAACTCTTCCTTCCTAAACTGAATATAAGGTCTTGTGGTTGTGAGAGTAAAATAAGAAACAGGTCGCCGGGTTGGCTGGGTTAAGGTGTTGATGTTTATATACTTGGATAACTGCAGTGTGACTCGTAAATAGCACTCCACTAAAAACATCCCTGACTGCATCTTGTGTGTGGCAGGGACGGCTGAGTATGCTGGTGTGGGCGTGAGTATGGCAGAGGGAATAGGAAATGAACAGATAATATAGGATAGACATTGATAACGCTGAGGAATTGCTCGGCAGTGGAAAAAGAGCGTTATAAAAGGTTCGCCCTGTATATATAAAAATCAACATTAAAACCTGATATATACATGTGCACATTTATACACCATACACCTATGTATTAATTACTTCCGTACTACAGCTATTGAGTTTGTTTATCTGTACTTTATCTATCTATCTATCTGTATTCCACTATCTATCGATCAGTTCTCTGTGACGCGCATCCAGTGAGAGATGACCACCTGTTTGTCCCTACTCAGTAACAACCCGTCCTCTTCCTACGATACCTTCTTCCCCTACTGTACATTCTCTCTCTCTCTCTCTCTCTCTCTCTCTCTCTCTCTCTCTCTCTCTCTCTCATCAGGCTGCCAATATCTATAACATCTCCCACTAAGAACAGCACTTCCCCTCCGTTGTCATGGTAACCGCGTTTGTTTATATCGCGGACATTTAATTATTAACTTGTCTCGCTCTAAATATGCCTGTGCCTTTTCTCCGTTGTAGGGCTGAGGGAGAGAGAGAGAGAGAGAGAGAGAGAACTATTCGTTAATTAAAAAGAACTTTGAAAATTTATGACAAAAAAGGCACATAAATAGACAAAATTACCACACACACACACACACACACACACACACACACACACACACACACACACACACACACACACACACACCATAAAAAAAAAACTACTAGCCAGAAAAATAACAACTTACGGTAAAAAAAAAAAAAAAAGCACGACAAAGTGAACATATGTTAAAGGTCGGATTCCTGCAAAACACACTGTAGGCTGAGTATTAATGGCAGGCGGACAGATGGATTAGAGAAAGGGGACCAGCTGTGTGTGTGTGTGTGTGTGTGTGTGTGTGTGTGTGTGAAGAATGTTGGAATTGACTACTTAGATTTGAAACTTTTGTGCCTGGGAGAAAAATGTAAATAGTTTTTTTTTAATACGTTCACTGCATTTTAGTTTATTCCTGTCATCCCCATACGATGTTGCCCAGCCCAAGGGAGAGTCCTCGTCGTGAAGGGGTTAATGTACTCTGTATCTGTATCTAACCTTTCATCCAAGTCTTCCACAAAGGTAACCAAAATTGCCTGAGGGTCATCGTCCACACACACACACACACACACACACACACACACACACACACACACACACACACACACACACACACACACACACACACAAACACACACACACACAAACACACGCACACACACACACACACACACACACACACACACACACACACACACACACACACGGAATAAATGTCTGGTGTGTAGAGTTTGAAGTGTGTGTGTGTGTGTGTGTGTTATTGTGTTCAGAAATAGAATTTTTGCGTGTTTTGTTAGGCCTTTAATTGTGGATGTTGTTGAACTTCGTATGCTGCATATATGGTGTTCGGGATAGTGTTGGTTGGAATATTTGGTTTGACGTTTGTTGTTGCTTCTGTTGTCGTTGTTATTATTATTATTGTTATTATTATTATTATTATTATTATTAAGAACTAGTTTTGTAGATATATATATTTTTAAGTCTAGAAGACTGCCACTCTAAGACTGTTCGAGATGGAGATTTGAAATTTTCAATAGTGATCTTGGTTGCAGGCGTCCTAGGCCTCCCCCCACCTCTTTTTTTTTTTTTTTTTCCCACTGGCGTCCTGTGTGTTATATTTTCAGTTTTTGCTCTCCTGCGCAGCAAAAACTACTGAATCGATTGCTCTGCAAATGTTCCAGTATGTAGTCGTCAGCATTTACTAGTGCACCTGGGTGTTGGTATTGAGATCCGACAAATACTTTTTGAGAAGTTTCGGAAATTCAGACTGGGCGCCTTATGCCTGACAGTGCTAACCGGAAAGTTTTTGGCCGATTTTGACCAAACACGGCGGAAATATAATGAGTCATGAGTGAACATGATTTGCTCAGTATGAATGACGATGACCTTGATCTCAAGGTCACAGGTCAAATTCCGTACAAATTTGAGTCATACCAAATCCCTTCATATTAGGTCCATAATGATAACAAAAGTATTTTCATCTGGAATGTGGAGTTCTTTGAATATTGCCTCTGCAATTTCAGAATTCTGGCTATTATTATTATCATTTAGCATTATTAATTTTTCCATATCTTTTTGTCGGAAGAAGTTCCAATGATGATGATTATTATTATTACTATTACTATTATTACTGTGCAGCGGCTGCTACTGCTGATGGTTATTTTTCCCGCCTTATGTATATGTTGTATTTAATCACCATTTTTTAAATCGGTATTTTCATCATGCTGTCATTTCCAAGTTAGCTTCTCACTGTGAACACTGTTCCTACCTTCATTAGCAGCTACTACACTGATTTTTTTCTTTTCCCTCATTATCCTGTGAAGTACTGTGATTGTACATTTGTGGCCATTCTTTTTCCTTTGTCTGTGATCATCATCATCATCATCATCATCATCATTATGCCGCAGTTTTGCACCACTACAAGTAGAGTGGATATGATTCAGGAACAGGAAATGGAAAAAAATGCAAAGCTGTGAAAATCAGGTTACTATCATTGTCAAGAGAAAATTGCCTGCACGGCTGCACCGCTTCCCATAGTGCTGCTACTGCTGCTGCTGTTATTATTATTATTATTATTATTATTATTGGGTGGTAGGTGGGGGCGCTTATCATCCACTCACTCAATGTAATGGTGCTTTGGGTGTTTGCCTTTTCCTCTCTTCCTTCCATCCTCTTCTGTCTTTCCTCATCTTTCTGCCTACAGGTGACTTTACACTCCCTCTTCTGTCTTTGTTTCCTTCAGTCTTACCTCTTCCTTCTGCTTATGGGTGGCTCTACACTTAGTGACAAGTCAAATTGTTTCCTGTACACCAGGAAACCATTTACTGCGCTGGGTGGTAACCATAAACCAAATTATGGCGCCTGGTGGTTTAGTGGATATTTAAGGTGCTTGAATTGGTTTGAGCGTGTGTAGGTTTATATCCAAGGGATGGTTGGGGTTTATTACTCATGCAGTGCCACTCAGGGATGAGTGAGGCTGGTCACTCTCATCTTACATGTCAGGACCAACTGGCCGAGCACCGGGCTTCTACGCTTGTAATGGGCGGCACAGGATTGGGTGATGAGTGGATGAATGGAGTATTATTATTATTATTATTATTTCGTAACTTTGAACAGTGAGTGAATGGATATAATATGATCGTTTTGTGGGGTTAATGTATTATTATTACCAGGTATAGGCATCCACACGTGGACTGCCTGAGCGCGCGCGCTTTTTCTGAAAATTTAACGATCAAAATCACTGAGAGCATCGTAGGCAATAATGTTATTTATTTTAGTGTTTATCAAGGAAAGAAATGAAAAAGTCGCACCGCAAGCTGTTCCATTCGTCAGAAAGGCAAACATAATTTGATGAAAGCGAAAGGAAGAAGTGGTTTTCCATGGCCAGGCCAGGAGCAAACCACTTGCATGAGGGTACTTGAGCAACAAAAAAGAACATCATACGGTAATTTACACTGTGACAGGCTTTGCTTAACCACTCCAATCAGCAACTGTCTTCCATCTCATCATCATTGAGCTTCTCAGGTGTACATCTAATCCTGTCGTCTCATGCGCTGGTGACTCCACCCTTCACCTTTCCATCCTCTGAAGGAAAATATTGCGCAAATTTTCTTTGCTGTTTCCAGCGATGACCGCGTGTGCGCAGTTATTATATTATTATTATTATTATTATTATTTATTATTATTATTATTACACAGAAAACCCCAGTGTAGCCGCTATATGGCCAATAAAGTTGGAGTATAGGCTTATCCCAATGCTCTTCCCAATTTGTCGAACCAGTGAGCCGAATAGGGCCATCTGCCGTAGTGTATATTCCACCACCTCCCTCCCTCACGGATCTCACTCTACCCACACATCTCACCCACACCACATCTCACCCACACCACATCTCACCCACACCACATCTCACCCACACCACATCTCACCCACACCACATCTCACCCACACCACATCTCACCCACACCACATCTCACCCACACCACATCTCACCCACACCACATCTCACCCACACCACATCTCACCCACAGTTCGTAACACCACTTTTTTTTTTTCTTTTCCATTTTTTAACCGTTTTTAGCCTTTCTTTTTTTTTTTTTTCTTTAAACTCTTCGTTGTGTTAGTTCCTCTTGCTCTTTTCTTCACTGCACCCACTGGTCTCAACTCCACTTTCCTCGAGATCACATCGCGAGATTAGACCAGTACTGGATTTTTTTTCCCTGATCTTTTTTTCACTCTTGGTATGCCTTTTTTTTTTTTTTTTTTTTTCTCCGTTTACTTCCGCGTTATTTTGCCATTTCCTTCTGCCCTTGTTTTTTTTTTTCTTGGTTTCTTTTTTTTTTTCTTTTTACCTCCCTTGTTTTTTTCATACGTTTTATATCCTTTGTTTCATTATTTCTTTTCCTTTACACTTTTTTGTTCAATATTAATACTTTTTTTTTTTATCTCCATTCCGTTGTTTATAGTTTATTCTTGCTGCTGGCAGACGATTGTATGCAGCGTAGGAAAAACCCCCCTGGTATTGAAGGGGTTAATGATAGAACATCTTAGTGAAGGGGTTAATGAGAGAGCATCTTAGTAGTGAAGGGGTTAATGAAGGCTATATTGAACCCCTGGGCTGACTGAAACCGTCTGAGGGTAACAAGAAATAAATTAACAGGTGGTAGATTCACCACCAAACTTGGGAAAAGACTAGGTTATTAGAGAAACAGACTCTCTCTCTCTCTCTCTCTCTCTCTCTCTCTCTCTCTCTCTCTCTCAGTAGAAGCCAGTGAACCCCCACTCTGTTTATCGTTTAAAGAAGAGGTGCTGTAAAGCCTCATAAGCCGGAAATACAGCTTAGTTTTTTGTTTGGGGTGGAGAGGGGGGTAGTTGTAGCGTCAGGTAACTTTATTATTATAGTTCAGTAAAAAGATGTGAAGATACTAGGAATAAAAAAGACGCCACCGTATTGAGAGAGTTAAGGCCACGAGAGCACCCGCCGCTTGAATATAACACAGACCCACCATGATTCCCGAGGCAGATCTGTGTACTGTATGTGAACGCTTAGGAAGGCTGTACCGTTTGATGAGGCCATAATAGCCCCGTGATTGGTGTAATCCCGCACTGAACCACTATAACGTACAGGTCAGCCATTAGCGGATTGGAGGGTTACCGGGTGTGAGCTGTGATGCAGGCCACACTGGAGGGTCGTCTCTGCCATGGAAGGCCTCGGAGGCACTTCCTAAACTATTATTGCATATTGAGTTTATTTTCTTTCTTGTATACTGTTTAAATCTTTCTAATACGGACATGCATCAGTAAGATACAGGACAAATTGTAACAGGCAGGATCGTAATGTATAATAGGAAATAAATCACTGACGAAGTGTTACCAGGGTTCATAAGCGATCGGCAACACGACTCTTGTACACACAAATTTTCAATTCGCTCTTACATTTTTTTTATTATAGTAGGAAGGAGTGCCAAGTCTTTCAGGGTCTCTTGTTCTTATATATCTATATCTATCTATGGATATATCAATCTCTCTCATTATATATATATATATATATATATATATACATATATATATATATATAAAGGAAATGGGAAAGGGAATTTGTAGAACGGATCTTCAATATCAGTATTGCTTTCTTTTTGTTCATCGTTCTTTGGAAGGGATAAGTGTTGCAGGTTCCCGGCCTTGGGTTCTTCCTGCAACATCACATCTGTACTGTGATGGCCATAGTAAGCTTTGTTGTACCTCATCCTTGGTGTTTATTATGTTGTATGCGCATTAACATTCTCTTGTGTATTATTTATATCGTTTGAATGTCGACAAAGTTTATATAAGTAACATACAACGGTATTATATTAAGAGTAAATGGCTGAGATGTTACAATATATGCACAAAGATAGCTAATATTATGGCCTTCACACCAGAGGCATCACTGACAGATAATCGACTCGTTACCTGTCCAGTGTTCACTTTAACTAGACGTAAAATTTTATGTTCATTCTAACTGGGCGTAAAGCTGCCATCTCTTCATCTTGAATGCTGAGCTACGACTAAAGATTAACACTAGAATATGATGCTGGTCAGGGGAAGTGCTGTGCAGAGGGTGTAGGGCTTTAGTATTATCTTATTCTGCACTTGAGCTGCGGGAAATGGCTGCAGAAGGACGAAAATTGCCAAGGTGAATGAACTGTAGATTTTTTAAAAGCAGGACAAATAAGAGGCATGATAAAAATAGGTATATACTTTTCTTTCTCCGTCCTGGGGAAGCAAATCTGTGTTACTTTTGTTGATTTGATCTTGCCCTTGTTAATTTATGAGACATCTTGACTCACAGGCCCCGACTTTCATTATTTTTCTTGTTCTTACCTTAACTTGGAGGAGATTCTTGTCCTTTAGCAGCTGTATCTCATAAAGTGGCAGAGTAAGTGTTGTGCGACTCGATATCCTTTTTATAGCACTTCTTTGTGACTAGTACTGTTCTAGTGATAAGTCTATTGTCACAGCTCGGCATAAAAGTTGTAAAGAGGGCTGTTTCAGACGGTAGTTAGGATTTTTTTTTTTTTTCCCCCTCGCTGCTGGACAACCTACCCAAACTTCATCACATAACGCGCAAATATATCTGTTTACATCACTGTACATTACGCAGATTTGGTGCCAGGAAATAATGGGAAACGAATGTGATAGGCCAGTAATTTGACGCCTGGGAATAATGTGAAACGAGATGTGAAAGCCATGGCAGTAATTTCGGTAAAGTGTTGTAATACTGTTAGGGCAACTGTCAAAGCAAGGCGGGTACTTCCGGGGCAGCGCTGCATACCAACAGCCCAACGTATCGTACGGCTTCTGCGTCATTCTTACTTTTACTTCCCTCATGACATTTTGTGCTGTATTTACGGGGTTATTAGAGTTAACTCACAAGTTTTGTTATCTCGCAGGCATTTTTTCAGTAATTAAGTGTATCAACATCTGATTTTCTCAGAAGTTCAAGTCGTTGTGTGTGTGTGTGTGTGTGTGTGTGTGTGTGTGTGTGTGTGTGTGTGTGTGTGTGTGTTCGTCATCTTTCACTTATGCGAGATCACTCTTAGACTGAATAAAATAATCTAGTGACTATGAGTAAGACCAGAAGTTATCGTAATGAAAGGGTTGGCTAAATAATTCAAACAATGAGTTAAATTATGTGAGGGCACCAAGAATAAAAAGAAAAAATGTAGTAGTAGCAGTAGTACTAGTAGTAGTAGTAGTAGTAGCAGTAGTACTAGTAGTAGCAGTAGTAGTAGCAGTAGTAGTAGCAGTAGCAGTAGTAGTAGTAGAGATGCAAAAGAATGTGCTACCTTCTCCCCCTTATGCTGAGTAAAATCTCCTGGCAGTAGCAAGAGTGGAGTAGTAGATACACAACGGGCTACAAAATTAATCTGCGTCCTCCCCCCCCCCCTTCTCGTCTGAACCGGGGGCAAGAAAGCACCCATAAACGTTGCGCAAGCGACGAGTTACTCCCCCCCCCCTTGAGTGTTATGGCGGCGGGATTGCGTTCGAGTTTGATGGATATGGCTCTCTCTCTCTCTCTCTCTCTCTCTCTCTCTCTCTCTCTCTCTCTCTCGTATGTACGCTGGTTTCATTTTTGAGTGTTCCATTTGAGTGTATTTTTTTTTTTTATATTGTTTATGGATTGCCCGCCTCCCGCGGGTCCAGTTCATTCCTGTTTTATATTTTTCACGCTGTACTCTTGGTATTTCTGTACCGGCCTCGCTGTACAGTTATTTCCGTACCTTTAGCGTGGTACCGGTATTTATTGTTGTGCCTGTAATGTTTAGTATTTTTTGTTCGTTAATTGTTGATGTAACTGTACCAGCCTTCCGTGTGTACTGTAATCGATTTGTTGGTTTTTTATATTTATTTATTGATTTATTTTTTGCCACCAGACGATTTTGTTCAGCTCAAGAGGCGACTGAAGTGGAGGGGTTAAATATACACGTAATTAACCCCTTCACTCCGATGGCTTTTATCACTTCAATTAGGCCATTACCAGACGATTTTATTCAACTAAGAGGACACTTTTCGAACTGGAGGAGTAGGCTAAGATGTCTTCTAAAATCGTCTGGTGTTACAATATAAAAAAATCACAGTGAACCCCCAGCAGGAGAATGGAATAGCCTGTTGATAGCAAGACTAATTTATTGGATGCCACGGTTTCAGGGGATTTTACACAGGCC
This sequence comes from Coenobita brevimanus, assembly GCF_032717465.1. Taxonomy (NCBI): domain Eukaryota; kingdom Metazoa; phylum Arthropoda; class Malacostraca; order Decapoda; family Coenobitidae; genus Coenobita; species Coenobita brevimanus. The sequence continues at coordinate 46,085,758 of NC_137018.1, forward strand.
GGCTAAATTAAATTCGTTTGAGATCAGGGAGAACGAAATACTCCAAGTGCGACGATATGAGAGAGAGAGAGAGAGAGAGAGAGAGCAAAACACGGCATATGAGCAAACTTAGGGAGCAAAACAAGATGAGAACTGCCTTTCATGTTTTCGCGTCAATTTTCCCATTGTATTTTGTAGTTATTTTCGTTTTTAATGATGGAGGATGATTGTTGATGGCTGAGAGGGCGTTTCTGAATAGGAACGTAAATGCCGAGTGTAATACGGTATATGTTTTTGTTGATATATGATTACCAGCGTGGCAAGAATACGTAGCTAAAGTGAGAGCAACGCCACTTTACCTTGAATAGGAAAATATGAAAAAAAAAAAAAACACGGGAGCCGAATGCTAATCGCCCTCCAGAATATGCTGTTGGCCAAGTTGCAAGCGCCCCCCCCCCCGGCGGGAAGGGGCCCATCCCCGGAGGGGGGGGAAGGATGGCGGCACCCCTTCCTAGAGGGGGCCGGGAGGCGTCACCCCGGGACAGGGGGGCGCGCCAATCCCGGGGGGCCGCGCCCCCACCTCCCGGGGGGGCCGGAAGATTTTGGCCATATCTTGATACCCTGAAGGTTTCGTGTTGATAGCTCAAGCCGTTCATGAGATATAATGATGCTAAAACCGGTCGATAAAAACCAGTTGACATTTGGCAGCCATTTTGGTGACCTTGACCTTGACCCCGAGCCCATTTTCGAACTCGTCTAAGATTTTGGCCATATCTTGATGCCCTGAAGGTTTCATATTGATAGCTCAAGCCGTTCATGCTATAATGGTACTAAAAGCGGGCGATAAAACATGGTTGACCTCTGGCACCCATTTTGGTGAGTCAGTTTTCGAACTCGTTAAAAATTTTGTACTTATCTTGATCCCCATACAGTATCACGTTCATAGTTCAAGCTGTTCATGAGGTATAATGGGCACAGACACACACACACAGGCAGACAAAAACATTATCGCTTCGCCTTGGTAAAGGCGGAGCGATAAAAATAATCTTTACTGAACTCTAATTCTACTGCACTAATTTTCGCAGGGGATACTCGCACGGCCCTTCCCCAGCCACACCAAAATTCCACTTATCCCACCCACTTCTTTGTCTCTCACGCCCATTTCTTTGTCCCCCACGCCCATGTCTTTGTCTCCCACACTCACTTCTTTGTCTCCCACGCCCACTCCTTTGTCTCCCACGCCCACTTCTTTGTCCCCCACGCCCACTTCTTTGTCCCCCACGCCCATTTCTTTGTCCCCCACCCCCACTTCTGTGTCCCCCACGCCCACTTCTTGTCCCCCACGCCCACTTCTTGTCCCCCACGCCCACTTCTTTGACTCCCACGCCCATTTCTTGACCCCTTCACTGTGAAATAACCCACCATTGCCGCCAACCCATTAGGAATAGAACACCCATTTCCTTGTCTCAGTCCCTCCGCCTACCTTAATTCCAGACCATCCCGCCCGTTCCTTTGCTCTCTCTCTCTCTCTCTCTCTCTCTCTCTCTCTCTCTCTCTCTCTCTCTCTCATGGCGCAACGCAGGTCACTCATCGATGACTTCTTTTTTTTTTGGTGGGGGGGGAGGGTGAAGGGAGGAAAGACAACCTTAACATGATGCAGCGTCAGGCAGAAGGGGAGAGGAGGAGGAGGAGGAGGAGGAGAGGTTAAAGTTGAGTTAGGAGGAGGGTGATACAGATTAAAGGAGAGAGAGAGAGAGAGAGAGAGAGAGAGAGAGAGAGTCCCTAGTTTCCCGGGACTGCATAAAACCAAACTGTATTTTAAACCAGATTTTCGTGACCACACAACCCTCTGATGCCGAGAACGTCTTTTATTTTTGTTTATTAATTCCCTCTCCAGACGATTTTATTCAGCTTCATAGTGAGTCATCGAACTGAAGGGGTTAGATACGGCCTTCGTCAACCCCTTCACTTCAGTCGACCCTTCCATGAGGTGAAAAAAAAATAATCATAATTGAGGGGGTGTAGCAGGAAAGAAAATGATAAAAAAAGAAAACGCGATCGGGTGCAGGAGGGGTAACTATGGTATTAATTTTCCGGAATGATATTATGGAGCGGGAATGAGGTGAGCCTAATTGAGTCCTGATTTTGTTTTCCTCCCACGAAGTTTGGTAATACGGCTGGCGTCTCTCTCTCTCTCTCTCTCTCTCTCTCTCTCTCTCTCTCTCTCTCTCTCTCATTTACGTTTCCCGACTATACTAGGCTTATCAGAACACTGCCAAATACTCATGTCACTCCACTTGGTCTCGGTGGCACAAGTTGAGAGAGAGAGAGAGAGACGTACTGCTATATGGTGCGTGTCTTTTACTGTACACTAGGCCACATGGTAGAAACACACACACACACACACACACACACACACACACACACACACACACACACACACACACACACACACACGGAGGTATGAGTGGGGCAGAGGTAGGGAGGGAGGGAGAAATGGGGGAAGTTTGTAAAGGTAGGAGAATGGAGAAAATGATGGATAAAAGAGAGAGAGGGAGAGAGAGAGAGAATCAGAATCAGAGTTTTATTTCCATTATTACAGTGGTTATTCATTGCATAAAGGGCATATAATATCTTAAAATCTACATTTACATATATATATATATACAGACATTTATATACATATGCATACTGTAAATACCCATATATATAAATACACGTACACGTGCACAAATATACATACATCTACGTACACATATACATACACTTAAATACATAATCATATATATACCCATACATACATATACTTAGTTATACACACATACATATACACCTATATACACATGTACACATATACATATATATACACACACATTTACATACATGTACACTTGCATATACATGTACAGGACCATTTTTTACAGGAATATT